>NC_086249.1:53417845-54017845 GCF_021018805.1 Prinia subflava
GAGCACAAAAATGTGTGGAAATGTGCATGCTAAATAGCAAAAATACAGAAAATCTCCAAGATGATTTTAACAATATATGAAAGTTCTGTGCTCAGGCAACTGTCCCTGTTTCTTCTGATCATATCCACATTTACCTGAACTGGCAAACCCTAAAAGCTAAGAAGACCTGGCTTTATGCATAACTGCATTGTCTTTTTAGGTAAATTGAGTTCAGAATAAGTTCATTCTGCCTGCAGTTTCTGTCTATTTTTTTCACTAGGAAATGCCAAGGAAGGATTTAGATGGTCTCTGTCTCCCAACACTATGTTACACTGTCACAAGGACAATTGGCACAGGCAAGCTGCCAAATCAGAAAGGCAGCAGTGGGACACATCTACAGTACGTGGGGGAAATCTGTAATAATATAATTAAGGCAACAAAGAACTGGCTGGTCAAATGTAAATGTCTACTTTAGGCTGAGATTAATTGCTCTCTGAAGCCTGCTGGCTGTACCAAGGAGTTGAAACCAGCTGACAGGACAAGCCTTGACAAATGTTTAGGTCCTGCAGAGTCAGGTCAGTGCAAGGTCTAAAACCTTCTAATACTAAAAGCCAGATTATGTTTACCAGGATTCACCAATATTTATGTCCTTAACTACACAAACATTAAATCCAAGATGTGGGCAGTGACCAAATCAGCAGGAGCCTTTGAATTATGCAGTACTCTTTAGGCTATCTACTATTAATCTGAGTTGCTTTGAAAACGTGATCTGTGCTCCAAATTTTGTGTAGCAATTTAAAATATGGTCACTCCAATGACCTCATGGTGGACATACAACCTGATGTGCCCACCATTAGAATGTAGTGACAACAGATATGTTGTAATTTTAAAAGCTTTTTCTTTTATGTAAACCCTTACATAACTCAATAATTATTGTTTGTTTCTTTTGTTTTACTAAGTTTATGTACATCATTTTACTAAGATGAAACATTTTTAGCAGTATTATTTGGAATTACTCTTTCTTTGGCCCCTCTGTATGCCGAGGTTTAATACACATTTCATTATGAGGTCTAATATAGATATTATTAGTTAAGAAAAAATTGATAAATATCAGTAGTTCCCTTTCTTAAGAATATTGAATTTTTTTCTTATGTATACAATTAACTTTGTTTTCAGAGTATTACTCAGTTACATAAACTGCCAGCTCCTCTTGAATGTTATTCATGGCTGATTCTGTTAAAATTTCAATGCCTGTCCTTGCAGATCACAAGGCAAATTAGAATCACCAAGACATTCAACATATCACTTAATCCAACTGCAAAATATATCCTATAGATAGAAGCATTAAGCTTTTCTACCATAAGCACTTGAGGCCCTAAATAGACTGGATTATAATCATATTCTAGTCCATTTTTAAACTCTCATCATGTGATCACTGAGAGGAAGAATTTGAAATACTTTAGACGTAAGGATGGCAAGTACATACTGTTGTATGTTTCTGATTAAAACTTGTATTCATTTTTCTGTTGATAGGAAATTAACGAGCTGCTTGCTTGGCCCTTTAACAAAGGAAAACAAAAGACAAAACATATGTGCTACATTTTGCCATCTTGGAGTTTTGCAATTGTTTGTGTTCTGTTTTTGTCTTTGATTGTCCTTTCTTAACTGGCAGGTAATTTAATTATTGAGTGTATTTTTCAGAACTATTTGTTTATTGGAGAGATGTATGACTATTTTTTACTTCTGAGAAGAGGCAGGGTGTGTGTGGGAATATCCACATGTTTACAGATTCGGGGTTGCATTTGTTTGTTTTTTCAAATACAACATCTAGAATTAATTTGCTGGAGTTGTAATATATATGTTTATTATTATCAAATATTCCTGCTGCAATTTCCCCTTATATAGTACCTTTTTACTTTTAATTCAAATCTAATGTAATTTAAAATTAAATATTTAACTTTCCAATAGAATACCAGTAAGAAACATATTTTCAGCCTAAAAAAATAATTGCAGCATATGTTTTCATATTATCTATCTTTTATAGCTATACAATATCCATAAAAAGAGGAACAGGGAAAGAAAGGAAAAGATGAAGTAGGTTGTGCATTTTCTACAAGAGAATCCACTCCCCACTTTTTCTTTTCTTAGTAAGTCACTGTAATTACATCTTCCTTTTATAACAGGTGGTATTTTTTCATAATCTTGGAAGAATATTTAGATTGTCATAAAGCCATATGTTCTATGCAACACCCCTTAATTTATTAAGAAATGAGAAAGCAATTAGTGTGAATGGCATTTTCTATTATCCTCCAGATTTACAAACTTTCAAGTATTTATTTGAATATTGTGTTTAGAGATATCATTGTTATTGTTACATATCAAAGAACTTCACTAAGGGTAGAAAATATTTAACATCTCAGTATCCTGCAAATTGCTAAAAAAATTCTACTTATGATACATCTTCTCCTTTGACTTTATGTTCATAGAAAGACTGCCATCTTGATAATGAGCATAGATTAATTAAAGCATTGGACTAAGACTGACTTTTGCCAACAGCTGTAAATTGTTATGTGGATAGAACAAAGTACATAAACAAGATACTTAAAGGTGTCAATGGCCTTAATTAGTACATACAAAACATGTATTTGTTGTGATTGAGCAGCCTATTTGTTTTATTATCCTTAAATTAATTTGAAAGGTTTTCTTTATTTCTTTCTCTTTTGCTTTGCAGTTTCTTTGGTATGTGTCTGATGTTATTTTCCACCAGTAACATCCTATCTAATTTGAAATAGAATATCTTTAAAATTGTGGATGTGAAGTGAACTACCTATTTTCTTAATTTTCTTGCAGACAAGACTGAGAAATTGTTTTTAGTGAGAATTAAAAATTCTTTTCAGTAGTAGACAATAAAAGATGCCTGTCTATCCCACATTCATAGTGTTGATCATCACATTTTGGCATTTCTTTGGAATCTTGTTAATATCTGGATTGTGGTAGCAGCTCCATAACAGTAAAAAAATAAGCAAATTCAGAATGTAGGCATCTCCTCATTTATAAAAATAAAATTAAATCACCACCATCTTCTCCCAGAACATTGTTTAATGGGATGACACCTGAAACAGTCATCTCATATAAGCCACCTTCAAAATTAATCTCTGTTTGTCTCTAAAGCCTGACATATTTTATGAAGTATGTCTGTCCTTATCAAGATGACTTGCATTTATAACTGTTTCCTGCAGGAGGCATTGTGGGGAGATTAAAAAGTATATGGTACAACATCAAAAATTTGTCTGACCTGACTATAATAAACCTGAATAGAACACCCTTTCAATTAACATATAAAATTCTCCAAATATCACCGGAGATGGCACTCAAGAATTGAAGAGTTTCTAAAACAGAAGATAAGAAAAAGAAAGGTATGAGATGGGGTTAAAACCACAAAAAAGAAAAATGTATTTTAATTGTCTTAAGCCGAGAGAGAAAAAGATTACATTACTGGGCAGCTGTTAGAGTAGTTACTATTTCCTCAGTGACACTTAGATAATGCAGTGATATATGCTATTATAAGAACAAGAAGCTAGCAAGCTAGATAGAAGACATTAAAATAATATATGACCTGCCTTCAGTGGCAACAGGATTAGATCTTGTGTCACTAGGTATCTGATTAGATTTTTTTAAGAGCTTGCTGTTTAAAATTTATGTTTTAATTTATGTTAATTACTTTTTGTAGCATTTTGTTATTTGCTGATGATTGTGAATAAGGTTAGTACATTAAAATTTGTTATTAAGGGTCAGTTCATGGTCATTTTTCAGAAAAAAAAACCTGAAACCACTTTTAGATTTTGATTCCAAACAGAATGCAGCATTATCAAGATAATGAGAGTGAAATCTAGTGCACCTAATTTGACAAAAAGTTGATCCAGGCCACCTAAAGAATATTTCTAATTTTTCAGTAAAGCCAGTACAGAGGTACAAGCATATTTTAAACCAGTAAAGTGAAATCCAGAATATTTTAGCTGCTTACATCTTTTGATTATACATACTTGAAGGCCTGGACACCAGTGGATAACAATCTAACCTTTCTTAATGTAGGGTAGCTGTCCTTCAGATGGCTAGACAGACCTAGACACACGTTCCATTGCAGATGGGATTACATGGACTGATTCCCACTTTGGTTTTAGAGTTCAGAGGCTAGAGTTCAGACACTAACCTAAAATGGGGGAAAAGACAACCCAGACGATCTACTCAGTTGATATTTAATTATGTTTTTAATGTGTCGTACTTGAACTAGAAGGCAATGAGAGACAATTACTATGAAGCACACAGTAAAATGCTTAATGGCTAACACACTCAAATGAGGATTAATATTTTTCCAGTGAATGGCTCCAGAAAGACAAAGGTTTAAACACTTGCATGTTCTGACAGGTAATAAATAAAGAAAATAATAAACAAAGAACTTGTCTGGCTTTATTGCATTGCATGAAAACAACTTCTGAATTAAATTTGGGGCAGGCACTGATCACTTCTTTCTGATGACCAGCAATAGCACCCAAGGGAAGAGCATGATGCTGTATCAGGCGAGGTTAAGGCTGGATATTTGGAAAATATTCTTCATCCAAATGGAGGTTAGGTGCTGGTTGTGCTTCCCAGGGAAGAGGGTGGGAAATGCTAAGCCTAACAAAGTTCATAAAGTGTTTGGACAACACTCTTAAGCACATGGTGCAACTCTTGGGGATGGTGCTGTACAGGGCCAGGAGTTGGACTGAACCATCCTTGTGAGTCCCTTCCAACTCAGGATACTCCATGATTTTAAACTTCTGTGAAAGATGTGATTGTTAAAAGAGTCATTCTAAGATAGGTGAGGCATAGTAAAGAACTATTTTGTACAACATTTTTCTAGGAAAATGTTTCCAATAATGTTATGATAACGCAGTCCAACATAGTGGTACTTTTAATGAAAGCCAAACCTTGTTGCAATCATACTTTCCCTTGAAAATGGTCTCCTGCAGCTGATGGCCTCTGATCAGAGCTTTGGCCATGCTTCTGGGAGCGCCTTTTGACAGAAGCAAAGCTGTGCTCAGCAATTAAGCTAACATTGGCTGAGTAGAGTGGATTATCAGCGCTTGAATTTCCCCCATGACTTTCTTAAATGTATAGATGTAGGCAGTGCTTTTTATAATGAGTTTGCAGAGATCAAGCTCTGAGTGATATCAAATAGTGATGATTTTTAAGTTATTTGAGAAAAGACTTGGTGCTCTGTAACCAGAAATAAAGCTACATACCATAAAATATGTTCTGGTGCTTATACACATCTGCTATCTACCAAATCCTCCAGTAAAACCAAGATTCCTGCCATAACTTAGCTATGTCCCACATGCTACCTACTTTTTATTTTTATTTAATTTAGTGAGTTTCATAGTTTGATCTCCATATTGGTATGGCCTTTGCATTTGGGAATTCATAGACTGAAATGAGCAGGTGTAGCCCCATAATTTAGGAATCTTCACTAAGAAGGCAGAAAGACTACAGGCTTGCAGGTGCCCTTCCATGCCAGGCAATTCAACAAGCAGGTAGTGACTGATGCATTCTCCACAGTGCCACTGCCTCAAGAAAAGCTAAACAAAGGATTATAAATTGTTCTCTTGCACTCACCTCCTTCACCAGTATGACTGGAAATTCTGAGGATAGAATGAGAAATCTAGCTTGATGACAACAGACTAGAAGGCAAAATGTCTGCAGCAATCCACACTTTTAAGGTGACTCGACACCTACACCATCTCTGTGAAATCCAACCTGTGCAACCTTGTACCTTTGCCGTGTACTTGTATGAGTAAATCAGGGCAAAAATTAAATATTATTCAGCAATGAATTTTCAATTAACTGGAAGGAGTACAAGACCAGAACTTTAAAAATGCAAACAGTCAAAGATATCATTACAAATATTTAGCTTTTAAAAGAATACATTAGATTTTTAAAATATTTCTCTAGTAAGCTATTTTTAAATTGCAGGTCAAAATATTCAGTCATAAGACAGATGGCATCACTGACTCAATAATTTAATACACAATTTGGAGAATAAAAGGACTGTCTAAAGTGACAACTTTTTTTTTTTTTTGCCACAGAGAGGTAAACACTGGCTTTGCAGCATTCTTCTGTCAGCTTCCACATCTCCACAGTATCAATGAAAAATTGCAATAAGAAAAATCTTTAAAATAAACCATATTTACTTCCAGACTGCAATAAACTAGTTTCCTACGAGAAAGAAATCAAAGTATGTCTGTAACTCACCCCTAGAAGTCTAGAGACTTGTATTGAGATGTATGGATTATATTAAGAAGCTCAGATGCATTTAGTTTTACACTGTCAGCTGTCTAAATTTTAGACAAATATGTTTATAAACAGGATTACTGGCTCGCTATATCAACCAGTAATTTGAGGTTTTTCCCACTTGGACTCAGTCTAACAGCTATTTCTTCCATTAAGTCTGCTCTAGTCTTTCCCCTTACACGTCTTTTTGTTTAATGGGATGAGTTTCAGAGAGATGTGAAATTTCTCCTTGGCGCACAACTTCACAATACATAAAGAAAGAGAAAAAAAAAGGGAGAGGAGGGTGCTGAGGGAGGGTAGGGGAAATGTAACCCTGATAGCATTCACATTTTTTTATTTCTGTAGACACTGAATAGATGGCCTATCATTTTTGCTGAATAAGTTAAAAGAGAGTAGTTATATTAAGAATGACTTTCTGCCTGTTTTGGACTCCTGTACAAATAAGGTTCCAATCAGCTAAATTTTCCTGCTCTAAGTACAGTTTTGTCATGGTATTGAGCCAACAATCTATTCAAGATGGTCTGTAGTTTTGGCATGGGGTTTATATAAGTACAGAATTGGTATGCTACCTTAGATGTATTGTAAAAAATCAGAGACTCTCATAAAGGAAATCAATGGCCATTACATTTAAGTAGGTACATACCAAAGCCTGCATTGGCACAGGCAGATTGTTCTGTTCTTCTCATATGGCTGGCAACTTGGAAAAAAGGAAGTGCAAATAACAAAGCTCACAATAAACTGCAAATCTCAAATGTCCACCAACTGCATCAGAATCATAGAATCTTTTAACAAACACATTTGAACTTTCTAGCTCCTGTCTATGATTCCCATATGTCACTGTCATTTGCTAACTGAATTATGGGATCTAAGTAACCACAATGCTAATTGTGCAACTGTCTACTATTAGATAGTTGCACAAGCTGAATACCAGACTATTTGTCCAAATTTGTCTGTCAAAGGTCACAGCCTCATTGTTACCTAATATTCATCATATTGTATTGTTAATTTTCCTCTTTCAAAGATCATGTAATACATTCCAGCATCATTAAAGAGCTTAGACTTTTATGCACTTGCAAAAACTGCCAATCTAATTTTGAGAATGAATACAAAATGCTTTTGTGAGGGAAAAGAAAAATAAAGGGGGAATAAAGTAATTTCCTTTAAAATATATAAAATTCTAAGATCATTTAGTTAGAAACATGGGAATATTCTTAACTACTAAGTAACAAAAAGAAATGTTTTCATGTTTGGGTTTTTTTTTAATTTTCTGCTACCAATCCTTTTCCAGTGCTTTTCTAAAGTGTAAGTTTGTAATGAGGAATAAAATTAAAACCTCAAAAATTCATCTATTCATGGATTATCAAACCAGATCGAGTCTAACTTTTTGTATGGCAGAAGATTCCATGCAATTACTCTTAATTTGAATGCCGTAACTTGTGCTTGTCTACAGTCTAGTTTTCAGAAGTTTGTCTTAGAGAATGCAGTTACAAACCTTTTTTAAGAATAGAAAGTTCTTATTAGAGGCTGTATTTGCAAAGAATTTTGAATGGCTTCTTTAAGTCTCCATCTTAAGTAATTGAAAATCTTTTATTCTGAATGTCTTTTTATGTAATAAATCAATATTAGAATGAGAAATTGCTGCTTACTGCTAAGGAACCTTTAAGAAATGCACAGCACTTTGGTAACCACACATAAACAAACAGAAAATTAAATTATCTCTACTTACACTACTAATAAACCTACTGCTTAAAAACCTGTGGTTTTGCAGTTTTTATGGCACAGGTTTTTGTTGGTTTTATTTTTTGAGTACATTGACTAATTATATGAGTTTCACTTGAGCAAGCTAATTTAATTGTAATTTAAACACATAAAGGTCTTTTACATACATTTCAGGTTTTTTTTTTTTCAGTACTAGTTATATCTGAATATACCAGATAAATTCTGCTGTATTTGAAAAGTTGCAAGCGTTTTAAGAACAAGCACAGGACCTTCTTTAAATTGAGATTATTATCTTTTTAAAGTTACATTTTTTGATGGAAGTTAATTTAAAAAGTCAGCAATCTGTAAATCAGATATAAAAGTTCTAATTCACAGATGAATCTAATAGCTTTTTACTAAAAGAAATTAATTTCAAGAACAGTACCAGATATAAAACAGTTTATGATTTGGGATTAGGTCCAAAGATGACTAAAGTTTCTCTTAAATTTCTGTTTCTTCAAAGGTAAAAATCAGACTGCCATTATCTATTAAAATGAAATTTTATTCCAATATATTAATAACTTCTGGACAGGAGTAACTTTTTTGAAGTTTCTACACCCTGGGTTATAATGTAACAACAATTTGCAAAACCTTAGAACATCTAAATTCTATCCTCATTCTGGCCTTGAACACATGCTGTCCTTATAAACGGAAACTGAGTCCTAAATTCAGGTTGTTGACCCATTTGAGATGGACCTCAGCGTGGTTGTGTACTTTAACCACATTTGCTTAAAATTCCCACAGCTTTTAAATAAGTGTTTACTCCTGAGATGAACCACAGTGAAATATTTCCATCCCGTATGTAAACTGTACAGGGATACAATACACCACAGGGATATATTCTTCTTATTAAAGTACATACAGTTTTCACCTCTATATGTCACAAACTTTGCAATACAGTACAGTTATATTGAAAAAAGTGAGAGCTTTAACTATTCATCTTTCAAGCATCTTTTTCTCTTCTTTTTAGATGAAAGTCCTATTAAAACCGCAGCATAGCCTGTTGGAGCAACCCTTACAAAATGGTATGGGAAGTTCTGTTAATGAGTTCTTGCTGATCACCTCAAGAGGAAACAGGTGAAAGTGAAAGAGTTTTGCACTATATTATTTTGCATGCTGCTGTCAGAACTCTCTGATAGTCGGCATGCTAGTTCAAAACATTTTCTTCTGGTTTTCCTGGGCTGTAGGGGTTCCATTTCAAATGGTATCTGAAAAATAGATGAGCTATTTAATCTGTAGAATGAACAATTCCATAACACTCTGAAACAGGCACTGAGATACTGAAAAAAGAATTCAGGAAAGAGATTGTGGAGAATGGCCTCCATGTAATTTAGGTGACATATAATTCCCAAAAGATTGGATACACAAAAAATCTTTTAGATCTGTTTTGCTAGTTCTTATCTAGTATAGATCATCAGTACTATTTTTCAGTAATAATGTAATTCTAGAATACAAATTGAGGTCTTAGTCGTAATACTTAAATAATAATTAAAGAATGTGGAGTTTCTTAGTGCACTGCAATTTCTAGGTCATAGGAATAAAAAAACCCATAGAGGTCTGATTTAAGAAAAATTTAAGAGTGCTGAAAACTGATGCAATGGAAAAATGCTAGCTCTGCAGCTGGAACCCAGCAAAAATGTTCTCCTCCAGATAATGTAAGGAATGTCAACAAGACTACAATAGACAGGAAAAAGAAAAATCTGTGGGTACCTTTCATATCTTTTTGTTACAAAGAAAGGGTGTGTGGAGTTAGGGTAATTGATATATGCCTACTGGTAAATTTACTGGAAGGAAGTTTATAGAAGAATATCCGTGATTGAAATTTTAAGTGCAAAGACTGAAAAAAGAAAAGCAACTTTTCCTGTGAAAACTTCCTAGTCATTTAGCATCTGAAAACTAATCTGAGCAGATAGAGCTGTAAATTCTAAATAGAATAAAGGAATGCATGCACAAATATCTACACAACATTGTTGTCCTGGCTCTGTATCATGCACAATTTGCAGTTGCATTTTTTCCACGGTTAGGTTTATCATATAATTTTATGGTTAATGCTACTTTAAGAGAACTTCAAATATTAATGTTGTTTAAGGGAAAAAGGATGAAAAATGTGTGAGAAGCATTTTGTGACTGATCAGAGTAAAACAGTAACAAAGTGCTAGTCTGCAACTTGACTTACCAGGCAAAATACGTGACCATGACAAACTAATATGCATTAAGAGCATCTTAAAATACATTAAGGAATTTGCTACTATGAACTCTTCATTCAGCATAAAACTCTGACTAAAATATCTTATTTAAAATGTTGTAGGAGAAAAATTGGTGTTAATTTTCCTCTCAGGTTTTCAGCAATTGTTTTGAGGTAACATCTCTTATTTGTCTCTCCCTTATGATTATAGACAATAGAGATTGACCTATATTGTTTTTTGTAGAAGAGTTTACAACATAAAGTATTTGTGCCTTTTTGCTATCTTATACTGATCATATTTTTCAGCTATCCATGCTCTTCCTTGTTAGTTTTACATTGCTTTCTTCTCCCAGTTCAGTCAATATCTAATTCAGTTTGAACTAAAGACGGGTTCTCCCTCTAAAAACATACTGAAATCTAGCATGACTGCAATACCATCAACCATTAAACATGCATATGCTTATGAAAACTATCATAGAAGTAAAGAAGCCTCATATTGAATAAATATGTAGTCTTTTATTATCTGCTCATTTTATTTACATTTGAGATAGGTTGATCCCTGCCAGCAGTTATGCACCCACACAGCAGCCTGTTTCACCCTCCTCTCCTGCAGGATGGGGACAAAGTAGAAGGGAAGATGTTAGAGCAGTCCTCTTGTTAGAAGGTAGAAATGAGTCAGACATGGACTTCTTGTTTATCAAAACATGAGAAGGGTCCTGGTTTATTCCTCTTTACAGCTCAGACATCCTAACTCCAACTACTCGCTGGCTCTGGTGGCAGCAAGCTCCTGCTGTAGGTTTCCCTTGCAGCCTCTGACTGCTGGTTATTTCCTGCTAAACTCTGACTGCAGGTATTGGTTTGCAGACTCTGACTGCAGGCTTTTACCTGGCTAGACTGTGACTGCAGGTTCCAACAACAGGCTATAACTGCACACCCAGAGTGGCCTCACAGATTGATCACGTAGAAGTGATTCTCTTTGCCCAGGATCCTCCTTCTTCATGATTCTCTCATTGCCTCTTCTTCAAGGTTCCTCCTCCTTCGTGATTATCTCCTCATCGGCTAACCCACTCCCTTTTTTCATACTTATCTTTATTGGATATAGCTGTGACTCATCAGGGGTGAGGCTGTATTGGGTAATTAAAAAACTGTTACTTATCAGTAGCAAGGTTACTTGTATACCCTTCTCCTACAGGAAGTAGCCTCATGGACTGAGAGAGATTGTTCAGTATATGAAGAAAAAGTTGAGTATGCAAAAAAGAGGTAATTTATTCACTATGCTCCACTAGCAGCCTTCTCACTTGTGGGACAAAATGGAAAAAAACAACAAAAAAAATCCTCCTTGATGCTGTGCAAGTGTTGCTCAGCAATAGCAAAAATATTGGTGTGTTATCAACGCTATTTTAGTCACAAATCCAAACCACAGCACCATATAGGCTATAATAAAGGAAATTAACTCCATCACAGCCAGATCAAGTATAACATCTTTTATTTCTTAGATTTGCATCATGATTAAATCTGTAATCTTTTCTTCAGTCTAGGCAAAAACACACCACAGTAAATTTCTTCTGTTTGGCAGTAGGATAAGTCTGTTATTGAAAGATTGGTTCTAAGGTTGTAGTTTGAATCACAGAATATAGCAAGAATCTTGAAACTAGCTTTTAAATCATGAAGTTATGAAAGTCTTTTTCCATCCCACCTGTTTTCCCTTTGTACCTACCCCCAGAGTTACCCCATAAAGAAAGTAATAACTTACTGTCGTTACTGTTATTATCCTGAGAAATATAAATCCTGTAATTGCTGTCATCTATGTGGTTGGTATGTCAATTTGGTCTGATGATGCCTGCAGCCTCCTGTATTAAAGATTTTAAAGATGCATTGAACCAAATATATCAAATTTTAAAGGTATTATCTTAATTTGTCTGTAAATGTAAACATTTAACTCTAAAGTCAGCTTTATCAAGCATGTACAAGTCTCAGCTTCTGTTTCAACTCCTGTCAGATCCATTTTTATTTCCATATTTTTGTAAGAAAGGAAGTGGTTAGCAGATGCTGTATGTGTCTTAAGGCTGGTTACTTTGGAGCTGTTTGAGTAGTCCCACCCTCCAGGAAGCTGAGAAATTTTCAGTGTGTTTTACATATTACTTATGTCCAAGTCTGACTTGATCAAGTTTCATGTCATTGTTACTGAAGCTGTACGAGAACAAATCCATCACAGACTACTTCAGTATTCTGCTTCATCATCCTATGCCATTATCAAATAATGACACCTTATCCTTAAAAAAACCCTTGTCTTTTTGTATGAGGTTTATAATCCTATGGGGTTAATATTACCTATTATAAGAAAATATATAGGACTAACAAACCTGGGATCCTATTTCCCTTGATTGAACTCTTTATCCTCTTAGAGAAAGGGTATCCCCTTGTATATTGCTTCTGTCCTTGCTCCAGCCTGATTTCATCCCATTTACCCATTCAGCCACTTCTCTCTTCCCATCCTTCTTATTTGAGTTCAGTCAAGTCGGAATCTCCCTTCTAAAATTCTGAGCCAAACACAATCTAGCTTTGCTTTCCTTTGCACCTGTGGCCTGCCATAAGGTTCAGCCACTGCCCTTCCTGCGTGTCAGATAGATTTCTCTTAAATTCTTGTAGCCTGTCTTATAGGCTATGCCTATACTGCTAAGATGGGAGCCAGGGATTCCCTTACTACTACAGAATTCCTGCAAATTAAAATTAGTAGTCAGTACAAACACTATTGCCTTTCATTGGAAATGGAAATATGTTATTAACCAGGATGCAATTTCATTTGCAAATGTACCAGAAATGGAGAGTGATTTAATTGATTGTGTGCTTTAAAAGTTTGCTAAACAAAGTAGGTTCAATTTGATGCACAGTGCATGAAAGCATGATCTCCAGAATTTTCTTAGTCAGGTATTAATTTACCTATCTTGTAGTTCTAAATATTTGGAGAAAAGTAGTAATGAACTTAGTTGCTGAATGAAAATTTGGCACAAATAAACAGTTTTAATTTCTACCTTCCATATCTAAAAGGTGCTATTAGGTCTATTTGATACCAATCCAAGCCTTGAAGATTTATTTGGATGCACTGGGAAAAAGCAACATGAATGAGATCTTCAGTCTAATATTTTTAGTGCTATCCAAAAATACCAAAGGATTAACCTCAATAACAGCAATACAGTATCTCATACATAAACATATTACAGTGTCCCCTGTCATGTGTGGCACGGTGTTCCCCTGGTGCAAGTGTCACAAAAATATAGAAATTTCCTATTGGAAGGAAAGTATCTTTGAAATTCCTCAAAGGAAAACCTGAAATCATCCTGCAGAGTTCTCTGTTAAGTAGTTCCAGACTTCCTACAGAAGATAGGAGCTATAAAGAAGTGTAAGTGTAACACTGCCCTTTTAGCTGGAGTTACTAGATGAGATATCAGATGAAAAGCCACTGCAGTTCCTCAGAAATCCCTGGCCTAAGAATTCAACATTGAGAGATTACATTAGTCATAGAAAGTGTAACACTCACAAATGTGTAATATATTAATGGAAATAGCCACTAAGTTGCACATAAAACAATGCGGCTGTAAAAGATATTGTTGTTAGAAAGCTATTCATTATGATTTAATATTGCAGAGCTTATAGAGATATTACAAAGACTGGTACATTTAGGAAGATACTGTTCCCCAGATAAGGGCTTTCCACAATATATCTTATTTAGTTCATAAACAATACTCCCAAAGGAATAAAACCTAGGTGTCTCAAAAGACACCTAAATTTAAAGGTAAACTTTCAAAATTTAAACTTTTTTTCCATTAAATTTAATATCTTAATGGTTTAATATCTAAGTTGTAAACCTGAAAATGTGCACTTACTTTCTTAGCATTTGTTAAACATCATTTTCTTCAGGCAGATATCTAGAATGCTGAGACTTTCCAGCTCATAATGGAGCTTGCTTAATCAGTGTACAGATGTGTTTATATGTCCAACTGTGTTTCTGCATGTCCCTCTTCATTGTGGCTTGAACCCCAAAATCCTTGACAGTAATATAATGTATAAATTTATAAATATCTGTGAGTAGTTTGAACAGTGCATGGGACACTTCTGTGTTAGTTACAGGGCTGATGGATCTACTTGTTAAAGCAATACTAGAAAAGAAAATAATTTTTAAATGCAGGATTCCATTCAGTGCTTTATAAATACAGTATGCTTATTATCTCATGCAACACTGTACACATAAATTTTTCTATACATCTGTATAGAAATACTATGTCAAAAATCAATTCACAAACATACAACATATCAGGGGGGTAAGGAAAGCAAAAAAGAAAAAAACCCAAATAGTTGTATAGATTAAAAATAACATTAGATAATTATGAAGTACATTTTTTTAAAATTTTTTTTTTCATTGAAAAAACTAGATTGCAATTTGGAATGTAGAATTGCTAAAAATCAGTAAGTGACAAATTTATGCCATTCATTGATCACACACCATTTCCATCTCTGCATCAGATGAAGGATACAACCCACAGAATTATTAAATGATATGTTTCCACACTATCAAATGCTTTAAGCTGTCAGAGACTTAATAATAATGACAGTAATAATAATAATAATAATAATAATAGTAATAGTAATAGTAATAGTATTTTTTTTTTCTAAAGCCAGATATTCTGATTATTGTTTCCTTCAGATGAATAGATAAGGTCATTCATCCACAGCATCCCTAGTAATGAAATCAAGCATGGGCAAGCATACCTATGCTTGGTTTTCTACCTAAATCACATGAGCCAGAATTTGTCAGTCCTTAACATCACTGTTGAAGGACAGCAAGTCATATCTGTACCTTCTGAAAGTGCTGCAGAAAAAACATTATAGTTTTTATACTCAGGTAAGCCTGAAAGCTGAGAAATACTTGCAAATGTACTTCTTCCAATGTATGGTTCTTAGTCTTTATAAGGGGAATAAATAAAATTATCACTAGTATTTCTAAAAATAGAACAGTTTGGACTGGAAAGGGCCTTTAAAGATCTTCTAGTCCAAACCCTTGCAGTGATCAGGAACATCTTCAACTAGACCAGGTTTCTCAGAGCCCCATTCAACATGCCTTGAACACCCCCAGGCAGCCACTACTTCTTTTGCCAGCCTCTTCCAGTGTCTTGCTATCCTCAGATGAAAGCATCTCTCCCTAATATCTCATCTAAAACTTTTCTCTTTCACTTCAAAAACATTCTTTCTCATCCTTTCACTACCTACCCTTGTAAAAAGTCCCTCTCCATCTTTCTTGTAGGATTCCTTCAGGCACTAGGAGGCCACAGTTAGGTCATGCCAAAGTCTTCTCTTCTCCAGGCTGAGCAATCCTAATTCTCTCAGCCTTCCCTCAAAGGAGGGATCTCTAATCACAGAATATTCTGGGTTGCAAGGACCCCACAAGGATCATCGAGTCTAACTCTTAAGCAAATGGCCTACCAGTGATCAAACCCATGACCTTGACATTATTAGCACCATGCTCTAACTATCTCAGCTAATCTCAGGATCAGTCCCTCCTGTGGACTCCCTCCAACAGGTCCCTGTCCTTCCTGTGCTGGGCCCCCAGGGCTGGATGCAGCCCTGCAGGTGGGGTCTCAGCAGGGCAGAGCAGAGGGGCAGAATCCCCTCCCTGGCCCTGCTGCCCACAGGGCTCTGGATGCAGCCCAGGACACGTTTGGCTCTCTGGGCTGAGTGCCCATGGCTGGGTCATGTCCAGCCTCTCACCCACCAGCACCCCCAAGCCCTTCTCAGCGGGGCTGGTCTTGATCTGTTCATCCCCCAGTCTGTGCTGATACCAGGGATATCAACCCTGTGCTTGGTCTTATTAAACTGCATGAGATCCCCCCCATGCACCCACTTCTCAGGCTTGTCCAGGTCCCTCTGGATGCCATCCTATCCTTCAGGTGTGTTGACAGAACCACTCCTGACTAGGTGTCATCTTCAAATTTGCTGATGGTGCACTCTATACCTCTATGACATTAGTGCAAGTATTAAATAATATTAAATTATAAAATTTTATTCAATGTGGAATCAGGCCCCGAAGAATACCAGTTGTCACTCAATGATTTCTTGTTTTATTTTTTTTTAATTTTTTTTTTTTAGTGTAAATTAAAGATTTAATGTAGAACTTATTCAGCTTATTCACATTCATATTTGTTTATTATTGTTTCTGTCTTTCTCCTGGTATAGAATATTCATTCCCCTCATTTTTATTTCAGTAATTTTCCTTAGAAATCTCACTTGTATGAAAAGAAATAAAAAATTACTTTTGATCCAATATCTTGTACTAAATTATCTGTCATGGGTTCTCTTTGTTTCCCCATTTGCTTAGATTTCTTTTCCCCCCAAGATTTCTTCCTTTTGCCTGAAGCATGTCCTTGTTTCCAATGTCTGCTGTGTAACTCTTAAGTCCCTCAGCACAGTAGGACAGGCCTGGGAATCTGATGCTGTGTTTACTGCATGAACAACAACTTAATTAAGTCGTGTTTTAGAAATATCATCAGTGCTTTGTTGCTGCTATTGCACTTGGGCATGTATCACATTGTTCTGATAAATGTATTGGGAGAATTGCTTTGTAGTTCGTCTTGTTTCTGGAACATTACTGGCTAAGGACCCTGGAACAAATTGTTTCTATTGCACAACTGAGGATAATGCTCTCAGTTCCAAAAATGAGCTCAACATATTCAGGATGGGGACCAAAGTATTTCAAAGCAGTATATAATTTGAATCAGAATTACACCTGCATCACTTTCACTGATATCTCAAATAAATGACAGAGGAGATATCTTTTCTCCTTTTTTTAATAATACAGAAAACCCAGCAAAAAATTCCTTCTTCCATTCTTCTTTGCATGCATAGCTAGGGGAAGCAGGAAAAAAGAGAATAAAACACTTCATTATGTATTCTATGAAATCTGGAAGATCCTGTTCAATTCAATTGCCTTGCACTCTGTGTGGTATATTTACATCTTGCATCACAGAGGTGTAAATGAAACCAATTGGGCTCGATTCTCCATCAGTTTTTAACTAGTGTAGTAGTTTGTACCTTTGTGAAATAAGTCCAAGGTGAATGCAAACTAACATAAAAAAGACATTTTTACAATTATTGTCCTCACATAATGTGAACAGACCACAGTGCTAGGAGAATCAAAGTGTCAGAGGCTGAAGAAAGGCTGAAGCTTATGTTCAGAGATTACTTAAAATTCATTAAGAGTTATAATGCAATAACTTAATAATCATACGGAAAATTCATGGATATTGGAAAGAGGATGAGCAAAAACATGTTCCTAGCACTATAACAATTGCTAACAGTATTTATATTAATAAAAAGCTTTCACAAAGTAGAGTTTAGACTAGCTTTTACCTTCAGAATTAATTTTGCACTGCTCCTATCTCTTCATATGAAATTAAATAAATTATCTTAAATGTATGCTTAAAATTGGTGGTCTAAAGTCTCATTATGCATTTTCTGGCTCTTTACATGTTGCTGTTCTAGTTGTAATATTAGGCTTACAGAATCACACACTGTTTCAAGTTGGAAGGGTCTGTTAGATATCTTCTAGTCCTGGCCCTCTGCTCTAAGCAGGGATATCTTTCACTGGACCAGTTTTCTCAAAGTCACTCAAGTTGATTTTGAATATGGCCAGTGACAGGGCATGCACAACTTCTCTGGACAACCTATTCTAGTGTGTCACCATACTCACTGTAAAAAGTTTCTTTCTTATATCCAATCTAAAGCTACCTGCTTTCACTTTGAAGTCAGTACCTTGTCCTGTCACTACAGACATGTCACTGCAGTATAAAATATCTCTGTATCTTTTCCATAAACCCCTATGCATTTTCTCTTTTTTTTCTGCCTCTGTAAACCCAGAATGTCCTCTGAAACAAAACAGGGACAGAAAAACTTATAAAAGGTGCAGTGGGGTGCAAAGCAGGTCCTTTCAGTGCACCTGTCTGGCTGAGCTATGCACCTGATCTCTGCAGTCTGTCTTACTTTATTAGATTGTTTCTTAATGACTTCTGTGTAATCTCACTGTCTATCCTACAGGAGCCAGTGCTTCAAGGACTCAGTGCCAGCTGCTGGGGGAACTGGCATGAAGGGAATTGGTGCCAGCTGCTGGACTCAGAGTGGGGCTGTGAGCACCTCTGGCCATTGATGTCTGCTCCTGGAGCCAGTGGGGTCTTGGCAGCAGCTATGGGAGCCAGCAGCAACTTTAATCTCCAGCCCCTGGGGCAGGGGTGGTGCCAGTGCTTGGGGAAACCACAAATGTGTGTGTTTGTGAAGCTGGGGAATGCGGTGTGTGTGCCACACTAGTGAACTCCAATCTCTGCCAGCCCAAGAGGAGGAGGAGATGGCCATCTGTGTGACTCCTGAGTGTGAGGGCTGCTGGGACATCTTGTGCCTTGTCTGTGGACATCTGTGTAGCCACAGCTGTGGCTGTGTCCTTGTCCATTGTGTGTGCCCATGTCTCCATTTGTGTATATCTATGGTGGTGCACGCACTGCTCCCATTCCTTGGACCATTCTATTATTTCAGAAATTCCTGTTAGCCATTGGCCTGTATCCAATGAGTTGGGCAGTGAAGTGTCCTTTGACAGTATCAGGAAGTCTTGCATGGCTGAAGTGGGGCTGGAATTGCTGTACCAGAGACTTCTGCTGCCTGAGCAATAGGGGAATGAGAAATCATCACTCATCCCCTGACAACGTTGGAAGATTACTTACCTGAATTGTAGCCCAAGTGGAATGATACTATCATTACCCAACTTTTGAAAAATTCCAGCAGTTACTGATGAGGATTTTTATCAGAACAGAAATTGACAACCATCTTGAGACCCTATAAATGGTGGTCCTGAGTGAGGTTGTTTGAGCTCTCCTGGACAGCATCAGGCTGTGTCCATCACCTCCCTCTGAGCAGTATACAATTAAATTCTCATGTTTGCAAGGTTTAGAGGACTGTCACTGAAAGTTAATGATGTGGCCTGCACTGATACACCCACTCCTTAGTGCTCAACCTCCTTTTGTTGAGATATGCAAGGACATTAAATGTATTTCACTGAACTTGGGGGGAATTTATAACAGGTATATCTTGGTACTTTTATGTATATTCATCTTTGTGTGTGCATATTGAATTAAACACCCTATAGCATACATAGCACGAATGTTGCCCTCTTGGATCTACAATTAGGTCACTGCTATAATTGTATTAAAACCTATGGAATAATTTTCTAAATGTTAAATTAGTCAATGATTAATAAAACCAGATGGAAGCGTCCTATTCCTTATGTAACCGTGTTTTCATCAGCAAATTAGAGTTGTGCTTTCTTTGCTCAATTTTGCCTCCAATTTCTTCTTGCCAGTGCTACAGCTTCAACAGCAGAGACAGAAGAATGTTTTCTCAAGAGGGTTTGTGAATTTACATTCAGTACAAATACCTGAGGAGCAAGATCTGCAATCAGCTTCAAGGTAAAGTTGTTGAGGAGAGCCCCAAACCTTTCTTACATTGTGAGAAACTGCTAAGATCACTACAAAAAGTACTATTTTGTTAGGCGAGTAACTACAAGAAGATTATTTTCTCCTCTCTATTGATGGTACATTTCTTCCTCTGCTGATGATCCATAGTCTGGAAAAATTCTGTTGTTTCTCTGTTGACTGTGCAAAAGGATAGATGAGATTGCTGTGCACAGAATATTTAGCTGATGAAAATCTGACACGTGATAACAAGATTAACTCTGAAGTTCCCACTCTTTAGTATCTAAAGATAGCTGTTCTGTATTTCAATAAGTAGAGTTTTCTAGGTGTGATAGATCCCTAGGATCTATTTAAAAAGTCTAAAAAACTTGGATAATCATGTCATTTGCCCAGTGACTCAATAGGTAAATGTACAATAGTCCTATTACTACAGACTAACTAAAACTCTGCCTCAGGTAGCATTTTTGTTACTTGACAAAGAGTTAATAACTGAAATCTTGGGGTCTTATTGTCTTGAAGATTATCATATCAGACAGACATTGCAATGCATTATGAATATATTAAATCCATTCTTTGATAGTAGCCATTATTCCTTAAGGTATAACATTTGTATTTAAGGTTGACTATCACTAGACTATCTTTCAAACTGACTTTTAACAGGGGGACTGTGTTTGGGGAACTTGGGGCCCATACAAATTATATTTTCTTTATGATTTCTGCAATCGTTCCCCTGAAAGGCTTAAATATTTTACACCCTGTCAGCATAATAAGAATACATAGCCACCACAGCTATATGAGCAGAATCCATGTGTAAAGAATGCTATGCCAAAAAGGAATTTTTTATATTAACAAATTTGGACAATTTCCCTTTGTAATATTAGTTTAAACAACAAGATATCTGGTTTTAATATCTCAGACTCTGAAAAGCCTGTACTAGCAAAATTATAAAGTGCATTCCAGGTCTGAATTTACTATACAGATTATGATTCAGCTATTTTTTACTAAAAACATGATATAAAATATGAAAATATTTAAGCCATGTAGTGCTAAATTATGTTATTTCTTCTTTTTCCTCAAGAGATTGTTTTTCTTTAGAAACATCTACAACATCTTTAAGAACAGCTTAATTCTTCTGGGGCTTTTATTTATTTCATGTAACTTACACTTCATGTGTGCACTGTAGAAGTCTCTGTGAGAGCTGCCATCCTCTTATACTTAATGAAGGAAAGCAGCCGTGTATATGTTGCGTTATGTTTTATTTGGTTCAGAACTCTAAATCAGGTACTCAGTCTAAGAGTACCTATTTCTCTGTATTGACTACAGTGGTAGACTAACTCCACTGAGTAATTTAGAATGGTGTATAAATACTTGGGTTTTTTTATCCTATGAAGTACCTACCTTGTAACAAACGTTATATGCACCTATCCTGTATTTGCAATGCCAGCTCTGCAGAGAATTGACAATTGTCTCAGTATGTGCCATGTGAAGTCTGGAGTTACAGCAAATATTTTTAGGCACCATAGGTAATAATAATACAGTTGTAAGTAGCACTAATACTAAAATAAATAGGTCTGGAAAAGCATTCCCTCCCATAAAACATACTAGAATGAAGGGTGTAGGAAAAAAAACCTACATATATGAAGACAATGAGTTGCCTGAAGTTCTCATTGATAGAAGTGCATAATACTGTTAGATGGATTTATGGAAATGGATAAATGACACACTAGAGTTAAAAAAAAAGGTGGAGCAATCCTATTGATCATGGGGCTTACACTTGTTAGGATGTTCTGTCAAAAAATTGTATTTCTGTAACATTAAATCTATATTTCTTTAGGAGACTGAATTTTATCTCAACAAGCCTATAGAGCATTTCTGTGAATCAGCAGACTCTAAAAAGAAATGTAGTTTTGAAAACTGTGTCATTGTTTTGTCTTTCAGACTGATCCTCATTTCAGCTTTATATTTGGCCAAAAGCATGACAATAATTCTTTCAAATTGGAGAAAAACAATGTTAACTAACTATTTTCTGGAGTTTCTTATGACCTAAGTGGTCATGTTAGAGGCTTATGCTTCTTTGAAGCACAAAACCTGAATTTTCTTAGCTTTGCTTCATACTTTGCAAATAATATACACCCATTTTTCATCAGTAGTGCAATATTCATTTCACAGGTACTATAATAGCAATAGATTAAAATATTGCAGTATCAGCACTTAAAAGGTTATGTTTCAATAAAACAAATATTAACAGTCATTTTACAAAGGTAATGTTTTTTATTTATATTTCCAGTTTGAAGTATGATTCTAAATATTTGGCTTGTTTTGTCTTTAAGACTTACCAGAAAACATAGTCCCTATTAATTATGGCATTAGCCTTATGAGGGTAATTTCTCCTTTTTACACCTCTTGATTTGTAGAACCCTAAAAAATGTTCATTTTTTGCACACAGTGTAGTGCTATTAGCACCACAGGGTATTTTTAAGCATTAGTTGTTAAAACACACTGTAGCAATTACTAAAATTATGCGATTTTTTCCCCTGTTTTTTTTCTTTTAAGCTGTCTGGACAGATCTTATGGATGTATTCAAATGTACACCAGGGAATGTTTGCAAAGCTTTTATGATATGCTTTAAGCAGCTACATAATTTTTGGTTTTGAGAGAGAGCTTTGCCCTGAAGGATAAATCCTTTAGAGCTAAGAAAAAAAAGGGAACACAAGGACTCAGGAAAAAAAAAAAAGTTTCACAAAGATAGACAGTGATTAGTACAAAGAAAGGAGGAGGAGACATCTGTTGATTAAATGATTTTTAGAGATAATTAAGTGCATTCATCCAGAAATAAGAAACATTACACATAATTTGCAGGCACACATGACTTTCCTGAAAACAAGAGAGAATTAAACAGAACCTAAAAAATAATCAGCAGCTTGGGGGCAGTCAAAACTCTGTCACTGGCATGACCTTCCAGATTTTGTACAACCTTTAATGAAATAGCAGTAGCAACTAGGTGCTGAAAGCTAGATTAATAGGGTATAAACATAGATACAGGAAGCTGAAATGAAATAAGCCTTTTCCAAAATATTGATGAACCTTTCATTTCATAAGTAATCAATCAATATTCATCAATAATACCATATAGTTTCATTTATTTAATGTGATTCTCACCTCAAGATCTTCATATCTTCTTTTCAAAATGTTAGGTATATTTATAAATAATTCATCCTGCTGAGAAGCTTATGATACTTTGTCAAACATGACAGATATATGAAGAAGAATTTAAGGACAAAATACACTGTAATTCAGAGGAGTGATTCTCTGTGAACTACAGTAAGGGCTACTATATAGTTTAAGGAGCAAAGAATAAACAGAAAGACATTAAAGTGACATTTATGCTACCTTAATAATTTCTACTTTTTTCTATTTGATACTTTTTTACACTGTGACAAAAAATTGATAGAAAATAGTTCTTTATTCAAAAGAAAGTACTTCTGGTCAGAGTGGGTTTTGGGAGTTCATGTTTCAGTTATCACTTGGAACCTACTTCCCAGGGACTTGAGATATTTGAAATAGTTGCTGTTGCAACCAAGTTTCACCATGCAGAAAAAATGAACCAGAAATTTTCACCTTTGCTTTTTATGCCTCTGTATACTTACTTATGTTTCTCTAAGTCATTGACTCTGGGCTTCATCTTCTGCTCTTGTTGGTTGCACAGAGAGCACCAATGAGGAACTGAAAACATGCACACACACGAAACCAATAAACCCATTTATACATTTATATGTAGCTAAGATTTAATCTTGTATACCTTATACATTTTCTACATGCAAAGCTAGTTTGGGATTGGGTTCTATGAAGTAAGACATTGTTTTGTTTTAAATAGACTATATTAATGTATGTATTTGACCAAGATGC
Organism: Prinia subflava; assembly: GCF_021018805.1. Classification (NCBI taxonomy): domain Eukaryota; kingdom Metazoa; phylum Chordata; class Aves; order Passeriformes; family Cisticolidae; genus Prinia; species Prinia subflava. The sequence goes on from NC_086249.1 coordinate 53,441,507, forward strand.
ACTCTAGGGCTATGAGTTGGACCCTAGCCAAGTAGCTAGTGACATTTTCCCAGCTGGTGCTTTACAAGAAAAGTGTGATGAGTTGACCTCGGCTGCCTGCCAGGTGCTCCACAAGCAGCTTTATAAATCCTACTGCATCAACAGGACAGAGAAAAAATAAGATAAAAACTTTTTGAGGTAAAAACTTAACTCCCTGTTTAGACAGGGAGATCTCTGCTCTGGCACCTGGAGCACTTCCTCACCCTCTGTCTTCAGTGACCTTGTTCTCACATATTGTCATTCCTCTCTCCTAGCTGCTGGTACGCAGCGCTTTCCATCATTTCTTAAATATGTCATGGCAAAGGTTCTGTAACATCAGATTTGGCCAGCAGCAGGTCCATCTTGGAGCCAGCTGTAACTGAGTCTGGAACATGGAAGCAGTTTCTGGTGTCTTCTCACCAGAAACCACCCTTGTAGCCTTTTTACTTGCTACCAAAACCTTGCCACAAAAACCAAGTACAGAAAGTTAAAAAAGCCATAGATTACAATGAGAAGATGAACTTATGAGACCTGTCCCTCCTCATATTACACACAACTAAGGCTTGCAGAAACAGCAGCACTCCATGCAGACACTGTTTGTGGTGGTGTGGATGGCTGAACTTTCCCCATTTTGTATGTCAAACCCCAGTTGGACCCTCCAGAGAAAGCCGGACTGTATAAGCAGGTGAAAGTAAGTGCTTTGAAGGACTGTGTCAAGAAAAAGAAGGACAGACGAGGGAGAAGATTTGAAGAGAGACTTAAGGAAGTGAGAGAGGGAGCTGGAAGAAGGACAATAAAGAGAGGGTTTTTTGAGATAGGGCAGAGTTAAAGGACATATGGGTGGTTTACCGAGTGGAAAGGATTTAGATATGTGAAAAGAAAAAAGAGTGGTGGGTCCAATGCTGCTGTATGTTCTGTGTACCCCCCCCAATTGAAATTCATAAGTTGATACATCCTCCCTACAAGCTCCTATTCTTAGCTCACTTATGTTACATGTTACCTTTCCCCTTTTTCCCCGCCACAGTGTTATCCCTCCCCTGCTCCCCAATTGGCCCAAGGATTGCAACCCCTCCCCTCTTCTCCCTAGTGATAAGTTTTCATTGGTGGCCACAAAGAGGAACTCCCATTTCTCCTCCCCTTCCCCGAGAGTTTATATGCCCTTGTATTCCTTTGTTCTGGGTCCAGTCCAGTCTGGGTCCAGTCCAGTTCCGTCTGGCCCTGACAGTGTTGGTGAAGATTAAAGTTACTGTTTAACTGTCTGGCTGACTGGGCCCTCCTTTCTTCCTCTCTGCATCGTCGCATGATACATCTTATCACCGTGAGGCTTCCCTCAGGGAAAAGGATCCACGAGGGCTGACTCCTCAGTGAGTGCTGAGGGGCAGCTCAGACTCACGCTTGCTCCGGTGCCTGGGCTAGCTCGGGGCGAAGCCGAGGGGCTTCGGGTTTTGGCACCGCGACAACTGTTTAGCAGGGCCAAAGGAATTGACCTACCATAAGCAGTAAGCGATGGAAGCATTTTCTTAGTTAGATTGGCCAGAATCATATCAGGGCTTTATTTATTTGTTTGTTTAACTTGAACTTCTCCAAAAGTTCCTGAAAAACAGGAAGTAAATGTAGTATTGATAAGGAAGCTGCCAATATTGCTACAAGAAGCTACAGAAAATCCAAGAGGACTTTCACATGCATATCCTGTGCATCCAAAAGACTTGAAGAATAAGAACTATGGTAGAAAATTGTTGACACTCAACACATTACCAAGTACTCCAACAGGTTCCAGGCTTGCAGCCCCTGAGCTTCATGAGAAGATGTAAAATAGGCCATATGCTAAATACTATGAGCTAATTCTTGACTAAACCAGTTTTTAAATAGACTAAAGGATTTTTCTATGTCTCAGCGATAAGAAACGTGACTGGTCCTATTCCCAAAACCTAAAAATTTCTGCATATACACATGGCTATTTTACATTGTGTGGTAGATAGCTTTTATATTCCCCTTAAACACATGAAATGTATTGGGTTTTTTCCTTACCTATAGAGGACAATCAACCAATATCACAACTAAATCAGTATGTTACCATAATCTTAACTGGTTAAAAAGGATCAGAATGAGATTACAAATAGATTAACAGAATTAACAAAATTATCTAAAATAGGATAAAAACTTTATTTCTCAGATTGCAGGAATGAATGATTCAGAGAACAGGCCTTTGTATAAACTCAGTAAAAAGATGGGAGACAACTAAGAGGCTTTTATTTTATATTTTCGTATTCTCTTTTTCTACTACACCTGTTGTCCTGAAGTTTTTACTCACTTCATTTTTGAGGTAATTTAAGAACACACAAAAATCATATTCCCTGTTTCATAAAGATTAATTTATTTTCATTTTGACTTAATATGACCAAATTTCATATGTGATATGATATGTGGCTGGTTTACTTCTGATTTTCAAGTATTGATACATGTCAATGTGTGTGTCATGTAATAATGTATTTTCAGCTCAGGCAAATTTTTTAAATTAATATGTGTGCATGTTTACTTACCTCAGTTCCTTCAGTTAATGAAATACGGCTGTAGGTGGAACATAGACCTTCTAATTTAGGTGCACTCCTACAGTAAAAATTTAGATGCCTGAAAGAATAGGAGTAATTAAATTCCCTGCAGAAGTAGTGAAAATTATATTCTGAATAAGAACTGATAAGAAAGGATAGGCAAAAATATCCTGTTCACTTGCCTTAATCAGTTTTTCTCATCACCTTCAGAGGATAAGACTTAATCAAAAGGGATTTTTTCTTTCTAATAGAAAAAAAAAAAAACCAAAACAAAACACCAAAACCACCAAATGGGTTAAAACAGAAGCTGAAAATAGCACCTGCATCTACCATTTTTATTGTAATCTCTACAAATAGTTCCATCCCTCTCTGTGAGGCCTAAATATTGTACAAAGTCAGCTTGCATTCCTCTTAACTCCATTACAAGCCCATCCACAACAGCACAGTGACCTGTCTTCAAAAAATGTAAGATCTTCTACTGAGAATACCCCTCAGACTGGTTGTCACAGAAGTGTTTCAGGAGATGAAAGTTCAAAGTCATTCTATCTGACAGGGTCAAAAAAAAAAAAAGGTTACAAATTCCTACTTCATTCTTAAACTACATCACACCTATCAAATGAGACATGATGTTTACACACAAATTTGACAATGTCAAATACATGTAGGTTTTGGGGTTTCTTAGTGATCTTGGATGATGCATCTGAGTTATATTTGAGTCCCAATGTGAAGACAAGTAGCTTTTCCCCCAAAACAGGCACTTGTAAGCAGGCATAACAAATTAAACTGTCACTGGCATGTGAGTATCCAAGCTAAAAGGAAGAGTATGTATGACTGTCATGGTAAAGCAGTCCTACAAAGTAGGTAAACTCAAATGCTATGTGGCAACAAATTGTGACTGAATTCTAATTATTGTGGGGGGTTTTTGGTTTTTTGTTTGGTTTGTGGGGGTTTTTTTTTGGCTTGTGTGTTTGGGTTTTTTTGTTTGTTTGTTTAGGCGTTTTTTCTTTTTTTTTTTTTTTTTTTTTTTTTTTTTTTTTTTTTTTTTTTTCTTTTTAATTCCATGACATGAACAATCTTGTCCTCTTATTTGGAAATGCAAGACAATTTAAGTATTTCTTACTTCATTCAGCCTTAGCATATACTTGGGTTTGGCTTCATTCTTTTTCCAACTCTAGTATGTGTCATTAATTTAGGAGATTAGAAGTGTTTTGGTTTCAAATAGCGGGTTTTTTGTGCCTTTCACATCTGCACAGAATTATCCCATGTGTTTATGCCTTGTCCGATTTGACTTATATAGTCTCACCAATATAGCATTTCCCCAACACAATTACAGTCCAACACATCAGAAAGAAGGCTTGGAAATTTCTGATTTTCATATCAACTTTGACCTTTAATTTAATCATATTGTTTTCCTCCTACTTATACAATTTTCCTGTGATCCTTTCCATTTCTGCCTCTTGTATGCATCTCTCTGAGTGATAGCCAGGGGATTATCATACAGGTTTTTTGCTCTCTCTTAGCAAATCTGTAAATGTGAACATCCTTTTAATCTCTGCTTATCTTAAATCAAATCAGCTTAATTCCCTGGCTACTTCAGTTGCTTCATTCTTTTCAAGTCAATGTACTCCTGGTTAAGAAGTGGCCCAATACGAATGCAGACTTGAATCTTATCACTATATATTTAAAGTAGATTTGTGAGATAGGTTCTGAATCAATGAACAAAGACTTCACAATGAGACATCAGTCAAGATGATATATTAAGAAGTTTACTTTAGTTACTGAAAAAATTTACATTTGGCTACAAAATGAGAAAAATCTATCTTATACTTAAGAACAGCAACTCAGAACAGAAGCAGATAAATCAGACTTGATGTCTGCTAAAGCCTGTAATCTACAGAATCTGAGGGAGTATTTTATCTATAAACTTCAAGGAATTTCAAAAAAATCTAAGCCATACATTAGATAGCAATCAAAACTACAGAAATGGGAGAAAATCACTACAAATTACATGAACATTTCTATAGAAGGATTTTGGAAATGTTTCTGAACCTCATCAGTTTATGAAATGGACCTAACTAAATAGCTTGCTTTTGTCACCATTGCATATATTTCAAAAGATATGAGTAGGCTAGCTACTTCCCAGCTTTTAATTCCATAAGAGGACATCTCACACCTCCAGAAATTCTAGTCCCATTCAAAAAGGAAAATTAACAGATTAAATTTGTTCAATTCCTAAATGAAAATATTTATATGTATAAACAAATTCTTCCAGAGTAGATGTGAAGCTTAAGCTACTGTGTTCAGTTTTCTATACCATATACGTAATTAACATATTTGAAAAGTCCTAAAATCAGGGATTTTTTTACACCTATTTTTATATCTATGCACAAAGAGTCCTGTTTGCAAACCAATACTTTTTTTTTTCAAATATCAGGCTAAACCTACAAGCCTAGTGAATTTTTTTACCATTTGGATCCCACAAACACATGTAACGTGTAAAATATACACAATGATGTAAACATGTAGGTCATATATAAATGTGTGTAAACCACATCTGTAATATGTATGCATTTTAATATACAAACAATATTTTATAGACATATCACTTACAACTTATATGCATATTTAAATAAATAGCATAAAAAAGAGACTTTTTTCACTTTGAAAAATGTTGTGATGCAGGGACATACCTGTGACCAGTCTTCTAAAGAATTTAATCTCATAAAACCCAAGCATTATTAATTTTAGCATAGTAAATGCCTTTTCTATAAATGGGTATGTAATTGGTACTAAATGAACTATGCTGATGGCTGTGCTTTGTTTGCTTACATATTTTTCAAAGGTGTGGAGAATAAAATCCGCTCTTTATGACCTTTTTTTTTTGTTTAAGCCTGCTAATCAGTAATGCAAACCAATGACAATTGGTGTATTTTATCTTGTTTATTGTCAGGATTTTATTTTCATTTTGGCTGAGACCACAGATTATTTCGGTGTCTACAATTGAATAGTCCTTACACAGTAAGAGCTTTGACTTAACACAGCCCCAAGCCAGATTGAATCAAATCACATGGAAAAGGGAAGATTTGTAGACCACTCTCAGTCCAAAATTATCAGCGTTCCACTCTTCCAATTACTGGTTATAAAACCAGATTCTTTTACTGCTATTTCTATAGACAAATAGAAGTGTTTTCAATCATTCAGCAAAAATGTTCACATCTGTGAAAAATTAGTGACATTTTTAATTGAAGGAATTGCTTTTTTCAACCAGTTCTAGTGTTCAAATGAAGGTGTGCTTTGTGGAACACACCTGAAGAACAAAACAAGCAGAAAGAACAGATACAAAAGACAAAATTAATTAAACCAAAATTAATGTTGCATCACAGTGACCATTTACAAAATAATTAGAGCATTCATCCAAGATTTTGCAAACATTTCCTCTTCCACCTAACAAGTATTTGAATATAGATCTTACTTTTCTGGTAATAAACACTAAAAATAAGTTGCATTTCTCTTACTAATGCAGTCATGTGGTGCTTCCATATTTGATTACACTGTTTCACATATTCCAACTTCCTGTGTTTGTATATAACATCATGAAGAGATATAATGGAGATTTTTTTTTCAAATGTGTTTGCTTTCAGTTTGGATAAAAACCATTTATGCACAGTCTCACCTTCTAGAAAATGTGGTAATCGAAAAAATAGAAAATATATTCAATAACTCTAATAAGTCTGCTGCCCAAGTCACTGCCTTTTTGTCCAGGTTTTGGCCATGTAGAACTCATACTGAGTCCCCTGGGAACACTGTGAGAGTAAAAGCTGAAAAAGTAGCCTCTATGGTAATTGAAGTCAGTGGAAAGTTTTCTAATTATTTTACTTGAATTTAGATCAGGCCTTCAAGGGAGATGACCATTAGGGTTTTTATCACTTAGCTTTTATGTACAGAGATGGAAGCAGAAACTTCAGCCCAAATGAGACATTCAGTTTCACTCAGTGATTCAGGGAGGTATTTCTTGTTGCATTATCACAAAAATGAGCAACAGTTCAGATCACTTAACTGAGTAATGAAATATTTATTTTCTCAAATTTGTCCATGACTAGAAATAAAAGCTTAATCCTTAGTATCCTACAACTTAGTTAAATATTGTTAGCAAGCCATTGGAGCTGTGTTGCAATGAGTTTACTGGTTCCCATTTTGTCACAGTCCTGCCATGTCATCAAATTAGCAAATGAATGTTACATTCCTCCAAATATGGAATTGAATACATTTTTCCCAGGCATGTTAATACACATTTAACTTTAAGGAGGTCCTTAACTCCCACTTGCTTTGATGGTACTTAAATTAAATAATCAGTTTGAAGCAGGTGCTTATATACTTACCTGAATTAAATAATTGTCTCATTTTCAGATTTTTTTTTAAAGATTATATTACTTTTATCTTCCAAATTCAAATAAAAAAAATAAATAGTTAATATATCTTTTAGAAAAGGAATTTGCACAATGTTGTAAATTAACCTCACAAAATACCAAGTCCTAGAGAAATATAAATTGACTTAAGACTGAAGATTTTAGTTCCAAAATGAAAGCTTAAATACTCAATAAGGTGGTTTTGTAAGACATATTTTTAGTTGATGCATATACTTAAAATTATTCCAACTCAAAATTCCTAGAAAAAGCAAAATATCTTACAGAACTGTAAAAAGAAATTATAGCAAATAACATTTTAGAGCTTATCATGAATAGTTTTAATGAATCTTTTTAGTTTTAGAGAGGGAAGAATAAAAATGACAACAAAGCACAAGGCACTAACACATTTCTCAACCTATCTCCTTGTCCCCATTAAAGACAAGATGAAAATACCCTGCTGATGCAGAGATTTAATTTGAAGTAAGATGCATAAACTTTGATACCTCCTCATGGGTTTCTTAACTCTGCCACAGATCTGCTATATTCTGCATACTGTATAAACACAGTTCTGAAGGTAATTCTCACACTAAAATAAGAAAAAAGAATAGCATGCATATTTAATATCTCCCTGAAGTGTTTTACTTCAGCAATAAAGCATAACAGTGAAGTAAGAAAAAGCTTGCAGTTGCTTTCCTGAGATGTTTGCCTGAAAGGGATCACATTGCAGCATTTGTTTTATTATGTAGAATTGGATTCATTTGAATAGGAATGCATTTTTCCACATCCTTTTCAATTAATAAATGAGAAACTAAAACAAGAACAAAAAATAAGTCAGACAGCTGGAAGAGGCTCATAGAGCAGTCTCTGGCAATTTGGATTTAGAAACAGTAATTTTGTGGAAAAAACAATTCTACAATTTAAAGTACAGTATATGCCTTTAATAAGACTTCCTTTTACAAAGCAAAAGTGAAAATGGGTAAGTGGTTGCCTGACTGGTTACTGTAATATTTCAGACAGTGAGATTTACTGTAAAGTTGAAAGCATATAGACTCATATATAAATTTTTTTTTTCTGGGCTCATTTTTCTGGACTCATTTTTCTGGACTCAAACTTTTGATCAGGAAAGTGTTAATAAGAGAAAAGTACAATGATCTTTTGTTCCCTACTATCATGCTTACATCACGAACATACATCTACCAAGCAATTGCAATTTCTTGCAATTTCTGACTCACAAGAAGCCGAAAAAATACTATGGAAACTGAAATTTTGCAATTTTAGAGGTTACTGACTTCCACAGGAGAAAACAGCAGTTGCTAATTTAGTTAATGCCTATCCTTTTTAGAATTTAAGAGAAGATATTTCATATTATGATAGACTAGGGGAGTAGTAAGAGCTATATTTTATTTTCTTGGGGCAAACATATAATGAGGTGCAACAAAAAGAAAGTGAAAGACAATTGTGAATGCTGTACTCTTACTAAACATTAGTTCAGAATTGAAATGTAACTGTCTAATTTGTTGGTACTTTTTAAAAATTGCATTATGAAGTGTGGTAGACAAGTAAGTGCAAAGTTTACATTTTTCTTTCTTATGTATTTTGTGTTTTAGCAAACTGCAATGATAGAACTAGGCTAAACTAAAATAAATGTGGTAAATGAAAAAAAAAGTGTCAAAAAGTGTTAACAGTCATATTTTGGTTTGATTTGCATTATTTTAAGTGTCTAGAATCATAGTAGACAGCAGATTTAGTCCAAGAAAGTTATTGTAAATTCAAACAAGGCTGAAACAGGAAATGTAATTTAAATGCAGCTCTTCAAGCATCCCATGCAGTAGTATCAAACCTATTTTTTAGGCTGATTTGCCATGCCATATTTGTCTTCACATATTATGGCTGTAGTTTTCCTGTGCCATTTACGCTTTTTTTTAGATTATACTATATGTACTGTGAGGAATATATGAATACTGAAATGAATATGTGAATTAAATATGTATATGTATATGTATATGTATATGTATATGTATATGTATATGTATATGTATATGTATAGAGAATATAGAGATACAACTATGTTTGATATATACGAATGAGAATTCATTCATATTACTAAAATAGGAGCACAGCAAAATTAAGCACGAGAGTGGTTTTGATGTAGCCCACTGTGTTTAAGTTAGATATGAATATTCACGAGTGTCTTGAACATTGTCAGTTAAATAATAGCTGAGATTCAGCTATAAACCAATGAAGTTATCCAGGTGTTGACTACTAAGTGTGACTGCTAACTCAAGGATTGTCTTCATGAATGAGGGGAAGTTTGGTTATGCGTTAATTTGAAATAAAATGAGGTTTCAATTAAGTCAGTTACATTAGTGCAACAAATCACTGAAAATTTGCTGGATATAAAGTCAACATCATGTTTTTCTCCTGTGAATTTGAACTATAATAACATATAATATCTGAGGTTGTTTTGTCTTGGTTTGGGTGTTTTTGGTTTGTGTTTTTTGGTTTTTTTTTTGTTTTTTGTTTTGTTTTTGTTTTTGGTGGGGTTTTTGGGGGTTTTTTTTTTGTTGTTGTTGTTGTTGTTTTGGTTTTTTGGGGGTTTTTTTTGTTTTGTTTTTTTGGTTTTTTGGGTTTGTTTTGTTTGGTTTGGTTTGTTTGTTTGTTTGTTTTTGTGGGGTTGTTTTTGTTTTTGTTTTGCTTTTTTCCCCTCTGGAGGACTAGCAACAATTTGTCCTCTTCAAGTGTAAACTCCTCTGATCAAAATCTAAAATCGTACCTGGACCCTGAGAAAGCAATGGCAACTTCTTGAAGTATAAAAGCCTTTTTCAGTTCCACATAAAAAAGGCTCTTGGCTGTCAATATTCTCTCTGGGAATTCTCCAGACTTAGGTAATGAAACTTTTTAATGTTTCTGTAGTGGCAAAAAAGAGTTATTCCATTCAAGACTGTTTTAGAATCCTGGAATATCAAATGAACAACTTTGGGTCTGGGTCATTTAAATCAGGTCTTCCTTTCTCCTGTGTTTTCCTATGTTCATCATGCCTACCTTTTTTCTTTTTTTTTTTTTGGATAACCTCAATATGGATATGTTATGTACTCTAAAGAGATAATCTTGCTGAGGCCTGTAAAATACCCATATGAAGCATAATTTTATTTCTTTACATAGGAATATATTTAGTTGAGAATAATTTAAATAATACTCTTACTGAGAAATATTCATACCACTGAGAACACATCAAATTCTTGCAAAGTTATGCAAATCTTTCACAGTGTAACCACCTCAATTCTTATTTTGAATTGTGCTTTCAGATTTATACTAAAGTCCAAATAAAAAAAAAAGATCTGCAATTAGAAACAAGTACACTTTTTATCTTGATAATCACTACCTAAAACAGAGACCTATAAATAGCATGCAGACACATTTCAAGGAACCTGGCCAATAGCAGGATTATACTTGGATGCTTACCCTTAGTTTATCTTGCAACAAAAGCAAAATCCTTCTTGAAAGTAAGCTAGGCAAACTGCAATGCATCAAAACATCACTTTTCTAAAGAAATTGTCAATTTTATTACATATTAAGTGTTTAGGACTAGCAAGAATACTTTCTTCATTCCACACACTGCAGTATTTAAATGCAGTATTTAAATCAAACTTGAACAAGTTATTGAAAAAGGGATATGAATTAATCAAGCAATGGACTTAAAATAGTAGGTTCTTTACAGAAAAAAAGTGTATATGTTGGAATGTATAAGCTCTGTTGTTTTTCATTCTATTGCCTTGGACAGCAAAGATTCAGAATCACAGCAACATATGTTAGTTTATAAATATGCCAGGCACAGGAGATGCCTTCTGATCTTGCACCAAATCAAGAGATCCCTGCTGAAGGGACAATAGCTTCAGTGCCAAGTTACAACTGTGAAGGAAGTGACAGCATCTCACAGCAGTACTTCTGGCCCTAGCAGAGGTCAGCAAACACAATCAACATAGAGGAAGGAAGTTCAGCTTTACTTGAGTCTTGCAGTTTAAATAAATGAATCCTCAAGAGGTATTCCACAGCAAGATCTGTATCCAGTTCATTGTTTATCGTATGGATTATGATATTTTCTTTTCTTTATAGGAAAGAAAATATAGTAATATTTGGACACTTTTTTACATTTAACATGTGTTAACGTTTATTCAGACTAGATTTTCTTAAGGCTGAAGGAAAAAAGTGTGTAATTTTGAAGTGACAATTACCCTTTGTGCATCCAGCACGGAAACAATATTGGCTATGGCTATGTATGAGTATATAATTGTATTAGGAAAAATTAATATTTTGACTTTATCTGTGTCATATTTTAAGCCCATATTTTTCTTTTATAACCCAAAAAATTATTCCTCCAGCAGAACATGACAGCTATATTTGAAAAATAATTAAATAATGTCACTAAATGACTATTTTTTAAAATGTGATTGGAAGAACAAAGAGAGTCAACATTACATCTTTTTAAATTTCTTTTTTTCACTTATAGATTTTTGAGCTACACACATGATTTTTTTAACTTCAGTTCAAATGAATTTTCTTATCCAGAAATCTTACCCAACTACTCAAGCCAATGTGAAGACAACTGGTATCTTGTAATGGTTTTGTTTTCCGTTATCAGAAATCTCAGTCTTTTCATTTAGGTTTTAGACCATGTAGCCTTTTCCTCTTTAGTTTCTTCTTTTGACCATCAGTTGTCTAGTAAAACAAGGAATCAAACAAACAAACAAACAACCCCCAAAATAGCTGAACCAAATTTAAAAAAAAAAACAAAACCAAAACAAACAAACAAAAAATAACCAAAACCCAGAGCAAAAAAAGAAAAAAAATCTTATCAAACAAGCAAATGAAAAACCTCAAACAAAATCCCAGGATAGTTATAACTTCTTTGATTTTTTTTTTTTAGACCATCAGAATATTTAAATGTTAGGTCTGTATCAGAGTACATTTTTAAGGATAATGAATCTAAGAGTCAAATTCTCAAGAGTCTATTTATCTTAAACTACACTCTTCATAAAACATAGTTAGCCAGTGAGGCTTTGGGAAGAGCATCCATTCCTCCCCTTTTTGATCCCTGTGAGCTGACACTAAAGCACTGATTTACATTCCTCAGTCATCTCTCCGCTAATCAGGCTTAATATTTTATCACTGTAGTGTCCAGATGAAGATACAAATACAACTTTCCCTGGTCTCTGCTTTTCTGAGCAATGCCAAATACGTTTTATTGGGGAGAAGTGTTGTGTCTGTTTTTATTAAGTAATTACAGTGATTTTTTTTACAATAGTCAAAGATGATAATAGAGAAAAACTGCAAGTATATGAAGTAGACCTCACTTTTCCTAAACTTGACTTCAGCAGTCAGCAGCTTTTCTTTACTAGCAGCCATAATGAACATCCTCTTTCTTCTATTGTTATTATTTATACATTGCTCATTTTGATGTTCATTTGACTGACACTCATTCAGATTCTTACATACATGTTTATTGATGCAGCCACATCTAAAAGATAAAGATATGTGTCTGAAATGTTCAGGGAAGAAAAGCTCATGCCAATTTAAACTTACAGTGTTAAGCTTCTCAGTGATTCTCTCCTACATACAAAATAGATAAAACAGAGAGAATTTCTACAGGACTGTACAAATAACAGCTCTACTGGATGAAGGATGCCAAATGACAGCATTGTCTGAGACCTGCTTTTTCTCATGAAAGTTAGAAGAAGAAAGTTGTCAGCTTACCCAGTGGAGAGAAACAGTTCTAAAGCAAGATTCATCTCATCATAGTACAGATGCCTAAAAGAGACTGTTTTACTGACTCTGTGAAAATGTCTATTCCTCTGCCTCAACAATAAAGTATGGTCGAAGCTGTTTACTCAGACTTGAGTGTCTATGGTATAGAAATACACAGAGATTAAAATAATTCTATATCAAACCATTCTTCTTATTTCAAGGATTCATTTATGGATATTTTTGTCTTTATTTTCTTAAAAATGTTGCAGCATATATGTTACAAGCCATAAATAAGGTTATGTTTACTGATCGGGAAGTAACTGACATCTTGAAGTTTTTACTTCATCTTTTGGTCAGACACATTTTTCCTGGTTAATATCTTCACCCTCTGTGCATTATTTCTTTTAATATTTTTTCTAACACTTCCTGACAAAGGTTTAGATAGTGTATGCTTATGCCTGTTACATGCTACCTTTTATTTTCTGCTATTTCTAACATCATTTCTCAAGAAACTCAGATTTCAATATTAATTATTTTCCCCCACATCTAGGACATTAAGCACTTAATTCAGTTGCCTAAACACAGAAGATAATTATTGTTTTTTGAAATACTCTTGGTTACATGATATAACCCCACAGGGATGAAAAACAGCATTTATAGGAGTATCTTACTCTCTGGAAAATGCTTTGGAAGTCAAAGCAGGCTGCATAGGGCAAATAGCGTGGCAGTAGTTGCTGATCTCTTGAACTGAACTGAGCTGTATTAGCTCATCGACTCTATTGCTATATAGTGAGTTTTAGTTTGCATTGTTTTCAGGTGAACTGGTTAGATTAGTAGTGTGGATTTATTCTTAATTTTCTTCCTTAAAATACAAAAAAAAAAAACCCCAGAAATACTATGGAATAAATCTCGAGCTTTTCTGTTTATCCAGTTTCTGAAAAAATCATACAAAGTACCCTCTACAGAAGATAAAATTCCATTTTTAATTAAGAAACTGTAATGAGAGTATCTATATGTCTATATATTGAAATTATAAGATCACATTATGGTCAATAATCTGGTCAGTTCAGCTACCCATGATTTTCTATCCTCTGCCACTTGAGTTGTAAGAATACTTTGGCTAGCATCTGTCTGATATTTCTGGGTGATGTGAGATTCCTGTAAGTCTTGTCTCATATATGCAAACCTATGAAACCTTGTTGATTATCTCTGTAGGTCTCAAATCAGTGTTCAAGGTCTATGATTAGGCAATTCAAGCTGAATTTCTTTCTGGATTACACTAGCAATAATGAAAGCTTCAACACTAGGTCTGCAGACCACAGATAAAAAGAAACCTAAATGTGGGTGCTTGGAACTCAGGTCCAGTTTTTATTTCATGAATTCAAGTAGTAATCTGAGTAATCTCAACCTAATGATGACAACTATTGATGCTGTTTCATTTGAACTTAAACAGTGTATTTTTTGCTTTCAAACTTTTCTACTTAAGCATGAGCAAACTGAGTGCACGAAATGTATATGAACCAAAGTGAAAACTAGATAAACTTTAAGCCCTCTTTAGAACTTTTGTTGGTTTTAGTACCAGTCTGTGAAGAGTCACAAGTGTTCACCTCAGTCAGTGCTGTGAGGTCCTGCAGCAGCCAGTGCAGGTGGAGGAGCCTTTGCTACTGAGCCTGAGCCATGGCATTGGAAGTGGTTTTATTATGATTGCAGAACCCACTTCACTTACACAAATCCATGATTTACCATTTCCATGTTTTAAGTATGTTTCATGATTCATGTGATTATTTCCCCAAAGTGTTTTTATTTTGTTTAAGTGCAACTCTCCCAAATCACCTTGGGTCTTCAATCAGCACTGAATGCCTGCACAAATGCTGAGGTGAACAATACACTCCTCTCACTATACCTCCATCTCTCTGTCCATAAAGTGGGAAGTATGATATCAATCTCCTTTGAAGTGAGATCCATGATTGACTGATAAAAGCAGTATGAAAGAAATAGCTACTATTACCGTTATTAAAAAAAAGAGTCCAAGAGAGTTTTCTCCATTTTGGATGACAAATGTTTAATTTTAGGCATCCCTGTGGTGTTTTTCAAAATTGCTTAATAGCCGTTGAGATTTTCAAATGTACTCAGCTCAGATATAAGTATGATTTCATTGAAGTCAATGGGAAAACTCCTGCTGCCTACTATTTTTGCTCTTTGATACTTACTGTGGAAGTTGGAAGAATAAAATTTGAATAACAAAGCACCATGAAAAGATCTTTGGCTTTTATATACAACTGATATATGAAATTAACATTATTTTAAAGTAAAAGTGAATGAGTTGAATCAATTTAGCAAATAAAACCAAAGGGCAAAAAGGTAAACTTTTAGGATTTTAAATAATCAGTGCTGTGAATATAGAAAATCTTTAGCAATACATTACATCGGGAAATAAGGATGTAAAAATAATACCTATATTCAGTTATTTGCCACATGGAAACAGATACACATGACCTTCAGTATTCCATACAGCAATTTACAATGTACTACAGTGAACCCTAAATTTTTACATATAATTACAGTATGTATGGACACTGGATCCACTTTATGAGCCTCACTGGAGAGAAGTGTGTACTCAGATTCACAGAAAAAAAACCCCTATATGTAGTTTTTGGGGTTTATTGCCTTTTCACCCAATTGGCTTAAGCACTGTGGCAGTGTACCAACACACAGTCCTCTGTATACACAAATAGATGAGCCCAGGAGTTTTGAGACTTACAGGAAAAGGAGAAAAAACCCAAAGCAATACAAGGTAGATAAGAAAAAGGATAATATAAGAATGAAATGTTCTGAACTCCAGCAGAAGAAAAATTATTGTTAACTTACACATATGCTTTTTTTAAAAAGGAGAAAGTAATATGATCAGAAAATGAACTGAAAAAAAATCAGAATAGTAATGCAATACTGTGTCTGAGTACAAAAAAGCTGCTACTTTGTATGCTTAAACAAAGGACAGAAGAAATTGCATCAGAAAATTGTGCTTGAGAATATAACTCTTGTCTATTTTTACCATATTTACCACCATCCCCCACAAAGATGAACAGTGTTCTCATTACCATTTGTAATGTTCCTATTAAGTAGAGGCAGCATTAGACGTATTAATGTTTGGTTCTCCTTTAATTTATTATTCTCTTCCTACTTTAATGAGCTCTGCTCTATAGCCCATAAAATAATTGTTATGGTAAACTGACTTTTTAAAATTAGCTACACACCAGTTGGTCCAGAAACCTATTCCTCTGGACTATTCATGCACAAAATACCTTTGTGTGAAGCTCTTTCCAAATGTGTAATGACTGGAGTAAGTCCAGAAGTTTTCCTGCAGAGTCTCTCTGCATGATTGCCATTGCAAGCAGTCTTACAGCTTCTTTTCCTAACAAAGTTATGGTCAGGGTTAGCGCAATGTAGAAATGCTGACATTGCTTTCATCCTCAGCAATGAAAACCATAGTGCTGCCACTTATGAAATTAAAATACTTCCTGTTTTAAAAAGAGCTGTTCGAAACTCTCTGTTGTACCTTGCTAGGTCATAAGTTTCTGTTACAGAATTTTTACAAGCAATCTCAGAAGGGGGAAAAATATTCTGATTTCCTGATTCTCCCTGCAGTTTCATTAAGTTACTTCAGTATGATTCAGCACTGCTGTCTGCACCCCAGACCATGTGTCCCACTGAGACAGTTATTCTATCCCAAATATTTCCTGCTGTGAGTGTCAATTTAGGTCACAAGCAGGGCTTACCAACAATGCTTTCTAACCCACCTTGGCTCACTGAGAAAAATATGTTCCCAAACCTCAGGCAACTGAGCTGTATCATATTTTAAGGATAAATTAGAGCTACTGAAGAAAATTTAATGACAAGACATGCTAATGGGTAATCTCTATCAGATATAGATACCACATAAAGATGTGCATATGAAGTTCTGCTGTTACTCACCAAAATGAGAATGCTTCTTTCTCTGCAACATGGAACAAAAGCGTGGAGCTGGATTTGAATCCTTGTGGAGGAGACAAACATTTTTTCATTGCAGCTCACACTTTCCTCTTCAGCTCTCACAATACCTTCTCTGGAAGATGGTCCCACCAGACCAAAAAGGGAGTTGACCTGAGCAGGCCTCACTAAATATCTGAGCATCTTGACTTTACTATCTAACAGCTCTGCTTCATTTACCTTTCCCAAAAGAGTTATTTTTAGATAGGAGTTGTGACTGAAGATGGCACAGAGAATTGGATTAGCGCTAACCCTTGTGAGGCCTCAGCATTTGTATGGTTCTGAACAGAACAGAACAGAACAGAAATTAGCATTCCTAATGCTAATCAGTAGTAGTATCTTTTTTCCCTGATGTTTTTCTTTGGGGTTTTTACTGTACTGAAAATCAGGAGTATATGTTTGAATTGATCAAGTCTTAATCCTTGTTCCAATCCACTCACAAAAGAATCAAACCTAGTATGTGTATACTGCATGTGAACAACAAGTTGTGCAGCTCAGATCTTGGCTTCTTGGACTGTTGCAACATTTTATGACATATCACAGAATGTAAAATGAGCACACCGTTTGTTCATGTGGAAGCAAGGTCTCACTCCCACCCAAGCCAGTGCATTAAACGTTACAATTCAGAGCTGTAGATCATTTCATGCTTGGATGTCTCATGATGGTTTGTGTGTACACAAGACGAACAGAAAAGAGAGGAAAACCTCCAAATTGCTAAACAAGGCACTCTTCTGGGGGCCCATGTCTTTCAGCAATACAAGACTGAACAGATGCTTTAGTTTTAACTCTATTCCTGATGAAGAGGAAAGGAAAGAACAAAGGATGAAACACAGTAGTGAAAGAGAACCTTTCATTATGCACCTTCATCACTCGGAGGTGGTTGGGTTTCCTGGACTGATTTAAGGGGATATTTTCAAGGATATAGCAGCTATCAGAACTGGCTCAATAAAACCCCTTTAATTCTTGTTGAAACAGCCATTAGTGGAAAGGTTACCAATGCTTACTGACCACTGTAACACAACCTACAGGAAATAAAATTTTCATGTCTTTCTTGGATCTGAGAACAGTTTATTTCTGCTGGAGCATTTCCTAAACTGTAATCTTTTTACATAGAAATCTACAGACATTGTGCATTTTTGGCAGTCTGTGCAAATAAGACTCACCCTAATAAACTTGTCCCTCTTATTTCATTGTTCATCCATTGAACAATGAAACTTTCTGGGATTTTTCTCTCAAAAAACTATTGAAAAAATGGACTTGCATCACAGCAAAAAACAAACTGGTATTAACTTTTTCTTTATACAATTTTTGTTCATGTGAATCTGCTTCTCTCCAAAAGAGCAGATTAAAGTCAGAGCAAAAGGCTTTTCAGGGATGAAAGTGTTGAAGAAATTATCCAGTATTTATAGAAAACAAACAAAATACCCTAATAAACAAACCAAAACCCTGGTTTTCCCATGGAAAATTCTACCATGGCAACACCCCTGCCCCACAAAACTACTTCTGCCAAAGCCCTAGAGAAACCTTCAGATGCTGAATATGCAAACAGGGGAAAAATAACCACAACCACCCCCATATAAGAAGATTATCCAAATTGACAATAAATATAAAAATACAGCATTCTTACCCAGTAAGACACAAATCAAATCACTAAACCTGTAGAAATATTATGCAATGACAGTGAACTATCATCATACGTTTAAAAACTGCCTTAAAAATGAAACTCAAATGAGTCGGGATTTTTATCATCTTCTTGCAATGAGAGAACTGGCAAAGTGGCTCAATAAGACATTTTAAATTTTCCTCATTTGAATTGCCTGAGCCTTGAAAGTTGTTTAAATGTATACAGTATCAACCTTCTCTGAAAATTTTAATGTCAAAAATGTTATGATTAGGAAAAAAAATCCATATCCAATCCACTTTAGAAGTCTGTTGAGACCTAGAAAATATACTAAATATTCAATTATAAGTACACATAATTTCAACTCATTTAAATTGAAGGTGCTCCTCCCCTCTCTGAAGCAAGGAACTTCTCTTAACTTAATGTAAATCTGGCTGATACATCAAGTAAACCATCATAACTTTAGTTCCAGATGTGCTATCTTTTGTTCTGTAGTCTGTCACATGGGATATAGGAAGATGGCTTAGAGAAAAGCAGATGTAAATCTATGAAGGATTAGGTTTCAGTATCTCCCTGTCTTATGAAACAAGAGTTTCATTTTCCAAGGGTGCAATTTTTCTTGGTTTCTGAAGCAAAAATAACGTATTGAACTTGAGACCTGAAGTTGTATTATTTGAAAAATAGGTACAATCCATCTATATTATTTAATGTAATATTGACCAGATAAACACATACAAAGTAGCAGAAATTTGTGACATAGCTGAGTTAGTAGCACTACAGTGACTGTGACTTTTAAACAGCTATGTTGTATTTTATCTTTAAAAACTTAATCCTTGGTCTGAAAGGAAAGCTTAAAAAATAGAATTTAAAGAATTTGGCTCAGAGAGTCAGTCATAATACCCTAAAGCAGGATCAGCTAGACCTTTGCTTATGTCTACATAAACATGTCATTAAGTGATTAAGCTCTGGCTTTTTCTTGACACATACTGAGCATCTGAAATTTATTTGTTAAACGTATGTAGATGACCTGTGATGTTTTACAGTTAACAGTACAGTTCCCCTCTAACACATTCTATTTGTGCTGTAAATTTATGGCACAGCCTCTGTGGATATTTTTAAATTAGAAGGAAACAAGTATATACAGAGATATTTAAATTTAATAAATCACTAGGGAGAAAAACAGACTTGTTTTAGATGTCGAGTTTAAATTAATTTGAAATATTTGTATTTGGAAGTCCTTTCACTCACTGCTAATTTTGGTCCTTGGAGAATATATAGGAAAGAAAGAGAAAGAGAAACGTTATTTACAAACACTTTTACTCATTACTTATAAGAAATAGACTCACCACTGTATAATAGCAATATTTAATGAAGAGAAAGATGAAGAGGATAGTTTTTAATGTTTTTTGTGTAGCCACACAAAGAGAAAGAACCTGATGTGATTTCTGCTGTAGTAAGCAGTTAACAATTAAACTTACTTCTTAGGAAGTGTCCTGTTTCTTCTTTTTTTCTGAAAACTCACTTTAAGTTTTCCAGAGAATACAAAGTAACTTCAATGTTTCTAGCCAAGCTCCCTGCTCCCCACCCAGCAATTAAGAAAAAAAAAATAAAAAAGGAAAAAAAAAAAAAAAAGAAAGAAAAAAAAAAAAAGACAAGCAGACAAGCTAGTACTTATATTTCCCCTAGGGTTTCAACACACCATATTGTGAACTTTCTATATAGCCTTTAAGGAGACATGATTAGGAAGAGGAATGCTGAGGACAATGTCTTCTTTAGGAGAGGAAACCTCAAAAGTGAGGAAAAAGACCCATTGTTAGACTGGGAATGCGCTTACACTGGGTGTTATTGACACTAGCATTGTTCACCAGTCTGGACAAGACAGCAAACAACCTGATGTCTGCATCTGAGAGACATACAGACTGTTAAGACTATTGCACAGTCATATCCGAGGAAAGAACTGGAAGCAACACATTACCTTTCAAAGTAACTAACCAAGTATGAAAAAGATTAGAAACTTAATTGACCCCACATACTCATTAAGTCAATTTAATAAAATACATTAACCTGCATACCTACATTCTCTGAGAAGAAAACAAAAAACAAGAACTTCACTGTGAGGTAATAAATGCAGACAGATGAGAAGGAAATACATTGAATAAAAGATAAGGTATTTTATAGGCAAAACACATCAAAAGGATAATTTCAGTTGAATTACTCATCTATGTTTCTGGGTTCAAATTAACTGTAGTCATTGAGGCTAAACACCTGGGAAGCTCACTGGAAACATATGTTCAGTTTGTAATTTAGATTTTTTTTTTAAGAAAGGAATACTAAAATAGAAAATACTGCAAAAGGAGAAGTACGATGTAAGCAGCATTGATTTAAGTGTCATCACCTAAAACAGCAGTCAGCTCTGATTACCCAAAAATAGATTATAAACAGAGAAAAAAAAAAGGAAAAATATAGTCCAGAAGAAGACAACACAGCTACTCAGAAGAAATTTTCCATATGAGAAAGTTAAAAGCCTAGCACTGTATAATTTACAGTAGATCTGAAGGGAAAAGGTACCTTCTATAGCAGTAATGCACTAGTATAGCACAATCCTCTTTTACTCTTTCACGTGTTTTAAATTTTAAAAAATAAAAGGAGTAATTCTCTCAGTGGGGCAATATTACCCATTCTGTGTTTCTGTGGAATAAAAGAAAGGCGCTGTTGAGATGAAACATTCCCCTTACATTCTAAGTTTTCTCCATGGACAAGGAAAAGAGGGAAAATCTGATCAGTTAGCAGATGCAGTGTGGGGTTTTCTTTTGTTTTG
Source organism: Prinia subflava (assembly GCF_021018805.1). NCBI lineage: Eukaryota > Metazoa > Chordata > Aves > Passeriformes > Cisticolidae > Prinia > Prinia subflava. Next base: position 53,462,687 of record NC_086249.1, read on the forward strand.
TTTTAAAATTTTCATTTTTATTTTTAATTGTCTTGAACGATAGGAACATGAGAGACAAACTCTATAACCTTAGTCACATATAGTATTTCTTATATATCAGCAGATGACCTGTCAGCATCAGACTACTTGTTTGTCTGTACACTCAGATTCATAAGACATTTAACTCCCTGCTGCCTGCTGTGATCAAAGTCTGGCCCTTCCATGAGGTACTTAGCCATTTCTAGCAATAAATAAGAAACACAAGTGAACTATAACTGCTAAGTATTGACGCTTAACATGTGAAGTTAGCAACTGGAATGCTTCCAGTTTAAAGCAGTGGAAACCAGAGTTAAAAAAAATCAACAAAAAACCCCCCAAACCCCCTCCCCACCTTTAGAAGAAGACAGTAATATTTCCTCTCCCTCATTCTTCTACCATTCTGTTTTTATTCTAAAAAATTCAAGAAAAAAATACTGTACAAAAAATAGTTTTTGTACTGTACCATGAGGCTGTGGATGCAGGCTACTCTGAGGTCAAACAGCAGCTCAACATTAATTGCTAGATCACATTAAAAGTCTATAAAGTGGCTCTGTTATCCAATTTGCTGAATGGTTTGAAGACATGGGCTAGTGACGACATACATGACTCCTAGACAAATGTCATCTGCACCATCTGTGGACCATATTGTGCATCAGATGGCAGGATAAAATTTTCAATAAAAAAGTTTCAGAGCACAGTTATGTTCCAGGGACTGTAGCCATGATCATTATAAAAAGGCTGCACCGGGCTGGTCACGCGTCTAGGATAGAAGACCCTGGCATCCTGCAGCAGCTGGTGTGCCTTGGACTCAAAGAAGTAACATGTAACCAAGACAGACAAATGAAACACTTCAAGGACACACTGAAATACAACTTCAAGTAATAAAAACTGCTCAGCCAGGTAGGTCTGGAATATCACAGTCCAGATTGAAGGGAGTCAGTTGAATCTAAACTTACTAGCAGAAGCATGCATGGTCTTGCTAATCTGTTGTCAAGGGCAGAAGTCCCCACTTAAGAGCTCATTTTCACCTCTGCTGCTCTCTCTGTTTGGTTTCCAAGGATCACAGAATCAATTAGTCTAGAAAAGACCTCTGACATCATTGAGTCCATCTTTTCACTGAACATCATGTCAGCTAGTCTTTCCTTAAATACTTCCAGGGACGGTGACTCCACCACCTCCCTGTGCAGCCTATTTTAATGTTTAATCACCCTTTCTGTGAAGAAATTCCTCCTAATGTCCAACCTAAACCTCCCCTGGCACACCCTGAGGCTATGTCCTCTGGTCCTGTTGCTGTTGCCTGGCAGAAGAGACTGACCCCCACCTGGCTACAACCTCTCAGGGACTTACAGAGAGGAAGTCTTTCCCTAAAGACCTCCTTTTCTCCTCACTAAACAAGCCCAGTTCCTTCAGCCACTCCTCATAGGATTTGTGCTTTAGGCCCCTCACCATGTTATTTGCCCTGCTCCGGACACATTCTAGCACCTCAATATCCTTCCTGAATTAAGGGGCCCAAACCTGGACACAAGGTATAGCCTCACCTGTGCTGAGTAGAGAGAGATGATCACTGCCCTGCTCCTGCTGACCAGGCTATTCTGATACAGGCCGGGATGCCATTGGCCTTCTTGGCCACCTGACCACACTGATGGCTCATCAAGTTCAGCATACCCAGGTCCTTTTCTGCCAGGCAGCTTTCCAGCTACTCTGCCCCTGTAGTGCTGCATGGGGTTGTTGTGTCCAAAGTGTAGAACTTGGTATTTGGTCTTGCTGAACATCATATTTTTGGTCTCAGCCCCTTGATTCAGCCTTTCCAGATTTCTCTGCAGAGCCTTCCTACCTTCCAGCAGATTGACAAATTAGTGTACACACAAATTAGTGTTGTCTGTGAACTTACTGATCCTCTCGTCATCCTGATCATCTACAAAGATAATAAACAGGACTGATTCCAACACTGAGCCCTGAGAGACACTACTAATTGGCCTGGCACCAAGTGGGTGCAGGACTGTTCACCACTACCCTTTGGGCCTGGCCATCCAGCCAGTACTTAAGGCAGCAAGGAATGCCACTTTCAACTGTTTTCTTAGGAAGTGCAGGGAAGGGAAGCTAATATTGCTGGATCTGGTTCCCCAATGGCAACAGAACACAAATCTTATCTTGACAGTTCAGAGGCATTTCTGATGTCCACGATCCTGTGCACCTCAAGAAAGTATAACATCCATAGCAAATGAAAGATTAAAATTAATTAAGTATCAACAGCAACCCTTAGGACTTAGCAATCCATAGGACTATTCATGAAGGAACTGGAAAAAACAAATCCCAGTAATACACTTGGGATGACTCCATAGTTTGGGATTTTTTTCTTCCTTCTGTTTGTTGTTTCTTTTTGTGTGATTGATTTTCTTCTTTTCTGTCCCTTACGATATTTGAAGACAATACCATGAGAGATATTTTGTTCACTTCTGAAGGAAAATATAGCAAAAAACCTCCTGGTAAATGATAGAGAAAGGATTCTTTTATGAAAACCAGCTCATAAGCATCGTCTCACACTTAAGTTGATGAGAAACTCTTCTTTAAGTTTCTGCATTAATTGAAGTTAAATGTTTTGTACTGATTTCAAAGCCTCACTTTAATGAATAACATTAGTTTCAAATTTTGTTTTTAAATAGTCAAACTAATGATGTAGTTTACAAAATTGTTTTTATTTCCAAATGATGATAGAAAAGACTTAATTAACTTCAATAGATTTCAGAACAGGCTTTCAGTACCTCTGAATACATGGAACTAAATTATATGTTTATATGTACATCTTCAATTATATTCTGCATTAAGAATAAAACTCTTCAATCTAACAAACAAATTTTTTTTTAAATGGGCCTTTTAAAAATATTCAACTGAAATTACACAGTACAGGAATGAATATATGCTCTTTTCACTATTTGTTGCTTGTTTATTTGCTGGTTTAATTACTTATTTTTATTTTTTGATTTGGAAATTCTCATTGTGAAATTAATTATCAGAGATTGATAAGCATATAGGGAAATTACTAACCCTATGAATAAAAAAACCCACAAAATAACCTTATTTTTCTTTCAAAATAGCTGTCACAATAGGTGTAGCTCATCTGACTAAATAAGTTATAGATGTCATAGTACTCATCACAATTGTAATAACTGCTTCTTCACCACATTCACATGCACACATGCTCAAAGATAAATGTCTGTAGTCAGAGACATCTGCAGTTACACACAGATTTAGTTAACATCAGCATCTGCCATACAGTCCTCTCACATATATTACAAATAACATCCCATTTCTAGATTTGTTGATAATATGCTCTCACTGGCTACATATTCATTACTTGTTTTGCCAAGACTGTGGGTACCAATTAAGACTGTCCAAAACAAAATCTTTGAGGAACACCCACATTCTGTTCTCAGTCTACCACCATGCACGCCTATCTTGATATCTGAATCATAGTGAAGTTTTAAAAACCTTAACAAAGACAGCGTAGGTCTGGGAGGAAGTGGAGCTGACTGACAGAAAAGAGGCACAGATTAGAAGAAGACTGCATATGGATGACAAGCTTTAATGAAAATTCAGGGTTCAGTCTAGCAACATGATGTTCATATGATCGGTTAGACAGGAATTTATGAGGGAAGATACAGCCAGACAGGGCAAAGTTTGAACAAGGAAATGAGGAGTTGCTTGGTTCTGGACAAGGGCAGAGAGGCAAGTTACAGTCCTCAGAATTGGAAAAAGTGATGATCTATGTGTATCAGGTTGTCTATCATCCTGCTTGATCATTGTTGCATTGGAGCATTGATGTATTCAAGACACCCAGGCCTCCTCAGACTCCAGTGGAATTAATGAGGTCTGAGGAAAAACTTCACTTACAGCATATACACAGCAAGCCACCGGCACATTGGTCTGGCAGCCTAAAACCTGGACTGCATATTCCTTCTCCGGAGTTTCTTCCCTACTCTTCCTCACTTTTTTGCATCAAAATTCCCAAGATCCAGAACAACATTCCAACTCTTGTGTCATACTCTCAGACATCCTAGAGAGATTTTCATCCTGATCTTTGGCTACAGGAATCACAAATATCAAGTATTACATCTTTATTTTCCCTTTCACTTTTCTTCCTTTCTCTACAGACAGTCTAGTTCATCTCGTCCTATCCTATCCTATCCTATCCTATCCTATCCTATCCTATCCTATCCTATCCTATCCTATCCTATCCTATCCTATCCTATCCTATCCTATCCTATCCTATCCTATCCTATCCTATCCTATCCTATCCTATCCTATCCTATCCTATCCTATCCTATCCTATCCTATCCTATCCTCTCTATTTTCTGTGTCCTTTTTAAAACCCTCACATTTTGTAAAAGTACCTGCTATTTACATAATTGCTTACAAGTGTACACCCTTTAACACCTTGAAAAGTAGAGTTTTCCCTCAAAATGTGGAGGTACTGTCCACAAAGATAATTTACAGCAAGTCTTGAAGCAAGTCAGCATCATCTTTGGGACACGTTTTGTTGTCGAAAACTGAATTCACAGACAATCTGATTTGCGTGAGGCTCTAAAGGAGGAAAAGGAGTGGTCTTTCCACTAGACTGAAAAATATCCAGAGGTCTGAACCTGAAGAAAAAGAGGTCTTGCAGGATTAAAAGGCTCATGATTTTTTAAAATGTGTCACTTACCCTGGGCATCCTGAGAGATTTTGCGGTACAGCAAAGATAGGTAGGAACAGGGAAAGACTGCACAAGAACATTGACGTCTGTTTCTTGAACACTAGCGTTCTTCCAGAAGGCTGAAATGCTACCAGAATAAAAATGGCAAAAAGCAGGCAGATCACATACTGAGGAAAAGGTGCTTATTTCACACAGTAGCAGAAATTAAAGCAGGTAAAGAAATACATTTCTTATCTGAGAAAATGTCTCAGGGGAACTTTTCCCTTTTTTTTTTTTTTTTTTTTTTCATTCTCTAGTGGCATTACATGCACACCTCAGGGAAGCACAATGCTCTGGCTTGGAGAAGTCACATGAGTCTGCACTCTGATATTCATCTTAACTTTTTTTATTATCGAGCTCTCTGTGAGTGTCTGTAGGGGTCAGTTGTGCCCACTAGTAGCTGTGAGGGTGGTGAGAGGTCTCTCAGCACATCAGTGTTGATGTTTGAGGATGGGCTAGGAGAAGTCAGGAGAGGTTCTCCCCAGTCCTGCACTGTCACCTGCACTACAGCCCTCTGCAGTAAGAGCTCATGTAGCAAATAGCCAGTTGTAGGCTTAACCATTTGGGGATTAATACAGTATAACTCCTCTTTGGAATGTTAAGCAAAGTTGTAGGTAGTTGTTGCTTCCCATATTACCTCTGCTTGTTCTAGACAGGGCTCAGCAATGTGAGGACACAGTTCATAGTGCAGACTGATCTTTAGAAGGTCTGTTGGCTGGAAGGCAAATGTCATGATTTAGCTCCCACCATTCTCCACTTCTTAGGAAGAGATGATGATGACCCCATTCACCTGTAGTTCAGTCCCAGGTGTCCTGTTTTGAGGATAAGAATTTAATTTATTTTATCCAGTGAACATGTTGATAAAGCTAACATCTGATTAATTTCATGAGCAGCTTGTTGGATGGAGATGTGTGAGAAATTTATGAACATGTGCAGGTCCTTCACTATAAGCACTAAAAAACCCCCATTAAAACTGATGAAGGTCCACCATGCGAAGAGGAAGTGCTGATGTACAGTTGGGTACTGTGTGATAGATCTGCAACTACCATGCTGTAACTTAGGCAGTCTAAATCTTTTTATGTTAAAATCTTTTTTCCCCTTTCCTCCTCGATGTACAGTAATTGTCAGTTGCACAGCAGGATTACTTGGGGCGTACAGGTTTAAGGATTTTGCAGTGCCTCTGACTGACATATCCTTTCATCCTTATTTGGTATAATGACCACCAACATGAAAACTACTGCTTGAGCTAATCTGTCTCCCACTGAAATCAAAGGCAGTTTTTAATGCAGGGACCTTTGTACAATAAAGATACCTTCAAGAAAAAAATGCAAGTATCACAACATTTTACAAATTTCTTTCTAGACAGAACTGATAACTCTTTACTTTTGGCAAAATACCAGCTCCACAAGCTCAGGATCTGATCATCTGCTGTCCATCACACACACAAAAAAGGAGGTGGCAAATGCAAGAGAAAGGCAATGAATTCAGAATAGCCCTTCTGTGCCCATGGTCTATAGTCATATTTATTCTAGCATAATCACAATGCCACAAACATTCAAAATACAAAAGCATTGTCACAAATGGCAGCTTTAGGTATTCAGTAGATTCAGTAACAACTACTGTCTAGTAAAGCTAGACAGACTGTTGGAAACTAGTCAGGTTTTGGTAGCTTCACATTGTGAAAAAAGCAATTTCATTCTCATTCCTGTTTGTTTTCATTTTTAATGATTCTTTGGTTGGCAGTTGGTTGACTTATTGGTTCAAATACCCAAAAGCATCAGTGGCTGGCTGTTAAACAGAATTTGTGTAATTTTGGAAATATACAGACTGAGAACTCATTTAATAAGTAGTATCCCTTTTGAAATCATCCATGACTACTCCCAATGCTAATGCAGTTGAATTAGTAATTATGTAATTTTTCAGGACTAACAAATTACAGAGTCTGTGACTGCAAGCTTATTATAAATAGTAATTGTGCATTTGATATTCTAGAAGTGCAGAAAAACTCCATTTCTTAGTGCTTTTCATACAAGAACCCTATATTGACTGAATGCATATTTGTGTAAAATTATTGCTTGTAAATTTATTGAGCTTAGCCTTTAGCATGGTAATTGAACCATACACAGTAGAGCATCGAAAGAAAATGCTGCATTAGCAATATACTTCCCTGGAGCTACATGTTTCACAAGGAAAATAAAAATCTAAAAATCTTAAATATATATTTCCCTAATTCTTCCACAATGTTTGTTTGCCTTGTTTTTGAACCAGAGAGTGCTTGAATCAGTTGAGCTTCAATCTCTCTTTTTCGCCATTGTTCTGCTTACAGGTTTTTGGATTCTCAAAATTAGTGCTGGGTAATTTGACATGGTAGAGTATCCAGAGACTTTGCAGCTGTCAGCTGCAAAGTTTGGAATAGGTTCTACACTCTGATTCACCATAAAGCTGAGATCTAATGTGGCTAAACTTGGGAATAAAAGGATTCTTTCCGGAGCTCTTAAAAAATAGCTGTTTGCCTGTTAGGGAACTTGAGATTATTTTAAAGGGTTTCTCAACTATGCACCTAAATCTAAGGACCCAGAGACCTATCCAATATTTTATTTCCCTCAAAACTGTATGTATAGAGGCTCCAGAGCCATTTGTCAAATTGTTTTAAGAGTGAGTTTAGACTCACTATGAGGCACAACTGTTCAAAGATGCATTCAGTGTTGTTCCTAAAGAAGGAAGCAGGGAAGCAGGGAAGCAGTGTGTTGTTGATTCAACAAGTAGGAAGTTCTGGCTGAATGAATACACTCTCCTAAATTTTGCTATCGTAACATAATACAGGTGGTTTGTTTTGGTTTGTTTTGTTTTTGTTGGGGTTTTTTTTGTTGTTGTTGTTTGGGGTTTTTTGTGGGTTGGTTTTTTTTGTGTGTGTGTGTGTGGTTTTGGTTTTTGGTTTGGTTTGGTTTGGTTTTGGTTTTTTGGGGGGGAGTTTGATTGGTTTTAGTTTTGGTTTTTGTGTTGTGAATAAAACAATTGTCTTTATGTGACAGCCTCCTTTTAATTTTTTTTTCGGGGGGGCTGAACACCACATGGTAGACAGTAATTATGTATGACCTTAATTAATAATGTAGAAAAATTTCCTAATGAAGATAAAGTGTCCTAAGAGTACAAGATCTTGCAGTAAAAGCACAGGACTGTGTCATTCCCCATGGTAAACAATACTTCTGAAGAAAAAATTTAAACCTCCCCAAAATAAAAAGTACAAACCCTGTTAACAGAATTTAAACTTTCTCATCCCAAAAGAAAACAAACTCTAAACTTGAATTAAAAAACACAAAGTAATATATAAACTACATATAAAGAAAACTCTCTTAAACAATTTCTTTACACAGTACTAAGAAATATGCAGTGCTTGTTACATAACAATTAAATAGTGACTTGCAATAGAAAAAAAAGAATTCTATTAATATGATATTGGATTATGAATTTATGTGACTGAATTTCTTTATTCTCACATTGAATTAATTTAAATATCAGACATATTAATAACCCAGACCTTTCTGCAGAATGTTGCACATGAAAAGAAATTCACCAATTGCTTTATGGCATTATGCCTGTATCTTTACCATCTGTGCCCTTTTGTGAGGGCTAGGAGAGTCTGAATTGTTTATGAGGAATGTAATTCTTTGTGTTTTTTTTTTCTTTGCTAGTTGGTAACACGTAATTTCTTAATCATTTAGGCCTACAGATTATTTGCAAATTATCTGTAGATAAAGATTTTATAAGCATTTGATATTGAGAATTTAATAGTCAAACTCAGTGCTCAGTTACTTAAGTCACATGGCATTGCTTGTGGTTTCTATATTCATATAGCAGGAAAAAGAACAATTTCTAACAAAACAAACAACTAAACAAACAAAAAAACAAACAAAAAATCCCCAACCAAAAGCAAAAACCTTTGGTTACAAGGAAAACCCCCAAGTTACAAGGAAGGGTCCTAGGGAATATCGGAATGAAATGACAGCAGAAGATGAATTTCCTTTGAACAATAACAGGTTTAAATGCCGGTATAATACTGGCTACTGGCTTTTTAGAATAATCAAGAAAATTCCCATTTAATTTGGTATATCTAAGGTTTTATCAAAATCAGCTCCCAGTTTTGTTCACCCTTTCTACAATACAAAGGTGAAAGCTGGCTATGAATCATGAAGAAAAAAGCTGTTTAGTGTACCAGATTTCTGACTAATCTTCTGTTAAATCAGCCATTACAAACATTATCCTTAGAGAGTACAGTTTCACCCCATCTGATACAATTATTTGAGTTAATAGACTTCATGTCTTTACCTGAGAAAATAAAAACGCAGGTTTACTTCTGATAGCTATAGTCAACAAAACTTAACTACTGTACTATGTATTAATTTTATTGCTGATTTAAAGTACAGATCTCATCCTAATATCACATGTGGATAGAGGCAAAATGTAATTTCAAAGCTATTGGGGCATTCTCAATTGTATAAAGAAATGTTAACTCAGACTCCCTTTAAATTTGGATTATGTGTAAAGAGATAGTAAACACATAAAAAGACACATTCTTAAAACTCAGTTCACTAATAATTATTGTTATATGTATATATTTAGACAAGAAAAGAAACAGTTATAATTCCCGTACAGTACTTACCCATTTTAACATTATCACATGGTTGTACAAACAGGATTATAACAAGCAAAAGAAAGCACTTTATTTAATGAATAAATAATCAAAAGCATTGGTGAGGATAGTCTTAATAATATGCTGCTTCATACAGTTTGAAGTACATCAAACAATAAAATCCATAGTCCCAAAATTCCATTAAATAATACTGATTAATTATGTGACTGATAATATTTATGTATATATATATAATATATATATGTGTATATAATCATATCATTATGAGTAAATAAGGTATCTATTTACATGCCATGCAATATTAGAATGTGTTGCAATACCTAGGCACAACAGGTGGATTTAAGAATGGTTGTGGCAAAAAACAAACAAACAAACAAACTTATTTTTGAAAATGAGGGACATTACTTTCTTTAAGTCCTTTCTTTTCATAACACACAGTGAGAATTTCAGATACTTTCTGATAGCTGAAAGCATCCTCATTTTTGCTATTGTACAGTTAGGCAGCAGTATAAACTTGGACCTGTAATAAGAATCATGAGATGCTGCACTTAGAAAAAGCATTCTTGCTTCAAAACATAGCATATGACATGCATGTCTGTGATACCCTTCTCACTGCGGACCCAGTTCTGTGAAATTCTGAGCTATTCCTACAAGAGGAGGCTTACTGCTGTGTTCTAAAAAAATTAAGTGCATTCAGTGTCTCAAAAGAGCTGCAGATTATTTGGCAGGATGTGGGTACATTTCAGCACATAAGTTCTATTACTGTCCAGCAAAGTGATGTGTCTGCATCAATCTAAAAACAAAACAAAACAAAACAATAACAACAAAAAAACCCAAAACAAACCCAAGCCCCAACCCCCCTTGTAATTCTTCATTTATTGGCATTTATTTCAGTTTGTAACTAAACTACATTGTGCTTTAAAAACCTAGAAACAGCATATTTACCTCTTCTCAACCATTCTATGCTGCCCTATTGATTGATCACTGTATAATAAAGGACTTGCCATTTTAGTTACTAATTACTGGATGGATCCTGACATTTTAGTTTGTAAGAGCTTCAATAAAGCCTGAAGGATCAGAACCTGGCCCTCTGTGTAATGATCTTACTTTCAACTCAACTGGTTCAAAACAAAGTATATAATGGTCTCTCACCATTTATATATATATATTATTAAAGCATTTTATAACATAAGTAACTGTGTTAAATAAAGTATTATATTTCAGAGAACTCAAACTGAAACTCAAATAATGTGTGAAAAAGGGTATCTCATAATTTTACAAGTAAGCATCTACCAATGAGAGTCTCTTTTTGCAACAAGAGGAAAAGTCAGAGGTGCTTTTAGATTAGGGGGTAATTATATTTGATGGATGTGTCCACTAAGGTGTTGAGTAGTGTAAGTTAATAAAACTAATTTTAATTGAGTTACAGCTCAACTATCCATGATATACTGAGCTGATTCACACCTCTGGGTTATGTTGTATCATGTTTTCTGTATATTAAAATGCCTTTCTATGCTCTAGAGCTGGTCCCCTTTTTGACTTTTTCATCACAGCAGAAATGATTACAGACATATTAATTAATTAAAGTCAAGACTTTGGAACACAGTTCCACAGAAGGAGTGCAGATAGGAAAAAAAAAGAGGCTGTGAATACTTAGTTGCTTTTACAGTCTGAACTGGCTCATATGAGGACATGTCCTGTAGAGAACTCTCACTGCTTATCTGTTCATTCTTACGGCAAGAATACATGCCATAAAAAGTTTTATAATCTGAATCAGGTAAATAGTTTGTGGTCACAGAACTTTGTGGTCACAATAGTTTGGGAAATCAAACTTGTTCTTCTGTCTGAATCAGATATGACACCACTGCTGTGCTCTCATGCCGGTAGCATATTTTTTTAATACATTTTGAGGTACGGCCTAAGGCTGTTAGACCCTACTATCATGTCTATTTGGCATGTTATGGGCCTGTGGCCCGTGGATCCCTTGACATCCCCTGCTGCCGCATTCCGTGATTTTCATTATATCTTCTCTTTCATTAAAGCAACTAACATCTCCCTTTGCTTAAAACATCCCAAGATTCAACTTCTGATCAATATTGCAATCTTCTTTTCCCTATTTATTTCTTGTCTCATGTCAGCTACATTAGTCTTTATCACTCCTGCTCTTTAGCACAGATATACATCTCCATTTATGTATCTAGTTTCCTAAATTTCTCCATTATTTTAATGTACTCCATGATAAAGTCCTTAAGATTCCTTCTGATCTTGAATATTAATAATAACTCTCTAAATTAATAATCACATTAAGCAAGGAATGTGAATATAAATTTCTTCCTATCTATTTGTTAAAATTGATGTATACCACATACTCCTAATTCCGTTCCATTTATTTCTTTCTCAGCCTTCATGCAGTGTTTCACAGTGTTCCAGGTGAACTTCAACAAGGGACATTGAGTAGGCAATTTCTTTACCTATTTCTCTAAGAAAATATAGTAAAAAGAAGTTTCTTTCATATAACCTCATCATTCTGTGAGGCTCAGTAATTCCACCATCATACTTTCTCTTCATGTCACATTTAATGGCATTTAATCCATCTGCTCCCTATGACAAAAAAAAAAATGTATTGTTGTTAGTTATTTTTCCTTTCTATTCTTCAAAATACCAAGCCCATGTCTAGGCAATCTGTTCCAGTACATCACTACTTAAAGCACTAGAAAATATTTCATTCTTCAAGTCTGAACTTCCTGAGTTTTCTTTAAGTGGTCCTGACGGCTCTATTTTTAGTAGGAGTTGGAACAGCATAAAACTAAGTAGGACTAAGTGACTATGTCTATGCATACTTGCCATTTTCTGTTTGGACTAAGAGTTTTGGTCAGTGGCAGCAGAAATAGAGGACTATGAAAGAAATGTTTGGCAAACCTTTTTAACAATCTTTCAAGTGTATGCATTATGAAACAAATAAATAAAGGACAGTCTGAAGGAAAACAAAAAGCCAGAACTGACCTCAGAGAGGCATCTGTATCATGAGAGGTTATGAATAACTTTAAATGACATTTAGCCTCAAATAAAATGAAATAGTCATCAATACTCAGCTGTCATCTCATTGGGTGCAATGGGAATTTTAATATTTTTAAAGCTCCTCATCTGAGATATCACAGAATTCCTGAATGGATTTTCCTTTTTTTTTTTTTTTTTTTTTTTTTTTTTTTTTTTTTTTTTTCCTTTTTATTTCTGAGTTTTAGACAACACTAGTGATAACACTGATTGAGCCAACCAAATGGTTGTGAATGAATGGGCACTTACTAAATACATGTTTAGGGCCAAATTCAAATTCTGTGGACACGTCTGGGAAACATGAATTTAGCTTTAATGGAATTAAAATGCACTTTCAGCGCTGCAGATATTTCCTTCCTTCCTTCCTTCCTTCCTTCCTTCCTTCCTTCCTTCCTTCCTTCCTTCCTTCCTTCCTTCCTTCCTTCCTTCCTTCCTTCCTTCCTTCCTTCCTTCCTTCCTTCCTTCCTTCCTTCCTTCCTTCCTTCCTTCCTTCCTTCCTTCCTTCCTTCCTTCCTTCCTCCATCTTGGTCTCTTTCATTTTCTTCTTTCTTGGATTTTTTCCTGGTGTTTTTCTTTTAATAACAATTTCAAAGCTGGGTAAGGTTTTAAGATTATAAAATTACACAGAATTTGAGAAAATTAGATACAATTTTCACCTGCTTGCAATTTAAACCAAATTTGTTTTAGCTTTTCCTGCACAGGTTGATAATAGGACAAAGTACTGGAATAGACTATAGTTCTCTTTCTGCAGCAACAGTCACATCTTTTATTTTCTATTCATGATAGAAACATTTCCAAATATATTCCATCTAAAAAGGCATTTGTAATTTAATCTATTTGGTGTTATTTGGGTTTTCAAATAATTCTTGTATTTCCGCTTATAATATAGAAGTCAGTGCATCTCTGCTTTAAAACCCAGCATGTTCAAATATAGATACTCCTATTGCTATATATTTTTCAAGGTTGTTCAATATTTTCTTTTTTGTTGTTGTTTTTTTTTTTCCTGTGCTGCAACAAAAATATTATTTAACTACTCAATTTTCCCTATAGGAAAGAATCTACTGTATTTTGATATGACTTCATTCTACTCCCAAAAGAATGACCAAAGTGTGGTAAGTGCTGTATTTCCTATATGCTACCCCTGTACTTTCACAAAGATTTATGCAAGGATGCTTATTCCATGTGCCTATTCCATAGTCCTAACAAATGTGGGCTAGATTCTGTCATCCTTGTGCCGAGTAAGTAAAGATTTACCCAATTCAAATAACTAATTTTTAGTAAGTTCCTACTTACATAGGAATGGCAGAATATAGCCCTCAGGATTTATCATTTGCTGTATACTCCAGTCTTATACATACAGATATTAACTTAATGGACCATGGCATGCTTAGAAAAATAACTGGAAATTCAGAATAAAGCAAAGAAATGAACCAACCAACAATAACAGAAAAAAGAGAAATTAACAGCAATAAAGTCCCTTAGGCATCTGCCCAAGAACTAACACAACACAATCAGGAATTCAGAACATTTATTGCAAAAGCTGAATAACTAAATAATGTTGATCTGGCAAAGCAGTAACAAGGATAACTGGTTAGATATTTATTCTGTCAAAGTCATCAAACACCTCTCACAAACTGACATAAGTACTGCAATAAGCAATGCACCCCTAACCCATTTTAAGCCTTTTATACTGTGGAGGAAAAAATAAAAGTGAACTGCTATATACAAAAGAATAAAGAAAAAAAAAATGTTCTGGTTTTTTGGTAAAAATAAAAACACCTTCAGATTAGCTAAATTTGTTACTTTAAGACTGATGTTTCACTGTGGCATAAGTAACTTGCTTTTTTCTGTAAGGACTTTTTTTTCCTTTTTTTTTTTTTTTTTTTTTTTTTTTTTGCATGCTATTTATTTGTGTAAATCATCTTTCATGCCTTAACAAAAACCATCTCAAAATGTTTTGGATGTGGATTTGCTTTGCGTGCAACTTAGATCTTACTAACATTGGGAGTCACTCTGCTGATTTGACTGAGGTGACATGATACTGGTACCTGCCAGGCATTGACCAACTATGATAACAAACAGTTAAACAGCAATAATTAGAGATTTAACCCTTTAGCTCCCCCAACTAGCCTACCAGGAGAATGCTCTGTTACATCATGAAGGCACAACACATTAAATATTCTGTGGCTATGGTCTAAAAACACTCGTGTAACTACAACGTTAACGCAGATGAAGGTCAACACAACTGCAGCTGTCTCAGCAATACAAACTGTCTTAGGTATAGACACACACCTGCCCAACTGGAAAAACATTATTATTGTATTTTGTTCCCGTAGAATTTCCTCCACATATTTCAGCTGGGATCAACATCAGCTACCACTCATTAAATGACACACTATGGCTAATTTGATCAAGGATCCCAAACAACTAGCTTTCTCCCTTGCCCACCACCACACATTTAATATTCTTTTGTTTTGCAATTTCCCTGTTTTATGAAACACAATGGAAATTAAACAAAAATTACTAAGTTTTTAAGCCCTTACACAAGTCCTTTCATTTCTTAATATTAAATAAAAAAAAAAAAAGAAGAAATTCTAACTGAATGCTGGCATCATTTGCTACTACATAGAAAAAAAGGGTTGTTTTTTTTTTTCCTTTTCTACAAGCAGCCTTTTTTTCCCACCCCATCACTCTTTTCACTTTTAGTACAAGTGGCTTGAGTTTCTTGGAATATTGTGTGTCAGACAGACTACTAACACAGAAACACCATCACTGAAAATAAAAGCAAAACAAGAAAACGAAAGAAATTAAAAAGCAACTGTGAAACACAGAAATATGCTACAGTATCTTTTCAAGTGAACATTATAAGTACACAAAAATTGTAAGTAATAATTGTTGCTATTTACAAGTATTTGAACGCTGATTGACTTACAAGTGTCCACTAACATTGTTAATAGCACAATAGGTTTAATGTTTACAGCTTCAATTGTTTGCAATATGATCTCAAGTATAACGGTCCCAGCATAGATCAGTGACAACAAAAGCACAATTTTCTAACTGGATATGCTTTTCAATCTCTTCAATCTTTGCATTCCACCAAGCTTTCGCACTCCCTCACTCTCCAAATGCATCTTCTGTTGTTCATAGCAGCAGTCCAGGGTCAAAAACCAAAGAAACAAAAAAGTATATTTTCAAACTGGAGAGATCTCTGCAGATTTTAATCATGTCTATATAACAAAACCACACAACTAGTAGAAACACTCTTTCATGTTGCAGGACATCATACCTTCCACGGTGCTAACATAAAGATATGCATATCTCTGCTAGGTGAAGCATAGTTCTAGAGGTCTACCCAGTACATAAAGCTCTGACAAACACATAGGATTAGCAAGTCTAAGTAAGCTAAAGTCATTGGTCCAAGTAACCATTTCTTATAGCTGGTGCTCCTTTGGACTCTCCACAGATCCCGGGGCCTGTTTATAAGACTTCAAGTTGGCCAGAGGAATGTCAGTCATGTGGTTGCCAGTGTTGAAGTGGCCCTCACTGGAACCATACTGCTTTCGATCACTGAACTGGTTTCTGTTGCTATCTTCTTTCCAGGTCCTGGTCAACGTGTGTCCATTAACTAGTTTGTCCTTCTTAACCCATTCTTTCTGAGGTGCAAAGGTGGAGAGAGGAGACTTCGGCTGTTGGTATGGGCCCAAGCTTGGAGGCATCCAACAGTTGTCTGAGTGACCCAAAACCAGGCATTCTTGAGTACACATCTCTGTAGCTTCAGCTAATCCCCGTGGACCAAGAGGCCCATCTGTAGAAGAAAAACAGAGAAAGAAAAAAGGGGGAGAGAGGGGGGGAAAGACATAATATTAGATTGTGATATTTGTCATTAAACTTATACATAGACCTCAGGAGAAAATTAACAATGATCCTTCAACCAATACTGGTAAGTTCTACATACATTTTCATTTTGTTAGAGAGTAGATGTTTTGTAGGGCATGTACTCCCTGTATATGCTACCTACCTAGTTTCCAGAAGGGGAAAGACAGTTCCCTGCGCTATTAGTCTTGGATCCTACTATGAATAAATAAACTGAACTCCTTTATTTTTTTTTTAATTCATACAAGGAAAATAGAGCTAGGTAAGTCAAAATGTCTGAGGAAGTAAACCTACCCTTGCAGATTCTGAGTGAGAATTAATGCTTATAAGGGCCTATTATTTGGATGTATTCTGCTCTGCTTTCAACTCACTTTACTGCTAAAGAACCTGGGTGAATTAACAGCCTACTGAAAACTGAGAAACATCTGTACTATCCAAAAACAGGATTGCCCAAAGGAATGTTCTGTAAACAGGATTATTCTAACGTCTACTGTTTTACAAACACAGCTTGAGGCATAGTTCTAGGTATCTACCCTGTGGATGCACACTCTAATGCATACTCTCAACAAGTAAGAAATAAGTTCAATTTTGCTTGATTTAACATCAAACCAGGAAACAGTCCAAAACATTGCATCAGGAAAGAGAATAAAATCTGTAACTCTTCTGATGTTAAACACATCTCAGATGCTACACAACCATAAAAGTAAAGGAAAAAAAATACATATAAATCTGGCACTTTAAAAAGAACTGTTCTCATAATTCTTTGTAAGATAGAAATGTAAGACCGCAGGAGACAGAAACGAAGATTGCTGGAATACTATACATACTAAATATCTACATTTTTCACACACTCTTGAGGACACAGGTGGCCAGCTGCAGGCCTCTCACAATCAAGGAGACACCCATGCCTTCAGCAACACTAAACTCCTCTCACTCTTACTGCATTTTTAAATTAATTTGCTCATTTGCTCAGGCTGGATGTATGAGGAAGGGCAAGCAAGAGAAAAGGAAGAAATCCCTTAATGTAATTTTGTGAGATATTTCTCAGTATCTGGGATATACTTTGCCAGGAGTAATTGCTGTGTTGTAATTTTGAGCAAGAATGTTGAGATGTCTTTTCTTGACTTCAGAGTAAATCAACGAGCTAGTACTGAAAACATTTGAAGAGCTAAGGAGATATATTTCCTTGATTAACCAGCCCAGTGACAGGAAGGAAATTATGGATTGATTTTTGAGAAAGAACATTAGCAAGCAGGCATGAATAGCAAAGTTACTAATCAGAAGAAAAATGTCAGTGGTGTATCAGAAAAAAAAAAGAAGTGTATCTTAATAATAATCTAATTGAGACTCAAAATGATAAGTGAAGACACTCTAACAAAGATTTTTATGTTAAAATGCCAAAGAATATTTTGTTCTCTTGTACTCCATGCATATACAATAAATTGCCCTTCCTAACATCTTTTTCTGAACACTGAAATTAACTCAATTATTTTTATGGAAATGCCAATTCATTTCCCTCTGCTTTTAAACACAGATATAAAAAATACCATCAGGCATATTTCTACATCTTACCTTAGTAATTAGCTAATGTTTTTAAATCTAAGTAACACCTCTTTTTTGAATATCTAGAGAATATACTGTACTTTGTTGATGTGACAGAATATAGTAAACTATAATAAAATATAATAAGCTATAATAAAAGTTGCTACTGAATTCCTCATACAAGAAGGTGTCCTATTGCTGAAAACTAGAACATGAAAAATGTATAGAATCAATGCTACTTTCCACTTAGATCAATACAAGGTGAAATAATTAAAGCAAAACCATTGGGAAAAAAGAAAAGAACAACTGCAAAGTAGGATCTTAGCAGAGATTTCTTTGAGAACCAGGAACCACACTTCTAAAATAAGACCTGAAAAAGAGATTTTTTTTCTATAAAGCTCCTCTTTGAATCCTCTGTTATTAAGTTCTAACCAAACCGAGGCAGGTACTTAGAGAGAAATAAACCCAAACCAAAACAATTGTAAAATAATAAAGGACTCACAGTACATTGTTAACTTTTCCAGAAGTTAATCTACAGGTTAACAGCTGACTTTCTTTTTTTTTTTTTGGCTGTCACCTAAAGTTTAGTTTTGATTACTTTTTTCCCATTTCAGAGGAAAAAAAGTGAGAGAAGTGGCAGAACTATGTTCAAGCTGCCTACTCTTTCAGTAAACTACTATTTTACTGATCAAGAAAGAAAGATAGGTTTTACAGACATTAAAAATTCAAAATAGAAAGAAAATATTTTGCCCCAGAATGACACTTTCCAAGAAGGACAGTGCATGTACTCTGTACTTCCAATCTAGTGGAATTCTTCCAATCAAGTGGAATAAAAGAATAACAGGAGAGCCTTCAGTACGATACTTCTGAAAACGATAAATTATATTTTCTTTTTAGTTAAATAAATTTCAAGAGATAAGACTATAATTTCAACTTATAATTTAAATGAGCAATAACCTGGTTTTACTTAAGAATAAATATGCATGTGACCCTATAAGCTACATGTCAAACTCTTTGGAAGATTTACTTCATGTATTTTGCTTTCTTCAGTAACAAGCAGTTTAGTCTGTTCAACTTGGAATGGATTTTAAGCATCTTTTGCTTTAGCCATCTCCAAGCTGATAGACTCTCTGGAGAGCCCTGGAATATTCAGCTATCTGCTATTACTGTGAGCAGCAGACAGGAATGGGGTAACAATGCTGAGATGATCACCTGTGCAAGAACTGCTCCTTGGGTTTTTTACAATTTAACCGAATAACACTGTCTATAACAACTTAGACCTGCAAAATTAATTCTTGTGTGCAAGTCTTTTCCCCAGTCAACCTTCCCTATGAAGAGATATCAATCAAAGGCAAGACCATGCAGTCCTTACAGCAGCCAGTTACAATTTTGATATGGATGCTGGTCACCCTAAGTGACAGCTGCAGACAGAGTGAGACACTCTCCTTTTAGGAGAGGACTGGGAATCTCAGGGAACACCTGAAAGACACTTCTTTTAGCTGTTCAAATAGCTGTAAGGTTTGTTACAGTCTGCACACACCTCTATATATGCCTGTATGTAAAAATGTCCAGAATTGAGAAGAGGTTCAGACTACTACTCAAATGTGTACTCGTATTTTCCAGTACTCTGTCTCATGCTTTCCAATCTGTAAAATACAGGGAGTATTTACTTGCCTTACTAAAATACTGTGAGGTTTAAGTTTACAAAGTGCCTTGCAAGATTTCATCTAATATATAACTACTATTAGTTTAATCACTTTTGGTCCATCAAAAGAGAAAAAGAAATCTACAACGTGACTTCTTTTAGAAATGCAGATTGTTAGAATAATGTATTTTACTCTTAAGCTACTACAGCAAATGGTTATGCTTACTTACTGAGGAAAAAGGCAGCTTCATTAATAACGTATGTAGTGCCTGCTATAGCTATCTCCAGTTAAGGCCCTTAGATATAACCATGCTTTTTTGGTAAATATTGTTGCTAATAATGGTAATGATCATGATTTAAGGTATTCTACAAATTTCCTACTGTGAGAAAAAGAAAAAGATTAAAAGAACAAAAAATAATCTCACCTACAAAAAAAAAAAAAAAAGAAAAAAAGAAAAAAAAAAGACAGTGTTTTGACAATTAGGTTTTTTGAGTTTTTTGTTTTATTATGTTTTTAATCATAAAATTTATTATTTTCTAAGACTCTTTATTATTCAGGTTGCTATTTAGCAGCATAAAGTGTAATGATCATGAGCAATATGATAGGAGAGAGATCTTCTGGGGATAGTGTGACTGAAGAGTTGGCTGCTGTGTATTGAGAAAGCCATAATGTTGCCTTAATGGTAATTATCTGTCTCCTCCACCACTGCTGAACAATACTTTTCATCCAATTTTCTAAAGTTGTTTCATTACCACATACAATGACACCACTTAAAAACCTGTTCCTGCTGCTTTAATTTTATAATTGCTTTAATTTGTTTCCTTTCTCTTCACAAAAATGTCGCTGCAATTTCTGTATCAAGCTTTTCCATACTGAAGTACTTTATTGATATGTGGGGGATTTCTTTTTTCAAAGTATTTGTTCTCTGAACAATCCATAATCCGTGTGGCTGGTTATCAGTCTTGGCTGCTTGAATATATAATGACACAAGTGCTGATAAAACTGTACAAGCCATCTGTCTCTGGAGTTAAATGTTTTGAAAGCAAACACAAAAGTGCATAACAAACACTCCCTTAAATTGTCTTTGTAAATATTTATATCAGATCTTACCTAAAAATGCCTTTTTGTTGTTATTTTATTCTGTTAATAGCTGTCAAGCAGATGCATGACTTGCCAACTCAAAAGCAGACAGGTGTAAGAAGGAAAATAATGTATGCTACTCCAGAGCTGGTCATACCCTAATGCTGGAATTTCTGTGTGGTCTTTTATCTCTTTTTATTATACCCAGAAGCTAAACAGCTATTTCATTGATTAACTTACTGCTGCAATTAGCAACTAGCTTCTGGTGTGATGACCAGCTGCTTTTCAACCTGCTTCTTTAAAACTCTCTTTCTTATAGCCAGAAAATTCATTCTTCATTTCTGAGAGAGTTGAGACCACAAGATAATTTGCACTCAGTGAGACTTTTTGGTCTCAAGCAACATGAATAGGTACTCTTTTGCCTGAGGGTGCTAACATTAAGTACAGTGGATTTGAACATGGCCACAACTGTGTTCCATACAATCATATTTATTTAACTTTTCATATTGCATCTTAAAAGGAAA
Source organism: Prinia subflava (assembly GCF_021018805.1). Classification (NCBI taxonomy): domain Eukaryota; kingdom Metazoa; phylum Chordata; class Aves; order Passeriformes; family Cisticolidae; genus Prinia; species Prinia subflava. The sequence continues at coordinate 53,483,807 of NC_086249.1, forward strand.
AAGAAAGCAACAGCAACATTTTCAGCTCTAGTTATCCTCAAATACAGAAAGCTTTTTTGGGTTTTTTTTTTTTGAGCTTTCACGGGCTACATTATTAAATTATCTGCTCTGAGATCTCATGATTTTACATCTTCCCCATGTATATTGGAACTGAAATGGCATTATTCCATTTCACAGAGGTTTTGCAACTAGTCATATATAAAATATAAAAACTGGAAAATAAGTCTATAATGAAGAAGACTCTTTTGACTTGGTTTTTTTTTTTTGCTTCTAAGTATCAGACAAATAAATAGGAAAGACTGTTCTTTATTTCTAGTTTGTTTAAAAAATAATCACAGACTCCTAAGCCTGACACATGCTTTCTCAGATGTGCTTCCTCAGTATTATTAATTAACAGGAACATTCAGTGTCTATTAAAAAAAAGATTTTTAGTGACTTATTCCACGGTCATTCTAGGTGGCACAGTCAATTCACATTCCATCCTCAAATTACCTTGTTCAAAGGTTCCTGGATTCCTCCTATCACTGCTACCAGTTTTGGTAGACTTATCACTACCACCTTATACCCTGATGCTTCTTTCTCATTTCTCTGGTGTTCCATCCTCTGTACACAGGTACAGATCAAGGAACCCAAACTGTCTTGGCCCAAACTTCTTTTTCATCAAGGCTGAAATAATTCATACTGTAAATTTATCTTACATCTTTAGCTTACTTAGATGACAGAAGCTGCCAGAATCCTCAATTAGCACAGTGACAGGAGGGTCAGGATGCAGGAGAAGTAAGGGTGTGTGAGAGGGAGTGTCCAGGATACAGAAAACCAGGAAAAAAAGTATATTCTGAAAGTGTGGGAAAACCTTGGACAGTAAGATTTTCCACACAGTTTTGTGAAGTATTTAAATGATCCAGATGGGTTCTGTATCATGTACACACCTGTACAAAAACTCTGCATGACTTTGATTCCATGGGAAGCTAAATTTTGAAGGCAAAAATATTCAAGTACTTGAAATTTGTTTCTACCCAGTTGTCTGATGACAGAAGTTTCTTCATATCTATATCTTTTCAGAGCTAAGTAAACAAAGTAGAAATTAAGAAAGTATTCTGCATTTCTTGCCTCAAGTTCCTTTCTCCTACAGCTGCTCCACTATAAAAGCTATAATGAAGGAGAATGTTACTTAGTTTATTATATTTTCTTTTTTTCAGACCATTTCAATACCATTAAAACTTAAAGGTACACTTCCATCAGTAATGGCGCTTTTGTAAGGATGCTATTTTTATCTGACCTAACTTTCTGTTCCTATTTCCAACTACTTTTTCTGCATTGACATACATGTTTATAAACCTCTATGCATTACCCTGGGTGCAAAGTCAGGAAGTGGACATACAACTCCTGTGGCTGCTAAGCTTGTAAGACACTAGGGGTAAAGTTTATTTAGTGCTGCCTAGTCTTTAAGAACAAAGAGACATATTACCCATCATGCAGGCTGTGACCATTCTGCAGGCAAGTTGCAACAATCTGAAATCACAAGGGCATGGTCCTTGCAACAAGGGTGTGGGAAGGTGCCACAGGAGGTGTCACAAAGCACCATGGTCTGGAGTGGTGCTCAGCTACAGCTGAGCAGCTCAAACCTGAATGATTCCATGCTCTTCACTGGTCATACAAATCCAGCTCCACTACTTATCATGGACTGCATATTGCCTATGTTCAGATCTTTATGCCACTACCTTTTTTTTTTTTTTTTTTTTTTTTTTTTTTTTTTTTTTTTTTTTTTTTTTTTTTCCTAACTTAACTGGCTAAAACTTGACAATTTATAGATAAAAAAAAAAAAAAGAAAATAAAAAGTGGGTTCACCAGGTAATCTAGTGGTTCTTTCTGGTCTTAAAAATCTATGCATCAGCAACCATTAACATAAAGCTGCATTTTGTAAAAACTTTCACTGACAAATGTAGACAATTCTAGCATACCCTTTAGAAATACAGGAGATACAAAATAATAGCTGGGACTTATTCTGACTTAATACATTCTGTCATTAAAAACAAACAAACAAGTAAATAAACGAACAAACAAAGACACAAAAATGACTGCAATTTGTATTCTTAGCTGAAGTGTCACATTGTGGATGCAGACAGTCACCTTGCAGGAAGAGCAGGAGGAAAGAAATGCAAACAGGATTTGGCAAAAACCCCCGTTTGTTCACAAATAAATAAAGATTAAAAGCTTTACACATCTCTCATACAGATTTCATTCTTTGGGCACAGATGAAAAGTCAACATTTGCAAATGGAGATAGTCCAAATTCAACAATACATGGGCAGCCAGAACAGCAGATTCTCTCCCTGAGAGGATATTGTTATTTAGACAGACTTTATGGCAGACAAAGAGCAGACAGCATATCTTTATAAATTTGCAACCATCTTCAGCATGGCATGGAACTCATCCATCTTTCCGTCCGCTCAAGCTACTCCTCCAAAGAATCCTATCTGGCCTAATTTTATTTCCTCAAAATTGGCATTTTTTCCTGCCATACATTTAATTTTAGCAGGACAATCTAATGCATAATATCTCCTCAGAGGATTCAAATGAAATTTTTAAATTTGATTGCATCACTTAATGAGACCAGTTTTCAAATATTTGGAATAACGCTATTTACAGCATTAATATTTTTTATTACGTAGCTCTTCATTTTGCTGCCTAAAAAAAGTCTTTGTTCCCAAAAGGTGATGATGGATGGTGATAATGAAATATTCATAAAGTATCCCATGGTCACAATCATTTACTATGTTTTTTCTCTTACACCTTAATATTTATGATACTTGATCAAAATATTTTTTGAATTGATTTACAGACAACATGCTGAGACACCACCACTTTCGACATGGTCACATTTTCTGATCTATTAATATGTCCCAAACACAAACCTGCTGTCAGTCTAAAACAACTTAAATCTCTATTTGGAAGACTCAGTCAACTGATTCACATTAAATCAAATTTTGTTTAGTAATTTCTACAAATTCTTTTTGAGAAAAGATAGGATCCAGTATCAAAAGAGGCAGTCAAAATGACAAGAACTGGCAGAATGTTGTGAAACTGAGCTGAACGATATTTATTTCTACTCTGCACAGTGTTGTAAAATCTTTTGTTGTTATTACATGCCTGATCATTAACTCACCTAGAACAGAAAAAACAGAAAAAAACCAAAACCATTCAGGTTGAATTTAATTTGATTGTTATGATAGCTAAAAAAATCTAAAAATAATTTGTTTTCCTGATCATTTTCTAACTTAAAGCAAAAACCTCATCTTTGGCTTGTGATAAATACATATCCTGGTTCCCCGGAGCACGTGGTAACTTGGGATATCTTGAAGTAAAGTTATTGACTTTATTAAGCAATAACTGAATAAAGGCGAAAGTCATGATCATCATCATCATATATATGATGAACTGTGCTGTTAAATTATAAATATGATTTGTTTTAGCTATATAGATAGATAGATATATTCATTCTGAATTTTTATTTTTATATATATTTCTGTCCATTGATAAATAAGGAATCCACATACGGCAGCTGGGACTTATTTCCTAAGTGTTATTTTCCTAGCATTAGATTAACCTCTGTAAAGCAGGAATTGTCAAATTAAACATTTTTCCCATGAAGGAAAGGAAAGGAAAGGAAAGAAAAGGAAAGGAAAGGAAAGGAAAGGAAAGGAAAGGAAAGGAAAGGAAAGGAAAGGAAAGGAAAGGAAAGGAAAGGAAAGGAAAGGAAAGGAAAGGAAAGGAAAGGAAAGGAAAGGAAAGGAAAGGAAAGGAAAGGAAAGGAAAGGAAAGGAAAGGAAAGGAAAGGAAAGGAAAGGAAAGGAAAGGAAAGGAAAGGAAAGGAAAGGAAAGGAAAGGAAAGGAAAGGAAAGGAAAGGAAAGGAAAGGAAAGGAAAGGAAAGGAAAGGAAAGGAAAGGAAAGGAATTCAAGGGGGAAAACCAGACAATATCATAAAGCTACAATTGTTCCAGAAATTGTACAATTCCAGAAAGCAGCTCATCTAAGGACAATATGAAAGGGCACATATATGCTATGGTGTTAAAAACACAGTGTTAATTAAGAAAGATGACTAAGATTATTTTTGCATAAAAATATAAAATTATTCTGTCATTATTTTAATTACAACTGTCTCAACAAACATTAAATTTAGGTTAAATATATATATATATATATATATATATATATATATATATATATATATAAATGAATCCTTATTTTTAATGTATGCTTCTTGACAATTGTATGTTTTTCTATTTTCCTTCAATACAAATCAGGCCAAAATCAGATTTAGGTTAAACCAAATTTGTTGCAAATTTGTGGCAGATTCCTTATGCATACAGGTTATTATATAAATAAGTAGCTCCACTGCATTGAAAACACTTTTGAAATACATTTCTTTTAATGGAATTTGGTCCTAAATCTAGGTATTTGTTCTCCTGACTTAAGATGCATGACTCGGAATAATTGAAGAATGTGACAGCAAAAAGTGTTTAAATTAGGTGCCTAGTAAGCTTGATTATATTGTTGATTTTGTCTTCTATTCTACACAAAAATATATCCCTGATAAATATCACAGGACACAGACGTCAGAGATGTCATTAAACTAATCCAGGAACAAAAGAACCATTTCCTAATTCTGCTTGTATAACAGCATCTCATTTAGCTAATTTTGTAAAATTCAGATCAGTGCCAGTTGAGTTATCAGAACTGCAGGCATATTACACAGAGATTACTAGAAAGTACTTTCTTTTATTATGTCTGAGCTACACCCATGCTACAATTCCTTCTTTTTTCTTCAAAAACTATGTTAATTTACATCATTTTTCAGAAAAGATATCCATGTCTTTTAATGAGCTTATATAGTTTACAGTAAAACTCCCATTAAACAAATGTTCCTGTGTCAAAATCCTTACATTTTATTAAACCATGCTCAAAAAATAATCTGGGCTGCATTAAGCCATTACATTCAATGTACTCAAAATTAGTATGGAAGCAACATATGTATGGACCAAACAGTTTTAGTTAGTCACACAATCCTATTCTGATATTTAGAAAGACCTATATTTCCAGGCTTCCAAATCTCATGTGGAAGACTGCAGAAAAAATTATCTTTGTGGTTCTGAAGAGGAAATCAAATAATATTTCACATGAATAATGAATCCACATTTAATGGAGGAAACTATTTTTTGATAACCTTATTTTGTCTTCTTCCTATTTAAAGAAATATCTCATCAAACAAACCCTTCCAGACATGTAACATCTCTGTATATTATTATTATTATTATTATTATTATATTTACTCATGCAAGAATAACTCTAAAGTAGGCCACTTTAAGTTGCATTCAAATCTAAGTACAAAGTAAATGGATTGTCTGAAATTAGTGCACAAAATGCACGAAGAGTATAACGCATTTAAAGGAATATCCTGGATGTTATCTCCAGGTGCTTGGACTTTTTGTTAAACAAGAGAATATTATCAGGGGTTTTTTATGTTTAAATAGGTTAAAATGGATTAATCAAGATGCTCAAAGAAGAACTGTTACTATTGAGCACAGATCGCGAACATTTACACACAAAACAAGCTCTTACATTCTCCTTTGTGTCTATACACAGTCTGGTTTCTCAAGCAGAAAAAAACATGGAAAATTTGGTTCATATATAAAGCAAATTTTGGGAATGAACATGATGAGAAAAAAAGTTGTTTTGATTTCCTCAGACAATAGGGATTTTTATAATACCCAAAGACAAAATGGAAAGCCTGCTTACCTCCATAGAATGCATTTTGTTGTTATAAAATATGGCTAGAAACAGATATTTCTTGTCCAGTCACATAAGAATCCTACAATTTCTACAACATGAGAGTTGTCAGTACTTGGCAATACACTGCATCTATTTTCCTGGTATCAGCTTTAGATGTAAAGGTAAACTGGTTTTATTTTCCACAAGGTAATAATAAATTAAGAAAAAAAAAAGTTACAGGCATGATATAATCTTGACTCATATTTAATAATGTATAATATAGGCTTATCTGTTTCAAGCTTCTGAAAATAATGGGCAGTATGAACATGTTTGTGTTTACTGAACTTGTAGAATTGAAAACTTATGAAGCATATTAACAAACTGAGTCAAATAATATATTTTTCTTCTTGTATTATAAAAAAGAAACAAAGAAAAATGTGATTTACCAAAATAGGAAAAGCAGTCACTAGATTCAGCTCACTTAACATTCCCATTCACCTCCCTGACAGGAATGGCAGTGCAGATGTTAATTACCATTTATAGAATGTCTTGTCAAAACACCTAAGAATTCTTGTTCTGTTAATGACTTTGTCCTGTGCTTGGGTTCAATGGCTGATTTCAGACCAAGAACACTGAAAAGGATCACTGACAATTGGTTAGGAGACCCTGTCTTTCCATGCAAACACCTGCAAGTAATGCATGGCTTTGTGCCAAAAATTAAGCTTTAAAAGAGAAACTATTATAAAACTGTAGTCATGAGGGAATTAACAGTTAATTTTAAGATGATTATTCCCCTTGAATCAAGTGAGTTATTTAATGGCAACTTCAGAGGTAGCAAGTTATTTAAAAGCAATGCCAAATGCTTAAGACCATGATGACCTGAGATACCAGAATACTTTAATGATAGACAAAAATATGTATTTCAGGACCAATTTATTTGGTAGGACAGCAGAGACAGGCAGCTGTTTTTCCACACATTCATTGGTCATATACTTCCTCCCATTTGAAATAGTTTGGAGTTTTGCTGTGGTCTTCATTGGGTGTAAAACAGTCTTTTGTCACTACAGAACATGGAACAAGTTTTATAGGTAAGCTTGATTTAGGAAGGCATGCACTAAAGGAAACAGATTGATTCCCTTGTGATCTGCAAGTTATTCCTTTAGCATTTAGCTTCCCTATGTTCTATACCAATTCTTCCTTTATAAGTTCTCCATCTCGTGACTCTACTTTTTCCAAGCTGTTCCTATATAGTTGTGCTTACTGTCTTTTTTGACGTATTTTCAACTCACTTCTCATCAGTATTCCTGTATTTTTCTCAAAAAAAAATTCCTCTCACCATCTTCTCAGCTGCCTGGGTGACAAATCCTTCTCCTACAAATTTATATCACAGAATTTAGTTAACAGATTTCACTTAAAAAGAGTGATGGGGCATCTTCTTGTAATTCATTTAGGTATAAAACTTAAAGTTATTAAAGACAGAATGCTAAGTAAGGTAGGATTCATTCCAGCCTGGGGTTCCTCACTAGAGAGAGTCATCTGGAAGTGTTCAAGAAGCATCTGGATGTCACTCTTGGGGCTATGGTTTTAGAGGGGATTATGGTGGTGCTAGGTTGAAGGCTGGACTAGATGACCTTGAAGATTTCTCCCAGCCTTGATAGTTCAGATGATGATCTGAACCAGTTATGAGAAAATGTCTTGCATATTTGCTGCTTAATGGATCAAGGTGATATAGTGCTACAGAGAAGACAAGTATAGGACTGAAACAAAATTTTAGATGTTTACAATGTATGTACCTACATGGGAACCACAGATATATGCATTTTCTAATTCCTCCTTTTGATTAATAGATATCTGTCAATTTTGTCAGCAGGGATAGTCAATAAAATATAGTAAATAACCAAACCTAATGTACACAAATGAATCTGAACAGCTCCTTAAATTGTACTGCTTTGACTAAATCTCCCTTAAACACAACGAGAAGTTTTAGCACCTATTATGTACACACCTTCATTCTGGATAGCTAGCACTTGAATCTGGAGCTATGTCTTACCCCTGGATTTGCCATAACAGTTCATCACTTTGATCTTTTAATGTGCATGCACAGATAAGGAGATGTTTCCTTATACAGTTAATTATTTCTTTAAAACTAATTGCTGTATCAAAATCTTGAATTTTTTACTTGCAAAATTGATATCTTTTAGTTCTGTCACTTGTGAGTGGATTCCACCTGGACAGAGTCCCTATTCTACAAAGGTTTTCAGATCATTCTCAAAGCACATGATTAGGCATTTTAAGACAATTTTGCTAAAGAAAATTTGTTTTTCTTTTCCTTTTTTGTTGTGTTTTGTTTTGGGTTTTGTTTGTTTGTAGTTTTTTGTTTGATTTGGGTTGGTTGTTGTTATTTTTTTCCCTGCATTGTAACTCAAAAAAAAGGAATGTAATTTCCTTTCTGAATTTCACTTTCAGACTATTGCAGATATCTCTCACCATAGCAGTATGGATTTATGAAGTATTACGGGGCCAAATCTGTAGCTGTAGGACAGTGGGCTAGGCCAACAAAACTGAAAAAGAAAGAATGGAAACTTCCAATAATGCTATTAGCATTTTTGAGTGCAAGGTGAGAGGACAAACCCTTCACAAAAGTTTGAAAAGATTGACTACATCGTAATTTGTCTTTGGTCCCCAATTCAGGCATTAAATGCTAGCAGTATTCCTGATTATAATGGAAAATTTTGTTCCCTGCTGTGGGGAGAAAAATAGCACTGAAAGCAGAAAACACCTGGCAGACACCTTGAATATGGAACTTTTTATTAAGCACTGCATTTTTTTTCTTTGTTAATTAATCTGTTTCACAGTCTCAGGTAATCACTTTGCAACTTCTCAGTAGCCTGACTTTCAAAGGAACTTTCTGCTCTGTCAGTTTCTATACCCATGCTGTCGAAGAGCATGGGAATGACATAAACCTCTTGGTAAATTGTCCCGTGCTGTCTTGCACATCCGTTTCCTAGAAGGCAGTAACATTTAAGAACATTCTTTATTCTAAATGTTATGTATTGAGAATGTATTCTCTATGTCTCTTTACTTAGTTTTCTAGGTAAACCTTCAGAGTCCCATTTTACAGCTAAAAGATGGAGTTAGTACGATCTCCTTGTTGACAAGGCTGATTAAGTAAGACTGCAAGACTTGTTTGCACAAATGCCCACCTCAGCATGCACTGCAGCAGTCACAGAATCACCTACAAGCAGTTGCTTATACTCCTGCCAACTCTGTTGCATATCACCTAGGGCTTCTTGTCCATGCTTTGTGTACTTTTGTCTGGTACCTGCTGTTTACTGGGGAGGCATTTACTACAGACAAACGGGCAAAATTAATCAGAGGGAAAATCCACATTCAACACCAATCCATTCTCTAAATAAATGAAGTACAAGACAAGTGCTACCTGACTGGGGTGTCATAAATGTATATCAAAATTTGGAGGGGGGGAAATCAGCCACAAGTTGCCACAAATCTATAAGATTTGATCTGAAGGAATAAAAACAGAACTAAAAGGGAAATTATGACGTCATGACAACTGATAAACAGGAAAGTCTGAAACAAATATTTTAAGAATGGTAGAGAACGTGAGATTACCATGGTAAATTACTTCATTTTTAGAAGCAAAGGAAATTGAGTAATTGTCATTTCTCTGGACTTCAACAGAGCATGCAATGATGCTCCATATAGTAAATTATTTTAGTTTTACAAGAATATAGGCTAATAGAACCTGCAGGTTGATTCAGTGAGGGAAGAGATGGAGCTGGAGAGAGGTCACACATAATTCAATATCAGAATTAATCCTGAAAAATATTTTCAGAAATGACCCTAATATAGACCTACAGGGAAAGAGCTGATTCAATGTGCTTCTGACATAAACTCGAAAGTACTTTCAGTGAAGACCAAGTTATCAGAAAAATTAAAGAAAAAAAAAAGGCAAGAGTCTTTCTTGTTAGAGAAGACTAGGAGATTTTAGCTTTTTTCATTTAGAAGAATAAAACCAGACAGAGGAAAAGGTGAAAACCATTGATAAACAAATAGAGACATCAAATGACCTGGTAAATTAAGAGAAAGTGTTATCATGAGAATAAATATGACTGCACAGTGTCTATAATAAGAGACTACTGGACTCCATCCCAACATTTATATTCTTATATTAGCAACAATTCCACAATGAGACCAGAAGACTTTATTTTGCAAATTAGTGCAAGTTTATAGTCTTGTATTTAATTGCTTAATGTCTGACTGCAGTCAAGACAGCTAATGTACAATAGAAGCTTGTGTAGCAATAAAGTATAAAGAAACCAGTCACAATGTACTGTTTCTAATACAAGATAGATAAAAGGATTTATAATTCTTTACAAAGAGAATTTGCAACATTAAGGATGAGAATTCTTAGCAAGAAGGTGCAATTTTTCAGTATGAATGCTTCCAAAAAGTCTCATCTAGTAAAGGAAGGTACTAGAAAAAGGAATGACCTGATGAAATACTGAAGAATACCTTTCAGCTAATCAACTAAATTCTTTAAACAGGCTATTTCACAATGTGATTCATCTGAACTCCTCTAGGTTTTACTTTACTATGAGATGAACTGTGCCCTGAAAGTGTCTACTTCTCCCTGCTGACTACTAAATTACCCAAAGTGCAGAAATCGGTGTATGCACGGCATCCTCAGCTTCTACAGCTGAAGAACAGAAGACAGATCTTTCAAGATATCTCCTAAATCACAGACAATGTGTGTGACCTTAGCAGTGCCATTTGATTCCTCTATGTCTTTATGCTCATAAAATTAAGATAATAGAATTTCCATGCCTTACAGGGTAACCCAGAGGGTTGTGGATTACACAGCTCTCTAATACCATCACAATGGATGCCCTATAAGTACTTAGGCCTATTCTGGACTGTTAAATGAGGAAGCCAAGAAGAACAATGAGTAAAACTTGCAAACTAATTTGTTTTCAGAGAGACCCATTTGATAGCTCTCTGAAGCAACAGCACCATTGAAAGATGGGATTCCTGTAAAGCATCCTGTTAAGTGTAACAGTAAGAATGATGTTTTAGGAAAAGGTGGTATCCCTCCCTCCTGAATAAGAGAATTCAGACAGGATATGTTTTTCTCTTTTGTCACAAGCTGTTCAGTTTGTCTCATGACTTAGGTAAATAATTGCCTTATCAAGAAAACAATAATTTCTATTTTGCTGCCCACTAAGACATGAGATATCCTTTTAAAATGTCTGTGTCCTATTTTAGGACAGGTACCAGGGAAATAAATGTTTGCCAGCATTCAAATATTTCCTGAAGAATTCATCCCAACATATTTCTAGAGTAACAATTGGACTTATGCTAAGATACATGTGTGTCTCATATATGGAAAGGGTGATTTTAATCTTGTTTACACCAATATCAGTTGACTTCAACTAAATTAGCCTATTTAACCCTAAGATTACTGTCAGAATCATCCTTATATTTCAGCCAGAGCTTACAAATCTCCATCAGAAAAGTGTCTTTATTGTAAGGATAAATTTGCATTCACCCAGAATTCCCTGGGAGAAAGGGTTTTTTTAACCACATTGATTTAGAGAAACATAGAGGACTTATTTATTTAAAATCAAGGATATGAATATTTTAAAAGCAGCAGCAGAAGACATAAAGAGAAGGCAAGCATTCAAAGTTGCTGCAAATAGAAAAAAAGAAAAAATACCGCCTGCTATGTTGTGTGGAGCTAATGGCTGATGATAGAATTTGGAGAGTGCAGAGAAAGAGGTACAAAGAAGTACTTGTCAATAATAAGAACAACAGCCCTATATTTACAATCCAATATTTAAAGCCAAAATAGACATTCTTTTCTCTGTTTGATCTCAGGAAAAGCTATCTGCAGCTCACAGGCCCAAATTTGAGTCTTCTTATATCACTCAAAAGAAGTACTGAGATAACTGTGCTAGAGATGACAGACTACTAACCCCTCTAGCAAGCCAGACCAGTGGGGGGGTGTCATGTTTTTTGTATCTGGGCTGAAAGCACTCTTCCTACTTAGAAATGCTTTCTTTTGTTCTCCATGAGAACAAAATGGTGCCTGAAATTCATTCTCAAGAGATACGAAAAGTTGAAATTCATCTCATAGAAAAAAAAGGTGTCTTCAATTTCCATGGGAACAAAGAATCACAAAACAAATGTAAATCCTCTTCTCTTTTTATTTCCTCTCAAGGCAGAACTGCTCACAGACATCATAAACCAAATCCCCAGCGGTATCAGCTGTTACAGCAGCACTAAAGTCAGAGTGTGTCATCCCCAGTATCTGTTCCTGTAAGAGAGACATAAGAACAAGCCAATACTATTCAATATCAGCCATGTAAAAAACAATAAAGTAAGGTCAGTTTACTTGTAAATATAAATTTGCAACAAACATTATTTCTAACCAGATTAATGTCAGGACAAGAAACAAAAAATTATATCTTACTGCTCTATTGTATTTTAATTGAAAATTTTCCTTTCTCTCAAAGGATTGGCACAGTTTTGTACTTGTCATAATAAATTGCAACTCTAATTAACTCAAACCACATTATTCAAACCATATCCTGAAAGATCAAAACCAGAGCTCCTAATCTTATAAGCTAGTAACATTACCAGTTGAAAGATGTTACTTTACTTCAGTTTGGCAATTCCCTTATCCAAAACCAAAACTTCCATGAGAGCAAACGTATTGCTAAAAGAATGCAATGGCAAGCTTTCACAGTTTAATTTTCAGTGAGCAATCTAAGAGAATGTCCTAGTAATGGCTTTCATTTATAACAGCAAAAATCATCAAACCTGAATTGTCAAGATCCTAATAACATACAATTTCTAGTAGTAAAATAATGCCTATGCTATTTGTAGCGTTACATAGGGCTAAGGATCCTCTGTTCTACTCTATTAACCCCATAAGCTTTCCAATTGTGCTTCCTCATGGAAACTCTCTATTACACAGAACAATTGTAAAACCCACTTTGTTGTCCTGAGGTTCCCCTTCTGACCTCATCTATTGACCACAAATAAATAATACGAGTAAATAATAAACATGAAGTCCAGCCACAGCCCAACAGCTGTCAGAAGAGGAGTTATGCAGGCACAGTGGTGGCCACATGGTAGTTTGCACCGTGGTAAGCATGTGAACCTGAGACCAGTACCCCCCACACAATCTCCCCTTCAGAGTCTTCTCCACCACAGACTGCTTCGGGCACGGAGGGAACTCACTGTCTCGATGGTGGATTTCCATATGGTTTTATGCTTCACGTGGCATATTGCTTCTGATTAAGGTCTGCTGAAGTTTTGGAAACTTAAGTGTAAAAGATAAACAGATGTCTGGAAGACTAAAAGCTTTTTTGTTGCTGAAAGACTTCTGAACTGTTACTGCATAAGACAGTTACAAATCCCCTTGTAGTGTAAGTACTTTACTGCTTGAGGTACTTTGTGCAAGGAGAGAGCGAAAAGCATTGATGATTTTGTTCATTATTTTCCTTCTCAAGCATCCTATCCTTGGGTCACTGAGAAAGCAGCAAGGGGAGAAGTGACTTCTGCCTCATCTACACAGCAGAGATATTACTCAAATTAGGAGTGATACAAGCTTTTAGTGACAAGCTTACAGCAGAGCAAAGTAAACGGAATATAAGACAAAAGAACCCTCATACGCAATCCTTAGAAGTTCTGGTAAAGCTACTCTGTGAACATAGCTAAAGAGCATCTGAGACAAAAGCAATAAAAGTGTCTTTCAGCTCTGATAAAGGGGATCCTGTTTCTTAGGCATAGCCACACATAAGCCTGTCAGAGCTCTCTCTGTGTTTGCTCATCATTCCTAAACCCCAGACATATAAACGGTTAGCTGGATAATCTAAGAGGCAAGTTACTCCTTTTTTTGTCTTTGTAATCAAAAGGGTTTGCTTTGCTTTTACTTTTTCTAAAGTTTTATAATATTTACACAAGAGAAGGACAGACTCTAAAATTTTTACTGTCCTTAATAATTCCTATGTCTGTTTTTACAGAATATTTGCTTAGAATTTGATCCTGATTGAGAGATAATTTACTGAATCAATCACCTTCAAAACTGAAACACTAATAAAAAAAAAAAAAACAACCAAAAACAGATGAACAAACCCCCCATATATCTTTAAATGTTCTCACAGGCTGCAAGCATTCTTTTTTCTTTTTTCATTTCAAAATGTAGGAATACCTGAAATCTTCTACTCCCAATGAAAAAAGCAGAGAATAGAGAGCCTGATGTATTATTAATTTAATTTTCCTTCTGATTTTACCTTTGTCAACATGAGGAAACATTTAACATGTAATCACAGAAAACATTTTTGCATTAAATATACTAGAAGACTCTAATTCTTATTCGTTTTACCAACAGGCTCTATTTCTGGATAAGTAATATATCAACTTGAAATATTGTATGGCTTTTGCTTCATTGAAAGTCTGGGTGTGATTATGGGTATTCTCAGTACAATCCAAATGCATAAAGGCAAAATAACTATCTGGAAATATAACTGCAAGGAATAAAGAAAAAGAAGAAAGTTTAATTTGGCTAATTTCCAGACCATAGTCACAGATAAACTTTTGGGAGATGAAAAATGAACATTATTATTTTCAAATACAAAAGACTGAAGACACTTTAGCCCACTCTTCAGAGCATACATTTTATGTGTGATCAATAAAAAAAAAAAATCTCATAGCTAAATGTGCAAAAATGTGCCAAATGTGTCACCCAAATCATTCATTAACACTAAGCTGATTAACACAATGCATTTTATTTCAGAATAAAATTCAAAGCCTGTTATGGCAAAACAATTTAGGCTTACTGGATTGTGTTGAGCCCTGTTATGCTTGACCATGCTAATGTAGCTGTTTTTATTTCAGAAGCACTGGGGAGGGAAGCATGAAATCATTATTAATTATATAAATATTAAGGCCACACAACTGGCTCTATTACTGTTTTCAAATGGTAGCATCTGCAAATTCAGCCTGTAATAAACACTAATGCATCCAGCGACGAGAGTGCTGACACATGAATGGGATGCTTTGTCAGACTTGCATAAAAATGTAGATGAACTGCAGGGAAAGAACACCAAAGAATTCAAAGGGTTTCTTGATTGCCTTCTTTAAAATGCCAAGAACTTAAGCTGGCCTTTCTTATCTTCCTCTACATGCATGTGACACTTTAGGAGGCCATTCTTATTGTACTATAATTCAGTAATTGTTCCAGCTCTGTGCACTATGCCTTCCTTCCAAAGGGCAGCACGAGATATATAATTCTGGTAATGAACAGCTGCATAATTTAAGGGTCAAACTAGCAGGGGACTGTTCCTTATTTTTGTTTTCCTAGCAGTTGCCTAGGTTTTCAAAGCCTGTTTAGGAATACAATCCATTGTATCCCTTATTTCTTGTAGATGATATATGTTTAGACTTGGTAATGTTCCAGAAAACAGATTTTATCAGCTGAAGTTGCAGAGCAAGCTTTCCTCTCATTTTACTTCAAAAGGGAGCAGTGCAGAACTAGAACAAGGTAATTTCTTTCCCCAACCATGAACATCCTCTGTTCTAACATGCAGACTTTTTCAAACCCTGAGCGATCCCCTTTCCAAAGCATGATAGACTATAACACACAGCTATCAAAGGCATTTCCACACAACATTTCTCTCACCAAGGCTAATTTCCAAATGTTAAAAAGGTCCAGGCAGCTAGGCCCTACAAGACGAAGGCTGCATGCTGATTAATCAGCTGCTTTTTTATTCTGTTCTGGCAAGTGTTCCCTATCTGTAAATAAAAGGTTTACCCTGGATTTCCTGTAAACTAAGGAACATAAGGCATCCTTGGATCAGACTCATAAAGCAACAAAGCCTTCTGGTGTCACATCCGCAAGGGGTAGGTTGTTTGTTCTATCGCAAATATCCTTTCAGGTGTCCTGGGGAGAATGAGCTAACGTAACACACACATCATTCCAACATAAGAAAATTACATGGTAACCACAAAGTCGCCGCATTATTAATTATGTTCTTTGGCTTCCCGCAGCACTTTAATTGCTACTTGCTCGAGGAGACCTGTCTGCAATTTGTGCCATTGCAGAAGTTCAGGTTAGTTCATGATGTGTAGCTTAGTGTAGCTACAGGTCCCTCAAAGAAACACTGTCATATTAAAGACAAATACATTTATTTATGTCTCACAGTGCTGGCTTTCTATTCAGATGGTAAATAGCTAGTGTGAAAGAGATGTGACAGACTCAAGAAGACTAGAAATTGTCTGCAAACTGGCAGCCACTGTGGTTCACTGACAACCAGAATTACTTTCAGGCAGTTTGGCACATCTCCATTTGTCACACTTAAAAGCTTGAGCCAAAGTTATCCAATTAATACAGAGCACAGTATTTCTCCCTCCTCAAAGCTGAAACTGAGGTACAAATGTTCAAGATTCACATTGTGCATCATGCCACCTATACATCACTGTAAAACAGTCATAAGTAAAACATACATAACTCCCATCACACCCTCTTGGCTGCCGTTCACCTCAGGTTGTCTTCTATGCTGTGCATACCATCTCTGTACTGTTTATTTCAGACAATGATTTCTCCTGTAGAGTGAATCCCTTCTGCTGTAAATCATGCTAAGAGCTAGCACAAATAGTTTGTGAATATAACAAGTATCAGGGAATAAGCTTTTGAAATATCTGTCTAGGCCAAGAAAGGGAAACGGTTCCCTCCCCCAGCAAGATTTTGAGGGCAAGGTGAAGGTTGCTTATTTTGAAAGTAGAAGACCCTTCATGATTCAGTATCAGTTTTTGACATTATTATATGCCCATCCATCACTGCACAGCAATAACCACTGTATCTTGTGCTATGACCCAATGCCAGTTTATATATGAATTTATTTGAATTACTGGTAGTGCAGTCATGAGGGTCAGGTTTATACAGCTCTCGTATGGATGAAATTTTTCATTGAACCACAGGATTTCCTTGGAGAATTTCCACTATCTGTACACTAAGCAAGTGTACAGAACTCCTCTTTTATCCAGATGAGCTTTTGGTGTTCAAAGACGGGAAAAAATTCAACACTTTCAAGTACTATGAATGTTAATCAAAAAGACCTCTGAGGTGCTTCTTTAGATTCTCTAAGGCCAATTTAGATTTTTAAAATAGACAAAAGGAAGGCTACACTCCTGGCAATCTATAATCAAAAGGTTTGAAATAATTGTACCTTTCAAAGTAACTGATGATACAGATCTTTTTAAGAAGCAAGGAAGAAATCAGAGGGGTTAAATAATGAACAAAAAATGAGAATGGCATTTTTCCTACTCTCTGCTATTTGAAGAATGCTGCATCTGGCTCCTTCTTTGCTTGTCCTCCTTGAGGTTGTCATGAAAAACTGATTTATAAAAAATATTCTGAGATTCTTATCTGAGTTACTGCCTACTCCCAGTCAAAAGCTGATATTGAACTTAAATTGGTAAGAGCTAATATTATTTCAAGTTTAGTGGAGTAAATAATCATAATCCTTGCTTTTAATTGCCAATTAACATATTTTACCAACATTCTTCCTGCTTAATGCCATGATAATTTTGACTGCAAACTACAGTAATAAATATAGCAAACTAAATGTTTGCTAGTGAGGATATTTCAGACCAAATTTTAAAACTGATCAGGAGGATATATTCTGTTTTTCAGACATTTTCCTGCTGAATTTTCCTATATAATTCCCTCTGCTATATTTTCCATTGAATTTACATTCTAGCTATAAAGAAAGTATAGCTTTGCTTTTTTGTTGTTTTATTCACAATGTTGATTAGTGGAAGAATAGTTTCTAGCAGTAGCTTGCTTTCTGCATCTCTGACATATGCACTTTGTTATGGAGATACTTCAACCAATTAGCCTTTTTATATGAGAGAAATGGGTGTGATTGGAAAGAGGTGTGATTTCATGCCTAGACATATACATGTTTCTAACAGTGATTATTTTGAAGTTGGGATTTTTTTTCCACTTTTATTTTAGGCAAACCAGCCAAAGAACTCAGAAGGCTAAATCACTAGGGGTAACCTCTCAATTACTTCTGAGTCTCACAGTGATTAAATGAAAAAACCCACTAGTGCCTTAGTGAGATGAGGCCTAGAATGGTTTTCTCCTGGAACAACCTCTCCCAGTCACAGTGTGGGGAGGAGAGCATGGGGCAGGGGATGTCCCCAGAAGGGAGTCAGCATCCAGCCACGCTGCTCCTGAGAGTGCACAGACACAAAGCACACCCAGCTAGCCTCCCTGCCTTGACACAGTTCCAGGAATATTTATGGTATGGGCAGACTCTGTAGCAAAACCAACAAGTGTACATAAAAGACATTTGTGTGATTTGTGTGATTTCCTGCTAATAAAAATAGAAATGGAATTTTGGTTGTCTGAAGTTATGTGTGTATGCAAACCAATAAGCATATTCAGTCTATAAAAATAAACTTGGAGAAAGGGGAAGAACTACTCCGGCTTTTTTTTCCTCCTCCAGAGATTCTAGTCTGCTTTTCGAAACTCATGTAAATGTATTTTCTACATTAATTGTTACTGCCACAAATAATATCCTAGTCTGTGTCACATTTTATCCAGTCCTTGGAATTACTGCCTGCATTTCACAGTTCTGTCAAGACTTTTTTAGAAATGCTTGATTTTATTTTTATCTCCCCTTTAAAAGATGGGAAAAAATGTCTTTCATTCAAAAAAAGTTTGAGGCAACTTCCAGAAGAAAAAAATCCATAATGAACTACCCTGTCACAAACACCTAGTGGAATTGAAAAGAGAAAACAGAGGAAGATTCATTACACTTGTCTGCGTACAGATGATTGTTTGAAAGGTCACCCAGATGAAAAATGTCCTCCAAACCAAAAATGTACGTCTGGTAAAGAAAATGACACTTGTAGGACAAAAAAATGCTGTTCTTATCATTTACATTAAGAAAAATAAGGTGGTTTACTGATCAAATACACAGATTTTGCTGTTAAACACACTGCCTTTCTGATGGGAGAAAATTCCACATATAAATGTGTTATTTACTTTCTTTACCTGCACATACACATATAACCAGACTTTGTTGTAAATAATCTTTTTTTACTCAAGGTAACAGACATTTTCCAGATAAAGCTACTCAATCAGACTGAACACTGATTAGGGTATGAATCTACAATCTACAGTCTTGAATAACCAGTTATCTTTAAAGCCTTCTCTGCCCTTGTCTCAGAATGCTTTGCATTCCATACTGCATTATATAAATTCCTTGCTGCAATTGCTGTCCTGACATGTCTCCAGTAAAAAATAATTCTATTAAAAGATGCATCATGCTCTTTCAGCTCAAGAACATTTTCTTCAGATAAAACCAGTGCGGGGACATAGGCTGAGAAGCAGTAGGTTACATGAATTTAATGGAATCTAACAGGAAAATCTAGATCAAAGTTATGCTCCTCCATCCTAAAGAAACTGTTTGTGAAATATGAGGAATTTTAAGCTAATGTAAAGTCCATAAATAATAGAGAGAATTCCCTCAATTAGTTGCTGCTGCATGAGAAAGTGCTGTAGGGTATGCTCTGAATTCATAACTGAAAAAGAAACTCTGTAAAGGATTTATATGAACAAATTGTACAGTGTCTCCAAACTAAAAATATTCAGCATGCTGTTTTTTTGTTGTTGTTTTTTTTTTTTCTAACTACTGTATGTATGCTTCTTTTGTCCTAAATATGTCATGTCAACAGTTCTGTGTTTATTTTATGCACTGCAACATTAACTATCTCCTCAGCTGAAGTCATTGTGGTTGCATATCAACATACAGGAGCCAACTGGCTGTTTAATGATAACAGAAGTGTTTTGCTGAATGACTTGCATAATTACACAGGGACACACAGTTTAGATAATGAGTTCTTTTTAGAATTTCTATGCTTGGCTGTCACGTTACTGAAATCTACATGAAACTGGAGGTTTAGTAAATAGAGGAACTCCTGTTAATGACAATAATTAAAAACTTGTGCCTGAATGTACCTCTGACCTCAAAGAAGTCTAAAGAGATTTTAATTAAAATTATTACATTTCATATGTCATGGAATGGAATGTAAATGGAAGAAATATACTTAAATTTAATGCAATAAAGAAAATGAACAGAACTACAGGTAATAAATTTCTTAGTCCTTTTGAGTATCTTTAAGTGATGAACGTCTGCTCTCAGTAGCTGGCCATCATCCACATTTACCTGAAGTTAAATTTTTAAAAGGATAAAATTAATAATAGTATGAGAATTAGAACAAGAAAGGAAAAATATCCTTTTTTACTGAAGACCACCTAAAGCACAAGTATTTGTTTATATAATTGCTTAATCATAATACTACTTACAGGACACATCCAACCTTGTGTAGGCCCATGTGTATGGATCAGCATGTCTTTCTACACATATATCCTTCCATATAGCAATAATTCAATAAATTTAAAATTAAAACCAAAACTAGTCAAAAATATTGACAGACCTTCACTGCTCACAGATCCTTTCTACTTCAGCTTTAATCTTTCCAGTTTGATAACAGTGCTTTATAAATTGCCCCCTAATATTATTGCTTCAGCATCTTTAAGTTCTGGAGCAGAACAGAACAATCACACTGTTCTGTGAACATGTGGTGACTTAGGAAGAGCTAACAGTGCTCATGTAAATTCTTTCCATTGAACGATCCATTACAGTGTAATCATGACCAAGCACACAGCCCTGATCCATACAAAGGTGCATAGTTGCTGTAAAACAGCTCCACTAACCAGGGTTAGTAATCTACCATTCTAAACACTTGAAGAACCAAACAATTAAGCACCGGATGAGGTCAGATATTATTGATTGTTGATTCAAGTGAAATTCCTTTTGTTGCTTTCCCTTTTCTTGATTTTGCTTGTAATCCAAGCATTATTTCCTTGAAAATACACTTTCATTTTTTTCCCCCAGTGGCTGCACTTACCTAGCAATAGGATATGAGTGGTTTCACAGAACAACATAATGATGCATTGACTTGAAGATCAATACTGCTAAAAAAACCTTGGAGACAGAGAAATAAAGAGGAAAACATATTTTTCAAAATCTACTAATGGTCGAACTTCTACAGCTTTTAAACAGCAGGGTTTGAGAATCCCCCTAACTTTTTTAAAAACTACCAGAAACTATATTTTAGTAATTGGGAAATGCTTACAAAAGCTAATTTCATTTTTCTTCTATGACAGTGGTGAGGGAGTTTAAAATGCTATAAGAATCAAGAGTAAGGTGTCTTAATGAATACATTTCTGTGTCTTGAACACAGTAATGCTCTGCTACAGTCTAGTCCTATTCTTCTAATGTATGTAAAAGTCCAAGATACCAATTACAGGTTATATAAACAATGCATTGTTCTTTTGTTCTCTTTTTTTGTTCCTTTGCTGCTTTAAAATCTTCAGTGAGAAGATAAAGATTTCATAGTTTGGAAAGAAGAAATATAAAATATTAAAAAAATACTCAGATGCAAACCTCCTTGCAATAAAAAATCCCTTTTATTTTTAATAATTTTCCTCACCCTTTTATTCTTGGCCAAATACACAAAAACTCCCATTTTTTTATAAATCCTTTCTTTCATATGCTCTTCTGGGATATCCTGTCCACAAAGCAGTTAATATCTTTCATCTTCCCTTTCAGAAACATTTTCATATCACCAACATGTGGTTCCTATTTTAGACCCACGAAAAGAAGGGAGTGAAAATATTCCTTCCCAGTTGGTAAGGAGACCACCTCCAAGCTTTTTTCTTCCAAGACTTTCTTTCTGAGAACAAAGTCCCTTTGATGAAGTTTCACACTGGCCAGATATGCCCTACATCAAGTTCCTGAATGGGAGTCTTCAGTACAGAGAAGGGAATGGGAAACCTTGATTTCTTTGCAGCTCTGCAGTTCTGTGGGGGAGACCTGCCTTTGAAACATCAAACTGCTAGGGATTAAATGTACACTACAGCAAACTTCTGGGTTCTGTGGTTCCAAATAAGCCAGAGACCTCTGTCAATCTGACAGTCATCTAGTTTCTTTTTTAACTCCAAGCACCTGACTAATGCAATAGATATTTAAAGTTCACAATAAACTGCTTTAAACACTGACAATCAAGGGATAACAGTGATTATTTAAGCTTCTAAAGTACAGTGATTTATTATATTTGGTATAGATCTATCCTTCTGGTGTGCATGTTTTCATTTTTCAAACACATTTAGCATGTTCTCTTAGCTTTTCTCTAGCTTTCTAATAACATTTTCATTTATCCTAAACTCATTAATAAACTTCTGCTCTGTACTGCCTTTTTAGTCTGCTGTTAAATTAGTCACAGTGTCATACGCATTTTCATTCATCCACAGGTAGAATGATATTCTGGTGTATTTTTATCTGTCTGTCTCCAGAAAACTGTGAACAGAGACATGGAAATAACACGTATTTGGAGAAATGCCATCTGTCACAAATCAGTCACTAGGTGGCTGGATATTGTGAAGAGACACAACTGGCTAAATAGAAAATTCACTTATTAAAACCCAGCAGTGCATCTGACCTTCACATTTAAGAGTGAACCAAAATACTTGTCTTTGTTAGGCTTTGCTGGTATTTAACAATTTCCTTATTTTTGCCTGCCTCAGTAATATAATATCTTATTATTTGTCTGATAATATTATACTTGGTTTATTTGTTCATTTGTTGTTTTTTTCTTTCCCAACACCCAGCAAAAGAAGTTTTTTTAATGGGATAACAGAGACCAACATAAATAATCCGTTTACACAATACTTTTAAAATCTACTTTCAGCTTAGTATGAAATAAAAGCTATCAGAGCTTCTCAAATCCAGTGGTGTCCTTTGACGTCACCTGTTCCTATGGCATACACATCCTACTTGCCTCTGTATTTGTGACAGGCTTCTCTATAGGTAAAACAGAAATAGAAGTGAGAAACCAATTACCTGAGCTGGCAGAAACAAAGCGTAAATCTTGTAGTAGATTTGGTAGACTTAATTGAAAATTTCCCATAAAAATGTCTGGCTTTTTCCAGTAGAAAATAGAAATTTCCATGATGTAAATGTCTGCCATTTCTAAAATGTTACTGCAGATGAAAATCCAGGAAGGTCAAGCTATGGAAAGGTGCATAAAGAATCTGCATTGAAGAACTTCTGTTGTACAAGCACATATTTCTTAATTAAAATACTTGATCCTTGGCTAGAAATTATTTGGTTTGGATTTTTTTTTGCCCCCAAAAGATCACAATTATTCTTCCAAATATCTCTTTTTACATGATTCTGAGGTATAATTTGGATTGTGTACAAAATTTGCTTGACATTTAATATTTACGGTTTTTCTCCTTCTTGTCTTAACACAAAAGCACATGAACGAGGAAAATTAACTCAGGATCAATGAACTTCTCATGCCACCACAACTGTAGTCTTATGGTGAAGGTTTTATAGGATGTGACACTGAGGAGCATCATATGTGAAGTCCTACTCTGCATTACCATCTCCCCATGCTTGCTTCAAATCCAACACCATGGCAGTGGGAGAGCTCATGCTGACAGCCTCAAATATGACAATGAAGGATGATCTGCAGGAATCAGGATAACAAGCAGCAAGTTAAAGGAGAAGGCACTATAACTAAATTTGATGTGATGAGACACATGTAATAAACTCTGCCAAGGTAAAATTGGACTGCATTTACCATGCATCATCTCACCTGTGCCTGGTCCACAAATTCTGTTCTACTGGGCCCACTTTGAATGTTCCAAATCTCTGAGCACCTCTCAAACAACTGCTTGTTTGATGTTTTTTCCTTTAAAGGAAAGTCAACTGCAAAAAACCATGTTCTTTTTCTTCACCACATTACATTGTTTCTTCTATGGACACTCAACATTATACTGTAGCACTTGCACTTAGAAGCCATCTCTGAAAAGACTTGCACATGAAATTAAATAGGTTTTGTTGTTGGTTTGTTTTTTTTTTAACTTAGTGAAAGTACTTATGATGTCTAAAAACAAAAAATAGTGTACATGCATATCCTTGATAATTATTTATCATCTTAATGAATGTGTAAGTAAATGCATTCTAGTTTGTGAGACTGCTTCCTTTTGAGTCTTCAAAATCTGTGGAATTAGGGCCCCACATAAAACAAACTTATTTTACTTTTGTTCAGAGGACATCTCTTTACACTTATCAAAACATTGTCTGATTTTCATGTGAAATCTAGTGAGTGGATCTGTATTAAAAGAAAAAAAAAAGGGCCGGGGGGGGGAAAGCACCAGTTTTCTTCTGCAAATTCTCCCTAAGAAAAATCCCCTTATCATGTGCCCTAAGTACATTGCCTGTTACCTCTTTAAATAGTTAGAGACTTTAAGAAACTCATTCTGTAGCATATGATGGGAAAAAAAAAAAAGGATTACCTTGATCATTATTATTGGTTGAGTACCAGAGTAATTTAACAATGTTGTTTCAAAAAATACCTTCTAACCAGTGAAAATTTAATTAAATTGAATTACCACAACAGATAAAACATCTTAAGAAAGAAAAGGTTCTAATAATTGCAATTTCAATACTTTTTTTAAGCAATTATCATTAGCATTACAACACCTACAGTGGATTGTTATTGTTTATGGGGATTCAGAAGCTAATAATTTACAAGATGCAATTATTCCTACTAGAGACATAGTTTAATATCAGTTCATTCTTCAGAAAGACTGTCCGTATGTTTCTGCCAGTTGAAAAAAGTTAGCTTTTCTATCAGATACTTCATTCTACACCAAAGCAATTCAAACCACTACCCTCCTGCCCCTTTAATTACTCCCTTTAGAGGAATGCACACAAAATAAATCTTCTTCCTTTGCTATATACATTGTGCAGTCCAATACCAATTCTAAAGCCCTTAGTGGTGCAAAATTGACTTTGTCAAGGGAATCAGGTATGTAAGCAGTACACATGATTCTGGGAGAACCTTGGCTGGAATTATAGAACAGTAAGCACAGGAACGTGAATGGAGGATGCACAGACTGGACAGCAGCAATCCTTTAACAAAACTGTAATCTGCAACAATTTATAGCAGCAGAGAATTTGGTTCACTGATTCAATCCAAGAGAAAAAGCTCACAACGTATCTCTGCAGAAATGGTTCTCCTTGGCTTAGCTCATCAGGCACATTGTTTTATCCACTGCTGTAAACAAAGAAAAACTGCCTGTGCTCTCTGTGCAATCCTGAAACTCCATTTGATTTCAGCAATTTCATGGTTCATCTACTAGCTGAAAGAAAATTTCTCCCAAGAAGACTACACACATGAAGCACTGCCAATCTCAAACACTTAAAATTCTGAGTCAGGGATCAAAATTCAAGGCAGTTTACAGAAAAATAAAGATTACATTTGATTGCTTAAGTATGCCTTTTGCTTTCCTGCAGTTCTTAAAATAACATTTTATTTGTTTCTTCCTTGGATTGCAAGTGATAGGCATTTATTTATCATTTATTTATTTCTTTAATAAAAAAGTGCTCATGCAAATTTCTATAATTCTGAACTTCTAAAATAAAAAAACATTTCTAATGACATGAACATGTAACCCTAAAGAACTGGCTCTGGTCTACTCATATAGAAAATGTCCAGAAATAATGTGTGCAGGAAAATTTTCATCAGACTAAAGATTTTTAAAAAGAAAAATCTCTTGAACATTTTGCTGTATTCAGTCTGTAACCTGAATTCGGGTCATCTAGCCTTTCAAAGAGAAAAACTGAGCAGAATGACAGTGAAGATGGCTTGCACATCCCTCACACAATGCTGTGATATTTTATATCCTCTTGCCCACTCTACTGCTGATTTATGACCTCTGTGCTACAAGAGATCACATAACTTCATAATGTTTTGCATGAAAATAATCTGCCATTCTCATTTGCTGGCCTTCCTAATATTATTGAGAAAATATAGCAGATTCTCTAGTAAAGAGCTTTAAGACATAATTATCTTTTTTTTTTTAATAATTTGATTTAGCTTTTATACAATATATAAAAATTGTATGTTTCCAACAGCCAAATAACACTTCAGCTTATCTGGGGGATGTGTAGGCTCTTTAAATTGTACCTATTGTACTACTGGGGAAGAGGGGGACAAGAAAAAAAGATTAACTGCTCTACTTAATTTACTGAAAGAGAATTAAAAAAATTAAAATAAATATGACATCATGCTGCTTAAAACTTCTATAGAGTTTTGCCAAGCACAATTTAAAGTAGAATAAAGTAAAATTAAGATTAGGATGATCTTGAACTACAATTGTAGGAAGTTAACATAATTTAAATTGCCTATAGCCTCATTCATATTTGTGTGCTTCTGGTGAATTTATGATTTTTTTTTAATTGCAATATTAGTAACTTGACTACATGATTGTAGGGTCAAATCCATAAATATGTGACCATTTAAATATTTCTGTATATAATACTTCTCTAGTTCAAGTCACTTGGCAATGTTACATAAACTTTGGTAAAATATTTCAAATAAAATGCCTGTGAGAGTTTAATAAATGTTGCAAGAAAAGGGCAAAAGGTGATGTTGGACAGAATTTCATTGAGTTTTTACCCATTCAAAAAGTGTAAACCAGCAACACATTTCTTGTTGCCACCATAAAAGGTCTAATTAAACCAAAAATTTAATCTTATGAATTATAATTAAAGTGCTTAAAAAAATGACTGATTCAATTTAAACATTACTAAATGACAATGTAAGATCTCAATAATTAATACGTCTCAAAAATTTCAAACTGAGGACAATACTAAAGAACTTTCATTTTGAGAAATTACTGATTAAAGAAGTTGCTGTTTATATAATTTAATATAAGAAAATGGCCCATTTGAAACCTTCATCTCTCACTTATTAAAAAATTTATTATTTTCACTTAAAGTGCACATGTTAACATACCCTGTAGGACCAAACCCACTGCATTGTTCATTGCAAGGACACAGAGACAAATAGTATTGAATTATAAACCTGTAATAGGTGAACTTGGTTCCTGATAATTATTTTCTACTTCATTTGGAAAAATGAAAGGAGAAATAAGCCAAATATGTCCTCTGTTATATATGTATATCAATGACAAAGAATTTGTTGCATTGAAAAGATATCAGTGAAGTCTACTTTTGCAGTAGGAGCAGTGAATGAAAAGATGATTAAAAAAACTTTAAGTACTAGAATGAAAACTGGGTATAAATCTTGACTCACAGTTCAGAACATTTTATTAGTAAACTGAATTATCATAGGAAAAATAGGATCACTGGGGAATCAAATCTCTCAGTAGAGCTAAGACAATACTAAAGGTAATAACATAAAATGTCTTAATACTCTTGTATTGTAAGAACACAATATAGTGTCAAGTGAATGATGTATGAAGTGCTGCTCATAGGCAGGAAATCAATTATAGAATCCATGGGCTGATAATCTCTTATTGGAAGGAGTACAGCATCTGATAACCTTTCAGTGGATATTCTGGCACACTAAACAAGGATAATGATTGCAAAAGTTAAAGTTCATTTAAAGAGAGAAATCTCCTTAACCCATTCATAAAATAGAACTATTCTTCAGGTAGTCATAAAATCATAGGGCTTTCAGAAGCCTCCATTGATCATTTATTCTACTGATTTCTCCAGGACAATCAGTAATATTTATGGCATTCCTTAGAGTTGTCTGCTTTTAAAGCCCACAAATGACAGAGTCTTTGTAATATACTAAGAGAAATTCCTTCAGCATGCTTTCATATCTACAGTGCTGGAAGATTTTTCTAGTGTTTAATATACATCTTCTTACTGTATTATTGTTTTATCTTATTCACTGTCTACATGGACAACAGACTTTGCAGCAGTCTGTTATGTATTTTAAAACTATCATATCCCTCTCTTATCCCTCCCCTTCATGACAAGTCAAATTTCCACAGTCTTTACAAGCAGATCACTGTTTTGAAACCTCATCTTGATCTCTTCTGTACTCTTTCCAAATGGTCTGCATCCTTCAAGTTAGAGGTCTGCTCAGAATCAACTGAAAGATCTTATTTCTTTCCATGGACTATTAAGGGAGCCTAGGGTTATTAGCCTCCTAAGGATAAAGTTAATCTTTGTGAGGCACTGAAGTAAATAAATTGTACTTTGTAGTGTCTTGCTAGATGTCTGCAATGTAAGGACCATTGCTCCTAAAATAGCTCCCTGACTATTATTGTATGGCAAATGACGTGAATGACTTGTTGCTATATTCACAATACAGATGGTCTCAAAATGCAGAGTTATGTGGCTTTATTATGTGACTAGGTTCTAAAGTGTGCTACTCAGCTATTTTATTAAACTTACCATGTAGAATACTTCAACTCTCTAAGGTATGTTATGAGTCAGAAGGCACTGGGTACAAACTATTTGTAGAAAAAACTTCACTGAGAAATAATCGGGCCCTGTATCTGAAAATGTCTATTCATCTCATGATGCTTCTTTTGCTCATTTTTTCATTGAAAACATTTTTATTACTAATTGTGAGAGTGTGTGAGTGTGTGGTGTGTGTGTGACTCCATCACGTGATCTAAACTAGGATCAATTTTGACTCTTCAGAATATTACCTTTATAATCTCTGGCTGCAAAGTCTAAAGCTCCCCCACTTTTGGCTCTTGGTAAAAAATTTCTTCATAGGTATTCGAACACTGTTTATTGCCTCAGAAAAATAAAACTGAAATTCAAAAGTAGAAGAAAATATGTTGCTGTGAACAGCATTTCCTTAATGTTGCTGCCTGTAGGTCTGCCAGTTCTGCAGAACCAAATAAACAGCAGCTAGGAAACACTGTACACATGGAATGGATACCACCCCTGTCCTTCTTCAGGACCTTTTAAAAGTCACTTGTAAAATAAATCAAAATACTGAGTCAGCCCATAAAACAATCCTTGACAGTTAAAATTTTTCCACTCACATAGCAAAGTCACACTGCACAATTGTGTAAACATGCAACATTTCCTTAAAAAATTAAAATAGTTCTGCCCTTAGAAGCCTTTTCTGAACAACAGTGAAAAGTACTGTTGGCTGTAAAACTGATGAGTAGGTTCTGTTCTTTCAGTAGAGAACTGATGAAGATGAATTGCATTCAAAAGGAAGCAGCCAGAAGACCCAGAGTGGAAGGATACAAACACAGAAACCCAACTACTACACTTATGACAAGTACACCACCTTTTGCCAGCTGTCTATTGCAATAGGTTACCTGCAGTGACTATTTATCTCATGTTGTGTAAAGGTTAATAATGGTTAGACACTCGATTAATTCTATATCAATCTTTCATCTGACATCAGCAGCTATTGCATTTGGCCCTTGAACAAAAATGTATGAGGGCATGTCTTAGAGATGTTTTCTTTTATTATCTTAAAGGAAACAACATTGATACAACAAAGATGTTCTTTTGTACATCTCTTGGATAAATAAAGCTGTAAAGCAATAATGATAAAGTAAGAAAGCAGGAAACAGTGAGGGATGTTTTTTCCTTGTAGCTGGTATTAACAGCAGTTCATAAATCCAGTCACACACACCTGCACACACACACACAAACACACATCTCTGTTTCAGTGCTTCCACCAAGGTCACTCTATGCAAAATGGAACTCACACTCCAGATGCTGAAACCAAAGTAGTGTTTATTAATCTCAAGATGTGCTGTTTGTGAGGGGTTATCACCTTCATGATTGCCACAGAGTCAATCTCACAGATCTCTTTGTGTTGAGCAAATGCTCATTGCAAAACATGCATTGTCATTGTACTTGACATACTTCTGACACTATTTTTAAAGTAGCAGTTTCCACAGACAGCTCACAAAGCTGTAACACAAAGGAATGAGGACAAACCCAGTCTTTCAAAAATTTAAAATACATATTTCAAACTAGCAACCCTAGGTGATTTCAAAATACTCTGAAAACAGCCTGATGTTTGTGTACTTGAACAGTACTCGACATCACGTAGAAAAAATCCAAGGTAATAGTGATAAATAGGAATTTTAGAAACTGATATCATCCTCTCTAATCATTACCATACAAACATATATGTTTTGTTTGTATTCTCAGGCAGCTTGATCCAGACACATCAAACAATTATCACAGCTCTATCAAAGTATTTTTTTCTTCTAAGCTGAAAAATCTTTACCTGTAAGACACACAAAAGGTAAGACAACTCTTTGATACACTCTCTGATCATTGAGAGCAAGCTGAAGGTAATTCATTCAAATGGGGTACCACTCTGTTTTCTCAAATACTCAAGCTAACATCTTCTCTATTCCTATACTGGCTAACCAATGAGATAATCTACATAAAAACACACTCCCACTGTGTGTTTCTACTGAATCAATACAACTCTCAATCTACACAAAAGCACCACCAGGATGTATTATGGACATACTACCTGCGCTCTCACAAAGAGTTTCCCGATTGATGTGAAGAACTGTGTGTTAATCTCATAAATTCACTCCTAGAGTCCTCCATCTGTTTCAGTTCTGCATTTTAACAGTAAATGCGCATAATTCAAACCAGTCATTCTTCTATATAAATTGAAATTTGTTGTACAGGAATACAATGATTTGAATTGAACAGATGAATGAGAATTATGTAGATGACTTTTCCGTAAGAGAACACATGCTTTTTCATTTGAGGTATAAGAATACCACTTCACAATCCCAGATCTGAGAAGATATCCAGCTAGAGCTTGAAAATAGTACCTATACATGCTTTGTGTCTGTGTTACTAAATGTGCCTCAGTGCTCAAACAGGATTCAAAACACTGGAATTTATAGAATCATAGAATGGCTTAGGTTGGAAGGGACCTTACAGATCCTCTAGTTTCAACTCACTTGCCACATAAAGGGACACCTTTCACTAGGCCCAGCTGTGCAGAGCTCTACCCAGCTTTGCCTTGGACACTTCCAGGGATGGGGGATCCACAGCTTCTCTGGGCAACCTGTTCTGTTACCCCTCCAAGAAAATTTATATTTCTTAAAGAAATTTGTAAATCTAGTCTAGATGTCTGTATTCCTTTTATGCTGAATTTTCACTGACATAAAATGTAACTCTTCATCCTTTCACAGCTTGGCTTATTTTGTCATAATGGATGGAGTATGTCCCTTAGCTTCCAGAGTCCTGTCTGCATAGTATGTCCTGGGCATAATAGCAAATAATTTGGAGTGGCTTACTACACCATTTTACCCAAAAACCTAATCTCTCTCTCTCCACCACTCCCTCTGCCTGGGGGAGGACTGCTGCTTTAAATTTTATTTTATCTGGCCCTGTGGACTAGAGATCCCTACATGAAGACGGTGTTTGGTTCAGATGCCAAAGAAGGCAAGAAAGCATTTGGTGTGTACCTGCCAGAATTTAGCTCTCTCTGAAAGAAGTTTACTTAAAACTGAATTGGAACCCCAAAACTAATTTGCAGAGCTAAACAACAGAGGAAAAAAGGGAGAAAACCAGATTTTTTTTGAGGGCAGAACAATGGATACAAACCAAAATACTAATGCAGATGTATTCACTAGCTATTCACGGTAATGTTTCTTCTTCATCTGCACAGGGAATAAAACAAACAAACATAAAAGAATAACAACACTGACAGCAGTAATTGTGAGTCACTTCTGAGTTGATAGTCCTGTGTAGTAGCATTAAAAATTCAGTGCTACTTCTGAGCAACCATTCAATCTGACATGACTAATCAGGACACCCTAACAAGAAAAAAAAAAATTAGTTCAATATATTATTACTTTTTTTTCCCTCCACCCCCATATTTCATAGTACTGTCAGTATAACACATGGTTTAGAAATATAGACCTCTATCAGCTGTGACCATTGATACTGCTGTCAGTAAAGTAAAAAAAATCCCAAGCAGATTTCAAAAATAAAACTTATTTTGAGGTGAACACAAGTAATTACCACATAGTTCTGAAAGACTGAATTGTAAACAGAAAATATACTTTTGACAAGTTATTTTCATACTTTTTTTTTTTTCTCATGGCATTTAATGATATACAAATGTAGCAATGCAGTGCTAGATTTTGTTGAGAAAGAAAGTAGATTACAACAGGCTTAATGTCATGTCCTGAATCAGATCAGGTCCTTGTCCCATAATCTCATACGTTACACACAGTGAGCCCTAATCTCCTCTCCTGACCTAAATGTACAATGTGGTCAAGCCCCCACAAAGCACAGCAAGTCACTAAATAGAGTGTGAGGAGGGCCCCCTCTTCTGACTAAGGTCATCACAAACCAAATGTTGACTCTGCTCTTAACCTTTTAAAAACCACATCATTGAGGAAAAAATACATTTGTTAATGAGTATCAATGTTGTTTCTAAAATCATATCTATATGGTCAGGTTTTGAACTTTCCCATTCTAAATCTTTCTCAGATATATGTTTTTCTACTAATCTGAACAGGGGTATGGATGTGATATTTGGGTGTGGTGGGGGATATTTTGCTTTTCTGTTTTGGGGTGCTTTTTTTGTGTATTTATTTTCTTTGTAAAATTAAATTAGTGTAACTATAGCAGGATATAATATTATGACGCTATCCTAAAACTAAAGAATTAATATGGTTTAGGCAGAGTGCAATCAAACAACTTAGGTGACAACAATTAACAGGACAAAATCAATTTTTAAAAGTGTCAGCCAGATTCAGGAAAAAAAATTGATATATCACCCAGAATTTTTAAATACCCTTGGTACTGCTTGCACAGTTAATACTTTCAACATTTTAATATTGTCACTTTTAAGATATACAGTAAGCAGATACATTGCTAAATTCTGCCATTCTAAACAGAATTGCCCCTGTATAAAAGCCGAATTCACGGCTGAGAGAGATCGTTAGTGTCAGAAAAATATTTTGTTTTTCATTGCTCTGAATTGCAGAGGACTTTGATTTTTACTTTAAATTGCTACAAGTGTAGAGATACTATTGCCATAAACCTGCTTTAGTAAATAGCCAAGAAATCAAATAGAGATTCTGCAGCAAAGGTAAAATATTAGCTTATATGAACATCAGCTGGAAGTTTAGCACCTCCCTCCTTGTAAGTTTAACACAGATGGCAAAGGGAATATGTTTAAGGATTTTATGGAAGTAATGATGAGTTCAGTCATACAACAGACTGAAATAGGATCTTGTCTGAAGCAGGATTTTTTTTCTCCACATATTTGTAACAGAAAGTATATACTTGGGCTATATGGGAAAATAATTAAGAATGGCTACTTTCTGCCCACCACATTAAATTGCTAATTTTTTTGACAGCCAGAGCTGAATTACTAGTGTACACTGAGACATGAGCCGTATGGGAAGGGAAATGGAATTGCTAAATAAAGGATTAAAATGAAAGTGAGGGGGGGAAATCTCTGTCAGGGAAATAAAAAATTTGCATGAAGTAAGACCAAATGGCAATATGTTGCTATAGCGTTCGAACGTGCAATTTGCAGATTGATTTCCCTGCTCTCTATGCATAGTAGATGTAAAGATTATGCTGAAATCTAGGAAAATTTCACTGTACATGTGCCAAAGTGAATTGAGAACTTGAGTCAAATGCCTGCCTCTGTTCTAACAAATTCATAATAAGAAAATAGCTCTGTAAGGCATTTCTTTGTAAACAGATCCAAAAAAGTTTTGCAGCTATGCATTTTAAGAGGCATTCAAGATGAGCATCTCTCGCTAATTTAGCTCTTTCTTGCAACAGGACCAACTTTGGTTGCTTTAGCCTTCTACAATAAACATGAATGTCAAACATATTTCTTTCATTTCTGTGCTCTCAGTGTTGTTTGGTTGGGGCTTTTTAATCACTTCTTATCCCTATTTCTGGCTTGTGTTTGACAGTCTGTGGCTGTTCCCACAGCAGAAGGCAGAAATACTGAACCCCCTTCTCTATCCCTTAAGAAATATTCCTCAAATGCCACACATAGTCTGCTTGACTGATAGATGTACCACCTCTGGAGCAAAACTTGCCACTCCTATTCCTCAGTCATCTCTGTTTATTTTGGAGAAGTTGGCTTTCTCCCTTCAGATACTTGTCAACATTTCCGGAAGATGTTTTAACTGGCACCCCATCAGCTGACATATCTAAGGCTGGAAGGCTGACTAGCTGTGAGATGTGACTCCCAACCCCAGCAAGACTCAAAGCACTGGAAATTGAAACAAACCCCTTAAGAGCATATGTTACCCTACTTACAGTGACGTTTTTGTGACATCCTTTTAATTGCAGCCATATGACACTTGCTTGTGAGCCAGAGGCACTGAATATGAGTGAAAAGTCTCATCTGAAGGAGTAAGCTTTGAATTTTCAAAGGTGATTTCTAAACGGATGAGTAACTTCACTGACAGCACAAAAATAAATAAAACCCCAAAAGTTTTTCTTTCCAACAGTGCAGTTCTTATCCAAATCCTTCCTGGCAAAAACTTACAAACACTGGCCACCAACCAGGCTTTTTAAAAATATATTGTTAACAGAGTCCCTGTTTTGTGAATGGCATGGAGTGCTGGGAGCAGAGATAATCATACGGGATTTGGACAGAAGGAGGCAATGTGATGGATTATTTTTAGTCAGTGCAAAGCATATGGCATTCCAAAATGCTTAGACTCCAGTGATAGTCTTAGCAGTACATGCGTTCAAGCAGTATTCCCCAAGATACAAGTGAAGTTAGAAGTTAGTTCATGTTTCCTTCAAAATAAAAGATAATTTATTAATGTCTAGACCCTCAAACCTTCTTTCCCATTTTCCTTTTCTTGAAAACATTCAACACAAGTTTCAACTTAATCACCATCTCTGTTGGGAAGGATGAAGTAGAAAGACCTTGCAAATATGGTGGTTTAGATTCTGGGAGTCTGAGTTCAACAAGCGAGATAGAAATGAAAGCATGCTTTGAGATTTAGGGTGTGGGGTACAGGGCCATCAGCTTGTGAACAACGACCTGCTAAGCTGAGGGCCAGCTCCCTTGATTAAACAATATACTTCTGCTAAGTTGAGGGCCAGATCGTTTGATTAAACAATCCCCTTCTGCTTGCCTTGGGTGGTGGGACATTTCTATTGGCTGTATATGTTGTCATCTTGTATTAGATTGGTTGGTCCAACTCATACTCTTCAACTTAGAAAGATATTTAATGTACGGGATTCGGGGCTCTGTCTCTCTCTCGGCTCGGTTCGCTGTTCCTGCTCTCCTGGCCTGCTTTAGCTGTGCCCAGCAGCTACAAGCAAGGCCCTCACAATAAACCACGTGTTACCCCTGCTCATTGCTTATAGAGATACTTTGTCGCCGGTTCTACCGTCAGGGAGATACTCCTTCAATCTCCATTCCTCTCTCCACCTATTTCTACAACCAAACACACTTCAAGGGATGTAGATACCAGACACGATTCATTTATTTTGTAATAAAGTATGAAGCTCCAGAGTGGTTGCCATTAGCAGGTCTTGCTTACACTGTGTGAGGTAGAAGTGAAAGACAGCTCAACGTGACAGAGTTATGAGAATTCAGAGAGTGAGACAACATGCCAAGATACATAATTTCAGTAGAGTGTGATTAATAAAAAAATGCAAACTCATACAGTCTTCATTTTAAAAGAGCATAAATAACATCAAAGTATCAAATGAGAAACATAAGAGAAAAGAACAAAGAAAATATAAATAATTAAATAAAATTAAAATTTGTATATGCAAAATAATCTCACTAGAGATATCCAAGTTTAGGCCTGGATGTAATTTGGTCCCAGAGTCAGGAAAGCACTTAAATATGTGTGAATTTATCTCCACTTAGAGAAGCACTTCAGCACATCCTCATATTCAAACATGAGCTTTAGGAGCCATTGACCTCTGTGAAACTTAAACACAAGCTTAAAAACATGATCATGTAATTAAAGTTCTATATTGAATAAAGATTATTCCATGTAAGGGAACCCTTACCATATACCTTCAAGTGGTTAAATTGAGACAATCCTAGACATGAGAGTGTAGCATTAAAATGGTATTGGAACACATAC
Source organism: Prinia subflava (assembly GCF_021018805.1). NCBI lineage: Eukaryota > Metazoa > Chordata > Aves > Passeriformes > Cisticolidae > Prinia > Prinia subflava. The sequence goes on from NC_086249.1 coordinate 53,519,628, forward strand.
TGGAATACTTAAAAAGCAGAATAGAAAGGGAAACAGCAGGTACTTGGGCAGAATTTATCACATATTCAGGTGTGCAAATTTTGCCTTAAAAAACCATATTTCTCAAATAGTTATGGTTAGGAAGAGACTTCTCTTATTTTTGTGTGCAAGTCCCACAGGTTCTTAAGTAAGTGTTTTCTGTTTCCTGATTCCATGTGATTTGGTTCATCAGTTAGCCCAGGAAGAAATAAAATTATTCTTCCACTTCTAATCTTCATGTGGAAGACCCTGCCTACACTGTGGTTTCCTAAAAGCTCTCAGGAAAGAAAAAATCTGGCAAATCTATTGTCTGTGCCCTTGAAAAAACACACTGAAGTTTTGCAGCGTCCCATTTCTCAATCAAAAACGTTTCCAGCTGGAAAAAACACAAGGGTCGTGAAGATTATGAGAGGAATGTCCAGTGGCTTTCCAAACAGCAAAAGGGAACCAAGCCTTAGCAAGACAGGACTAGCTAGTCATGATTAGCATTTTTGTCATAATGGAGTTTTGTACGAGATCTTCAAAAAGCTAATGGATTTATCCTCTGGCAAGCAAAAAGAAATGAATTATAAAAACACAAATTATTTGGCCAACATGGCACTGGAAATCTATGTGAAGAAGGAAAATGAATATACACAAATATAATCCCAGGTTAGCTGCAAAGACTGAACCATTTTTCTTAGGGAAAAATGGATTTGTAGAAATAAAGAGATAAAAATAATCTTTTTACAGTAAAAATAGAGATTTTTTTTCATAATATGATTAAATTAAATCAGTAAGATGTACAAATGTGTACAAATGCAAACAGTAGAAACCAAAAGCAAAGACAAGAGAAAGAAAATACTTAATAAAAACATGCAAAGAATGGGAAGCATTAATTGAAATGGTAAGAAAAAAAAATTAAAATTGGTTAAACATTTGATTTTACAAAGGAATGGCTTTGCTGAGTGAACTGAACAAGTCAGAAGATAAATTCTGTGCACAGTTTCTAGAAAGCATTTTTGAAATATTTGGAAGAAGATTAGGCTGAGTGTCAGAAAACATATTCACAACCACAAATCAAAACTAAAAATAAATGCAGGAAATTAAATTTTTGAAAGAGTATTGTATGTGGGATTAAACCGCCAGACTTGAACTTTCTGGTCACAAGCTGCTCTGTGCAGATTAATATGAGAGGGTCTGACTAACAGCAGAGCACAGTAATTCAGAATTATAGATATCAATGGGATTCATCTCACCTACCCTTATGTGTGTAAGAGTGACACCAGGGATAATCACTGCAAAGATGCTGTTACCTTCAAATGGAAGTTCCTTCCTTTCCAAAATGGTTTTCAAAGACAGGCAGCTAAATCAGGACTAGGGCTCAACAACAGACATAGCACAGTTCTGTAGGAGGGCAGATTAAAACATCCCAGCAAACCCTGTGCTGTCTAGAAGTGCTTTTAAATATCAAAACTGCTTGGAAATCTAATTTACTTGCAATCATGGATATTGTTACTGAAAAAATTTATATCATTCCCTGATCCAGAATCTGGTGATTGTACTCAACACCAACACTTCAGTCAAGAGACACGTGCAAGAGCAAGTATGGTTATAGGTGAGAACATTTTTAGGAGTTCTGCATACCTTATACCTGAAAAACTCCCTGGAGACCTTTTCTTCCCTTAAAAACAGCCTGGTAGCAGTTAATAAACTTCCAGTGAGGCACCTGACAAGGTATCAAGTAATAGGATGAATCTAAGCCTAATTATATAGACAATCCCATATGTAGACAACCTCTAATCCACTAAGAAGCTTTCCTGGAAATAGGCTAACCACAAACTTAATTTTTCCTTTGCTAAAAATATTAGTTCTTCAGCACCTCATTCCCTGATTAAATGAGAATGTACTTTCCCGGTAGCGTCTTGCAAGAATTGCTACTTCACAAAGCTTACCTCCTATATATGTGTTTTGTAATGAATTTGCTCCATACAATATTTCATTAGGATCTCTAAAAGACTCATGGTGCTCTTCAAAATTGATTGGTTCAGAACTTTTTTTCCTTGCCTATAAGTCTAAATCTTATATGTTTTTTGTTGTTGTTGTTGTTGAGGTTTTTTGTTTTTTTTGGGGGGGGAGGGTGTGGTCATCTCAGGCCTTATCTGCAAATCAAGTTAAACATGAAATAATCGACAATAATTCAGAAATAGAACTTTACTGAATTAGGGAAGAACACTAAACTAGATCATCTGGTTCACATTAATTTGCTAGGATTCTGTGGATGAATTATGAGCAAAGGCTTCAAATTAGACATTTTCCTTTTTTTAACAGAAGAATTTTGTTAAAGCAGAAACAGGGTAAGAAAACCAGCTAAACCAGAAGACTTTATCTGGAGTATTTAATGAAAAATAGATCTTCCCAACATCAAATATACAAAAATCCTTATTATGAAATATGTGAGATGAACACCAAAGTTTAAAGAAAGTATTGTGATTATTTCCAGTTTGCTCAAAGGCATCATTTGGAACTAGCATAATTTATTGTCAGCATTCACAATTACCTCCATTGTGGTTTACTACATTCACATTACTATATTCACATTTCCTCACAGTGAAAGAACCATCAATATCCATTTATTGTCTTTCACAGGAAACAAAATTTTCATGATGAAAAGCGAGTTTTTCAAGCTTTTAAAAATTCTTCCTGCATACAATAGAAATGTGACCAAGAGCATCCCATAGATTAAAGTAGTCTGAATTAGTTCAGTTTTGAATTCAGTTAATTGTTAGCTTTCAGCCTAAAAAGCTGTTTAAATTACAACTTCTTAGATATCAAGCAGGGTAATCTCTCTCTGCAACATATGATTGACAAATTCTGGTCAGTAAAAGATCGAAATATACTATTTCCTAAGCTTTCTAGTAGAAAGTAGGCTGTTATCATGCCTACTGACATCCATGTGCTCAAACAAAAAAAAAAACAACCAAAAAACCAAAAAAAACCAAAAAAAACTGAGAAGGTTATAGAAAAACTGGACCATGAGACGGAGGAGGAACCCATTTTGAATTAGTAATATCCAGCAAGAGCAACAGAGAGAAAACCAAAACATTTTGTCTACCACCAAATACTTTAACTTCTAAATATTGCTAGGGAGGTACCAAACACTCACTCAATTCACTGCATTCCAAAATTACCACTGATATTATTCCACCTAAAATATTACAATGCATTCACCATCACATATATTCCTAGCTGTACTGCTTTCTAATCTGCATCTCCTAATTATTTTCACCCTTTTGCTCTTTTTCCCAATACTCTTCACAAAATCTCCTCTGGCAATGAATAGCATTTTAGATAGAACACTAAAAATATGTGACCTAATGAAGAAGCTATTCCCCAGTAGTTAATTTGCTCTAGCATTTGAATTTCACTTGAAGGTAGTGATCTTCTGCCTGATGCTTAAAACACAATTCAAAAAACATGCAAAGGAACTTCCATTTTCCCCTGCTGGAGATGTAACTGAAGCTTCACAAAGCATTTACAACATATCAACATTTAGCTAGAATTAATGCATACCTTTCAGTCCAGCAGATATTTTTTACACAATCTGGATGCGCTGATTTCCACTGCTTAAGGTCTTTGATATTTGTAAAATTACTTCTCAAAACTTGCTTATTCACAAGAACTTGAAATTGAATAGTCTATAAAGTAATAATAAAACCTATTGGAAACTCACCAGAAGTTTCTGTAGAACTTTGCAAAGAAAAAACAGGTAAACAAAGCAAAAACCTATCTGCAACGTACTACTGCCAAGCTCATATAATGTACAACTACCTGCAACAATAGACAAATTGTAACATGTAGTGTTATACAAGATCAGTGAGAGTATAGCATTGGATTTAGTAGCAGATATTTTCACAAATTCTCCACTGAATTTTCTCCTAACTTCTTTCTAAATCATTTACTGCTGCTGGCTATTCTGGGTATATTTTTATATTTTGCTTTACTCTGTCACAAATTAGCACTTTCAGTGAAGTTCTAGGCATAGAAAGTAGCATCTATCAGCTTTTGTTTGCTTTGGCATGTTGATCCTTCCTTCACCATGTCCTCCTTCATTACAACCAGTTGTTTTATCTGGTCTTAGATTAGATATTACTTTTGGACAGAAATCATGTGTGTATGAATGCTCATTTTAACACCATTTCTGAGCACTTCTATTTCCAATTATGTCTTTTGAATGTTCACGGAAGTAGTTCTTTAAAATGTCACACATGAACACGTGTTCTTCACTGTCTTGTATGTATTTAGATGTTATTCAGCTGAAAAAAATCAAATAAAACTAAAAGATAACAGCATGCATATAATATGGAAAGAAAAGAAAAAAAATCTCAGAGTATAACTGAGGCTGCAAATATCTGAAATAAACAGTAACCACAGCAAGGACTTTAAAGGGCTTTAGGCTAAATGTGGAAATTTATCTGAACATGTTCACTTTTAAGTTACGGTCTTAGACATGGCAACAGGTAAAGTGTAATCAATATGCAAATATTTATCATGGACCATACACACTTAAAACAGCAAAACCAATCATTTGGTGAAAAAATGGTAGATCCTTCAGAGGTCTGAGAAGCAGGGGCTACTTGGTACTGACAATGAGATATACATATAGAAAATCCTAAATAAATCACATTTCAGAACAAGATTTAGAAACCAGTGTACGAAAACTGTACTAAATTCTCCTAAGGCCACTTCATGGAATTAGGAGATTATTAGGGATCTATTAACAAGTCTTTCTAACAAACTGGCTATTTCTGTCAAAACCTAGGGGGAAAAGACTCTGGAAAATAGTCTGCATTAATCTAATATTACATTCCTCAAGTTTCATATACGACTAATTTATGGCAAACTTATAGCAAAAAATTAGAGTAATTGGTAGCAAAAGAATCTTAAAGTTTTTCAGAAAAATTAAATTGCATGAAACTCCCTCTTTTCTCCAGACACTTGCAAGTGCTTCAGAAGTTGTTTCAAAGCAATATTAATAGTTCTATTAGTAATTGCTGCTGGAGGGGGACTGAAAATGGACCTTCCTGGGAACGAAACTGTAAATGATATTACATTCTTTGTCTCTGTATAAGCAAAAGTGGTCAATATTAAAAATATACTTCCCAAGAAAACTGAATTACACAGAAATAGAAATACTCATTCAAAATGTGTTTCTGGGCTACATTTTTAACTCCTCTTTACAGGAATGATTATGGAAATCCCTTTGCTGGAAAGCCTGAAGGAGAAAGCCAAGTGCAAAACTATATGTTTAAATGAAAATAGATTTAAACATGAAATATTGCAATTGTTGTAATTCAACACTTTGGCAACATAATAATATTTTAGAAAGGCTTTTCAGATACTCTGGTAAAAGAATAACTTGTCTCTGATTCACATAACATGAATATGTAGCTCACAGAGTTCAGATGTAAGTATACTGTGCTCCTTTCCTCTCTTATTTCTGCCACCAAGAAGCAATATAATTACACCCAGCTTTAAGATCTTATCAGTGTGCAACCTCTGTCTTTCCTTTATGTAATAACTTTGCTAAAACTCAAGTACCCATGCCCTGCTGCAAATAATTTAAATACATTTAAACAAGTAAGACAGCAAAAGAAAAGATAACTTGCACATTAAAAATCAACCATGTTTCCTGGCATTTACCCACTTTATATTGTGATATAAAAACATAAACCCGTGCTTTACTGCCACGGTTAATCACATGGTTCTACAAAAATCATATTCAGCACCAAAGTTTCACTTGTGCTGGTTTCCTACACCCCATTAAGGATTTAAATTTATGTTTTGATCACTGGCTCAGATTCTTTTCATGTGAAACACCTTAGTAGTAATATCTCTGGAACAAAATGGTCCACAGAGCTCAAAATGGAACATACAATGGTGAGGAAAATGGTAGCCAAAAGACTTTTGAAAGAATAAGTAAAGAATATTACAAACAACAATAGAGAAATAAAATGTCTTCACTGGGACATTTTTGATTCAGGAAAGAAAGAAGAACAAGCTTCCAAGACTATGACTTACACAGTCCTAGGACTGTTCTCTGGCACTGAGATCAGCGGCATGTAAAGCTGGTGCTGCTGCTGTTAACTCTTTTGCTCTCCAAAACAATCAGGTCAGGATGAGGCATATCTGAATTGCCTTCTGGGGATGGTCTCTGGTCTGTTCTGACTGCTGGACTGTGCCCAGGAGCTGCTTGGAAGAGTCTTATTTGATCTGGGCCAAAGCCACACGAGGGACAAATCTAACAATTTAACAACGTAGACAATTTGGTTCCGGTAGCTGGAAACGTTCCTTGGAGCTGTTTTATACAGGATAAATATATCCTATGTTGCCACTAGAGATTTGCTATTGATAGTCAAGTTATGTGGAAGGTATTTCAATGACATGTTTATGAATGACAGTATAAAGCTTTAATATAAAAGACAGAAGCATTGAGCAGATTTCATTTCTTATGAAGCAATAGCTCTTAAGAGAATTCAATCAGGAAAAGATATTTGAAGCCTCTAATACAAAATGCAGAAAATAGACCTTTCAAGGTTTGTTAAATTACATAGTGAAAAAAAAGCCTATTTTAGATATTATATTACATATTTTCATATTGATTATATAATTGAAATAATTAGAATATATTAAATTAGAAATATGCCTTTAAATCAAGAGTTTTTGCATTCAAGCTATCCTAAGCTGTTTTTAGAAACAACAACCCCCCTCTAGTTTCAGAGGCAATCACTTTAAGGTATAAAGTGACACATTGACAGCAATATTGCCAAACATAGCAAATATACTAACATGTCTGTGTTTACAGGCTAGTCTATAGGTTTTTAAGACATGTCCAAAGTAAAGTATACTAAGTACAAATTTTATCAAATTATTAAAAAAAACCCAAATCGTGTAGACTTCTATTTATGAGAGAATTTGTGCACCAAATAAAAAGCATTACTAGAGTTTCAACCAACTGTAAAACCCTTTTTGATTTATAAGGAAACATCCAAGTTGACGAAAAAAACAGGAACAGAAATCTAATAAAAGTAACACGCTCAACACTGTAAAATGCGACAACAAGGCCCTATATAAATAATAAAGCCACAAAGCTAAAAAAGAAAAAAAGTAACTTGATTACTTGTAGAATAGTATTATAAGCAGAATATTTAATTTTTTAAAAAATTGCCCTCTTATCTTCATACAAATTCCTCTCATTCACTTTCCCCAAAACAAAACAGAAAAATCCCCAAACAATCTAAACCTGCTTCCATATAAATATTAATTCCTTTCCTTGAAAAATAAATGTTTTGTGTATTTTACAAAAATTAAATTAAAAAATCTGCAAACAATTTTCTTTCCATTTACAGAATAAAGAATACAAACAAGTCCTTGGCCAAGTTGTGCTCTTGTAACTGTGCTATAGGACATGCAGAAATTATGTTTTGACCTCTTTTAACTTCCAGAAAATAAATGGGACAGCACATGTTCAACCAAAGTGATTATATTACCTGAGGCTTCTCCCTCAAATCTGCAGCTGCTAGCTGGAAAGCAGTGAAATGAGGTCATGAGGATGAACACAATGACTTCCAGAGCTAAAGAGGCACTCCTGGATGTTCCCCCAGCTGACAACACACTTGAGCTGGCAAATATCCCCTTTTGATCAGATACTTTAATATTAGCAGATAAAATTTGTTTTGCCTGTAGTAACCAGAACTACTCTGGACATTTCAGATATGGTAGGAAGCAAGACACAGAACAGTTCCTGCCCAAAAGAATGGAGAAGTCAAAGAGTTAGTTTAAGTTGGGAGAGAATCTCAGGAGATCTCTGGTTCTCTGTGTGCTCAAAGTAGCATCACCCTTAAGATTAGCAAAGATTGCTCAGGGCTTTTTGCAGACAGAAGAACCTCTAGGGATGGAGAGTTAGTTCAGAGACCTCCAGGGACACTATTCCTGTGCTTGACTATCTTCACAGTGAAAAGGTTCTCCTATCTATACATAATCACTGCCAAATATGCAGAGATTATCTTATACCCTTTGCTTAGTAAAAAAGTCTTACTATTACGCATTCAGACAAACTGTGTATCATGTGAATTGAACAAGTGGTGTGACATCACTTGCAGCTGGATTCTAACTATCCAGGCTCCATGGGCTCATGTCTTGACATCTTAGGTGTGAAAAAAATAATCCCTTGTCAAAAACTAAGAGTATTTAAAAATCCATAAACATACTTCACGCAGTGATCTATAATACCATTATCTGCAACTCTTAGAGTTGTTACCTTCAGGAGGTACTACTGTGACTACACACAAATGGGAAAAAAGAATAAAATTTGCTTCTGAGTACCTAGTCAACCCTTATCATAGCAAAGCAATCATGATCTCGTGTGAGCTATCACGTCCTCTTTAGGGTTATGTAGTGAAAATAGCAAACAGTTGTTCTCATCTACCAAATTAGTTTTAGGAGAGAATACACTTCACTTTGTTAGACGTGCATACACAGGGATATTGAAGCAGGGTCCCAGTTTTCTTCGTAACTTACATTTAAAAGGAAGTGTGCAATTTTTCTGGCTATTAAAAGTTACTCTTGTAAAGAGAGGCTGACTGTTCAGTTGTAGTTTTTAAGTTCTTTATAGATGACAAAAAGACCTTGTCAGCAACAAAGTACTACTTCCAAGTATTTTAGCATGTACTAAAACTATTTATGATACAGCTTCTAAATTAGAGAAATTTGATAACGTACGTGCTTAGGTTTCCAACATCAATGAAAGATTACCTGACAACAAAGAAGTAACAACAACTAATTTGCCCATAAAAAGAACTTTTATCTAAAACCACCCCAGGGCAAAGCAGAAGAAAAATGAAAAATAATTGTAAAGGCACAATCATGTGCAATTAACTGACTCCAAGTCTCATTTTGAGGAATAAAATTTGCAATTCTTTTACTTTCTTTTTGGGGCAGGGGAAGAAAAAAAAAATAATATATTTTCAAAACTTTATAGCTTCTGCAGAAATGGAATAGTTTAGGGGGAATAAAGAAAATTATCTAACTATCTGAGGAATGTCATATAGTTAACCCTGGATTATGTATTTGCATGCTTCAGAAATCTTGCTAAGAAATAGTATAAATAATCTAATATTTTATCTTAAAATCCCTTATTTTTGAACTTCTTTAGAACTTGCTGACTTTCCTTCATCCATTTCTAAATCAAGTGAAAAGTACTTTTATTGTGCAAACAGACCGGGCATAATGTAGAAGTCCATTAAATATGGGCTTCTGCTAAGGCAGAGATTAAAATTAATTTCAATTATATGCATAAAGAGTTATGTGTCTAGTTATTACTTTCTTACAGGTGCCATTAAGGAACTTGTGCAAAGGTTCTCTGAGCACTATCATCAGCCAAATATCAAGTAGATCACCAAGAGCTTAAAATACCCTTTTTAAGTAGCCAGGAATTTTATTTAAACTTTTTCATATGTGTCCATTATGTTAAGCAGGGAAGGGGCAGCAACTTAACTGAAGGATAACAACATTTTGTTCCCCATTCACACTCATCTCCCCAGCTACAGAGGCAGCACATGTTCAAACTACAAAATTCTTATTTCCTCTGAACCACTCCAGCAAGTAGTGTTGTTCAGGACCTCAGTATGTCAATTGCAGAAAATTATAGAGAAGCTACAATGCAATGTACATCCATGAAATATGTTTTTCTGTCTTTCAGATCTGTACTAGGCACACCACTACTCTGAGGTACAGCATGAAAAGAAGTCCATATTCCCCCACCTAATTCATTTCCAGGCTGAATCTAGCCTTTTAGCCCAGAGACAATGCAGTGTCCTGTTATAAAAAATATACTGAAACAACTAAATCAACTGGAAAAATTATGTAATCTGCATTGTAACATTTCCTTCATGGGCCTCAGGATCTGATTTTACCTACTTTCCTGTCTGGCATGCCCACATAGACGGTTTCAGGAAGGCAGGGAAGACCATTTCTGTGCTAGTCTCCTACTAGGAAAAGTTAGAAACAAAATCTGTACCAGTGCCAAACTGTTAGTAACATTGACTTACAGAAACAAACAATCTAATGCAAGGTGAGCTGTTAATAAATGTATTTCTTCTAAATAGAAATATATTATTTTTTCTCTGTAGGAATAAATGACTGAAAGAGAAAATAATGTGAAATGTGACAAAAAATTCAAGCACATTTACCAGCCAAATCTTACCTACAGAAGGCATGGTGTGTGTCAGTGAAAATTCAACTGTTCATTTCCAATCCACAGGGGTTTTATTTTATTTTATTTATTTCACTGTGCTGAATATTCTAGAATTTGAAACTATCCATTTATAAGGACAATATTCCTAAAACTGCTAAGGATTATTCACTAATTTCAAATGGACAAACACATTGTCACCCAACTGCAGTCTGGAAATCTTACTCTGTTTCAAGGAACAAGTACATTGTGTTATGCCACCCTGCTCTTCATATTTAGAGGGAAATGGAGAACTTTCAATACATTTATGTTACTGAACAAGTAATCAAAATCCTTGGCAATAACTGACTGCCCAGCAGGATCTCCTTATAAAGAGAAAAACAATGACACAAGTAACTGTCTTTAAAAATAACCACACTTAAATAATCCTCTTCAATCTGGATATAAAATTGTCATAGGCTAACAGAGTTATCATGAGTTTTCATGAGTGTGACAGATGATATGTATTTTCAAATTCACATGTATAGTGACTAGAAAAGAGAGACAAGAATTACAGATGCTAAAGTAATAAGATTAAATTAGATGCTGTCAGTTACAAAACCCAAATGTGTCAAAAACCTCATGTGCATGCATTTTGAATAGAAGGAAATGTTTTACGGTTTATAAGGCAAATGGAATGGAAGTCATTATAACAAAACTTAGTATCCACATCTGAGATAATCACAATAGGCACCTTTTGTAATGAATGAAAAAGAAGCTTATCTAGCATAAGATTCATTTTTACCTAAAGAAGCCAGCCAAAATAGACAAATTATACCCTAAAATGGACATCTTTCTCCTAAAGGTTAACCATCTCCAATGCAGATGTGCATACTGTAAAAGTCTAAAGCTATGCAAGATAAACCCCAGTCAAAATGACTTGTTGAAACAACTATAAAAATCCAATCAATTGGAAAGATTTGGTCAGATTATTCCTTGGCATACACACTGGTATATTAGTCTGAAAGCGCTTACTGCTTTCACTTCTCCTTGAGAATGAATCGGTGTTACACAAACCTTTGACTAAATGTCTTATGTGTCAGTGTTTTAAAACTGCTGAAGTTCCAAACTCCCATCTAGCTTCCACTTTAAAATTGCAGTAAATCAAACAACAGTTCTTAAATTGTCTCTAAGTGGCTATAATTAAGTCTTCACTCCTAATGATGTCGTCCATTCCAAGGACAAATTCAATATGGTAAGAGGTGTAGGAAAGGAGAATTATAACAAAATCCTATGGCTTGGCACACAGCCATGTGTAAAGGACATATATTGCCACTTCTATAGTTTCTGCAGGAGTTGCTGGAAAAGAACAGGGCTGGAGAGGATACAGATGACACATAGTAAAAAACACAACCTCCTTTTCTTATTTTGCCATACCCCTTTAACTATTTTTTATCTTGTAAAAAATTGTTTTCTTTGTCAGAGGAATTCTAAACTAAATGCTCTTTCATATGCTTCTTTCTCAAAGTAAAGCCATACTAATAGACAAAGATAGGGTGTAAGACCAAATCCAGTTATTAACACACTCCCTTCCCTAAGACTCCTCTACTTTCTTTGGAAGCTCTTATTCTTAAACTTTGTTAGATGATTTGACATAGAGGAATCTGCAAAGATTCCTCTTTTTAACATGCTCAGGCGAACAACAGATTATAGCAATGGATAGGAGAATGAGTTTTAACAGTGTGTGTCCATGGAATATACTATTCTGAGAAAATGTTGCCCCAAATCAGAGACCCCTAAAGAGGAAATTACCAATGACAAGCTTTGCATGAAATTGCTATCACTTAGATTAAACAATAATCAGATAATTGCAAGGGATTTATGAGAAACGAATCATTTTGACTGGAAGAATAAAGAGGTGTGACATTTTGTGATGGGGGAAGCATCTTGGAACAGAGAAGTAACAGAGCAGCACTCCAACCCCAGTGTGACACTGCCTCAAGTTGCCTCCCCGCTGTCCCGACCTCCTTCTGGGTCTAATGGGGTCTCTGCTCCATTTGACAGTGCAGGCAGCTGCCCTCCAGCTGAGGCATGGCTCAGCAAGGCAGCCACAAGCTGGGGACCTCACCCTGGACCACCTGTGTGAGCACAGGGAGCCTTCTGCACGTGCTGTGGGTTGCAGGGAGAAGCACGGTGCAGGCCACACAGAGCCAGCACACCTGCAACCCCAGGAGACACAAGTCTGCATGTGCACATGGGCACATAGCTGTGTGTGTGTAGTTAGAGCCTCCTGGAGTTACTGGAGGGCACTTAGACATGTGCAGGGGTGCACTCACACTTTGCACGTGTGCAGTACCATGCTTTATCTGCTGTATTGCTGGTATTGATGCCAAATACATAGTTTATCCAACTGGCCTATCAATTACATAGAATTCAAAAATCGATAAACCACTTTGACTTGGTTTAACCTAAGTGAGCAGAGTAATTATTTCTTGCCACATTTGTTGCACTTAAAATTTAGAATAATTGCACCTAGGTTAAAAATATCAAAATAATTCCCACCTCTCACCTATTTAACTCATGCCCAATAGGTAATTGTTAACTAGATCGTATCTTAGATCACCTACATGGAGCTTGCTGAAGATTTTATTTAGAAAATGATTCAAAAATCTTCCAAGAAACTGAGAGAACTTCTACAGGACAGCAGTACTGAGCAAGTAATACACCAACTTACTTTTCACAGTCCCAAAGTATGCAAATAGTTTTGTTTATATGTTACATGCATACTTTAAGGTAAATAATTTATCTCCCTGAAAGGCTGGCAAAATAAGGAACAACCAATAAAAAAAGTCATTGCTGTGGAAGCCAAGTCAACAGTCTAACGATGACGTACCTCAGATTCACTTGGAGTTGAATAACTGAGGGCTTTTGAGACAACACAATCTTTACCTTTTTTTTTTCCCCATATGGTTCTTGTGCTTACACTTCTGTAGAACCTAACAATTGCAACTGTGCTGGTGATTTTTATGATGGCTTCTCATATAAGTTAACCTCTGCTTGATGTTATGGAAAAATTATGATTTTAAGGGTAAAAAGAGATATCAAATATTAAAGCAATATGTTAGGGGTCTAACTTAAAAAAAATCTAAGAAAAGTAGTAATATTTTCACCAAATAAATGTGTGGGCAAAAAGACTGCCTTTTTCTTTTATCAGACACAAAGCCAAAATTCTCTTTCCAAAATTTCTTCCTTAAAACAACAACAACAACAACAAAAAAGAGTTACTTCAGAGAAACTTTTATGACACAATGAGCTGGTTACCTGATACTATGCATGTTTAAATATTTCAAAATTTTTCTTGTAAAAATGTTACAATTTTCTAAACTTTTTTCCACATCAAAGATTCTGTTAAAATCAGTCTTATGTTGATAAAAATGCTTTAACTGAAATGTCAGATTGTGAATTTGGCTTCTTTCCTTTTGCAAGCTGAAGATGGACAAATATAATGCTATCTAAAATGATTCTTTCTCTTTTTCTCATATATAGACATTTGCTAGTGCTTAGATGCTATGGGGAAGAAAAGCAAGGTAATTTTGGAGAATGTTTGTCATAAACCTCTGCCAGGTTATCCCATGACATTGTGGCCAGAGAGTTCATTCTGAATGCAGGAGTCAGTCTTCAGATTTGGCCACCATATATACCAGGCAAATGAATCCCTGCAGCAGGCAGTACATGGACCAGTAATTAATCCTTTCTGTGATTTCTGCCTTGCACCATTTTGCAGTTTTTTACTTCCTAGAACTAGTGTCTGTTTTGCAGGTGAAAGTAAGTCCTGTTAAGGTAGAAGATGAATGAGTAGACAGCTAGAAATTTGAGGGCTGTCATATGAATGCACTGTTGGTATTTATTTTAGCTAGCTTTAAATGTATACAGAAACTTATATATATATTTATATATATATAAGTTGATATATATATATGTATATACTTAAATGAAGCAGATAATTAGAAAAAATTGGCAAATACTTTTGGAGAGAGTAAGTGGAGTCACTGCAGTGTAATCAGAGAAAGTCTATCTAAAACCAGAGAAGCTACTATGTTATTTCAGTCCCTTTTCTTCTACAAGCTATTTTCAAGCCTGCATTTGACTTTCTAACACTAATTGGAGTATTGACTGACCATATAAATGCTTGCCCTCACTGTTCTACTCTCACAAATTAACTAGTGAGTGCCTCCAGTTATCTAAATAAGGTGCTGATTGATCGTGTGGAAATAATTAATCAAGCCAGACCTGATATGATCTCCAGCCATGTCAGAACTTTCTTTTCTCATTACGCTTACCTAGTGCAGAATTTAAATTTACAGCCTGTGGCAAAAGGTAATGTTTTTTAAGAGGTTTCTACAAGTCAAATTACAAGAAGGAAGTCAGATTTCATTGTAATAAGGCTTTAAATGAGTCCAATTACATTTCAGTTCAAACAGTCTTGTTTCAAATATTGTTCTGCCTGTCTGGCAGCATTTAATAGAAGCCAACATTGAGTTTAGAACACTGGGGAATAATATGCCAACTTTCCTGCTTGAATCAGTGGAAGCTGGCGTCCTTAGTGGACAGGCACTTAAATGCATGTAATGCAGAAACTGAAATGTTGTTACAACTGTATTTCTCCTTAACGACAAGTACACACAGTAAGCAATACAATGCCTTTTGCTGCAGCAACTCATTTATCATGAACAAGCTTACTGTCCTTCACCCTTCACCCTCCCCACGTACAAAGACTTAAAAAAGGAAAAAAGATCTTTTTAACTGAAAAAGCAGGAGAAGCATGCACTGTAACTTTGTTCAGCAAAGTATGTTACACTCTCAGTGAGCATAAAACGTCCCCAGATGACTGCTCAGCATCTTAACAAGAAAAGCACAGCAGAAGTGATCTTCTAAATCATCAAATCCAGACTACTACACTGACAAACGGGCGCTACTTGCTAGTCTTTTTTGACACACTGTCTCAGTCCTGGCTGGCGCTTCAGCACAGATGTTTTTACAGAGAACTGGAGTTACCTAGCTTCTCCTCTCGACACACCAGCAATGAGACAAGAGGAGAAAGCTTTTAACAAAGCTGTCATAATCTTATGACAACACAAGGAGGCTGAGTGCTAACCCAGCTACTCCCACAGTGTAGAAGTGTGCCTGTATTCTCCAGCAGTTACACCAGAAGTCTAATGGCACAAGATCCCAGCCTAGACTAGCATTAGATATTTGCCCAAACAGTGCAGAATTTCTGCTACACTGAGAAACATCGCAGCTGATGGAAGCAAAACAAAAAAACGACATTGGGTTCATAATTAAGAATTCTTCCTAAATATGCATACTTCAGCAAGTATGAAAAATTCCCTTGGATAAGCTTGGTTGTGAATACAGGCCCTAGAGCATTTTCTATTTCAGAGGTGGCAGAAACAAAGGCTGTTTTAAGTTCATATGAATCAGCTTTAAGCTGATTTTTGCATTGTTAAAATAGCACAATTCACAGATTTCCTCCAGCCTACAAGAGAAAATTTATGCTTTTACTCTTTGAATGCAGAAAGCATGCATTTGTAGTAAGGAGGAAAGAGCTGGATTCTGCACATTCAGATATATTCCTACATGAATATATCTGCAAAGTGTTCGACATTAAAACATAATTACAACAAGGAATTGTCACACGGAGCATTTGAAAGCAATGCACTTAGTTTGCAATAATATATCTTTAATAGCCCTTCCAGATCTTCACCAAAAGGAACAGAACACAAATCTGCAACATTGCCCAACTGGGAAAATAAATGGTCATCTTGTTTCACTCATAAATGAGCACTGTTGGCAGTGAACCATTATAGGGAAATTTATTACCTTATTTCCAGTGGCAGACCATTATCAAATGCTACCAGATGCTCATCTCAATTGTCAGTGTCATATTTGACGACTCTAATGATGCCAACTAGCTTTCCACATAACAGAAAAATAGGATTTCTTCACCTCAAAGCTGCCTATCCAGTATGCACTCGAGTTTTGCAAGCAGGTTCATTTCCATTCTGAATGCACAGTTTCCTCCAAACAGGCCACAACTTACTGGAGGGTTTATTACCTGCTGCAGAAGATTGTCCTGGTAGCTCTCCACAGCTCAGTTCCTAAGAGGAGATAAATATCTGAGATGCAACCCTGCTAGTTAGACTAGCAGTACGGAGTTTGTCATTGATGTATTGTTTTATATTTAAATCAAGTACGTATGTTTAAGGGAAATTAGGAAACAAGCAAAAAACCCTCAGAAGTGTATCAAAATATTTATACACTCATTTAAAACAAGCTTATTCTGAACACAGTATACTCTTATATACATACAGAGATATGATTTGGCAAGGCTTTCAATACCACAGTTGAAAGTTACGGCTTATATTTTAGAACAGCTAATAATTTTTGGCCTCAGTTTGCAATTTGAATGACATTTTAAACCAGGTTTGAGTAAAATAAAAATGCCTAGCACCTTTGAAAGCCATACAGTGAATAGCTGTGTTTACCTAAGTGGATCAAGCCATGAGTCAGAATGTTGAATGACCATTTGGTATCATAAATAATTTAAGAAATGCCATGAAATAATTTATTACAAATGGATTTTTAAAAGTGAATCACTAAGTGCATATGAGTTCCTTGCTAGGAGATCTCACTACTTCAATCACTGAATTCAAATACCATTATTGAGATCCTGCTGGGAGAGCAGCATAGGCACTTTCTGGATGGTCTGTTTATTTGCTTCCCTCTCTATTCTTGCTGTGTAAGTGTTCCTTCCTCTGTAGAAAACACGTAACTCTTCAAAAGGTGGCTAGAAATAATGGGCTGAAAAGGTTTGTTAGAGTTGGGTTTGAAACTACAACTGACTCCCACATCAGACAAAAAACCATTTTATCTACATTAGAATAAAATTTAATTCACAATTCATTTACAGGTCAAGCCCAAATCCAAGCCAACTGAAGCTTTGATAAACATGTTTGAAATTTTCTCTTCAAGTGTTGTGCTTCCATGGAGCAGGTCCTTTTTAAATTCACAGCACCCACTCCTGCCCAGGCACAAGACACCCCAGTGTCTCACTGCTCTTAGAGGCATCGAAATCACATGCAGAGGGACTCCTACTTTAAGTAAAGCCCTGCTTAATAGCCATGATCTTCATGCTACTTTAATCAAGGGTTTTTCCAGGACTTCCATTATTGTCAGGGCATTATCACTGGGCTAAACGGATCACTCAATATTTTAGAACTGAAGATCATGTATTTATAGCATTTAAAATTGAACTTACAAAAAAAAATCTTCCAGAATTTTGAAGATCTAAATGCATTAAATGAAGAGCAGTTCAAAACTTTTTCATCTCCCACAACAAGAGTCCACAATTTTCACCACATGTGGTTTCTTTAAACTACAATTATGTTTTATTTTAAGAATTTTCTGGGATCCAGAAATTGTCATCATCTCTTTTGTTACAGGAACAATATTTCAAGAACATCATTGGCCACAAAAACAGTCAAGTACAATTATGTTCCAATGCTTTCATAAAAAAAAACCCTGAACTTATTCCACAACACCTGGCACAGACATTAATATTCAGGTTGGGTGATTCAAGCTACTGTTGCATGGCAAGAAGTTTATATGTATTTTTTAAAGCCAGAATTTATAAGTGTTCTCTGTTTGAATGACCATGCTCATGACTTCATGAGTGGCCTACAGCAACCTATAAACAGCAGAATTAGTCTGCAGAATAATTCATCATGTACTGGGTAGAAACACGTTTTAAGAGTCCAGCCTTGTCAACAAGAGAGCAGCATGCATACAGATACTCTTGCTTCCAGTCCTGCTGTATGTGCATAATTGTTTGGGAAGCACACAGCTAGCCTGGACATTCAGAAAGCATATTTGTTGTATTAGCCAGGAACAAGTGAGCCTCCTAGGCTTTCTAGATACAAGCCATATTCATATTCAACCAACTCTTTTGTTCTTTTCCTTAGCAGGTTGAGTTATTTTGACATGAGGCTTCCAGGAAAGCAAGAACACTGGTTGTGCATGTGAGGACACACAAGTATGTTTTGCTGTATCTGATTCCATTAGGTTCATGTGGTTTCTGTTTTTTTGCCAGCAGCTCACTGTCCAGAATTATGTATGAGTGCTAAAAAAATTCTGTAAGGATAGCCTGTGGTAGTCACTTGGACAGAGATTTTACTCTAATAAAAATATGAAGAAATCATATTAAATAGTTGCTTACAGATGCCCTAAAGATAATGCCAGTGTGACATATGGACAAACAGAAATAGGAACGACAGAAAAATGGAAAATTTATTTGTAGATTCAGACAGGAAGAGTACAAAACATTACTAATAAAAATAGAACTATTTTTTAGATTTGAAAAATAACACAATTCTACTCTTTCTCTCAGAAATTGGAAAGAAGCAGGTAAAACAATACCCCAGAAACACAGTAGTTCACTGTCCCTATATATGTAATACAGGCTCAGTAGGAGGGAATTAAGACTGCAAAATGACGTTAAATAACCAAGATTAATTGGTTTACCCCAGTGAAACCATATGCAGGAAATAAATAAGGGACAAATGAGGTGATTACATATTGTGGTGATGAAGATTAAGCAAGTATCTAGAATGAGAAACCAACAGTAATGTATTGCTTATTGAATATTTTAAAATTATTTATTATTAAATAACCATACATATTTATTATTTAAGTATTTAAATAATTAAATCTATATTTCTGAACAGACTCTTTCTACTCTCCTGATCTTACATGCTAACTGATCAGGTTCTTTCATATTTTGTTGTTTTGTCTGAGAAAAAGTAGTAAGAATCCATTAATTCATAACAATATTGATAAAAAGAATTAAAATATGAATTGAACCAACATTAACAAAAAATGACAAGTTCTTGCAACAGTAAGGTTATACACTAGAAAAAGCCCATTCAGTTTAGAGGATACAATACAAACATTTATCGTGACCAAATAATAGAACATTTATATATGTATTGCATAGGAAAAATTGACAAATCTATTCATGTATTGAGTATATGATATGAAGGTAAAGAACTATTTGTAAATAACCTTTAAATAACCTATTGGCAAACTATCATCAAATACGTTATATTGCATTAATGCTATTTACTTTTAAAGGTGTTATATATTGTATTTGAAAAAACAAACCCAACAAATAACCATTAAACAGCCCCTGCCCAAAATAAGACAGCATTATGAAAAATTGACTACTAAAAAGAAAAGAAATCTTGAAGGAAAAATAACAAAACAAAGTATCGTTATATTTCCAAAATAAAGTTAGAACTCAAAAAAGACTTGAAAGACAATAAAAAGTAGATGGGTTGAAATAAGTTAGAAAAATGATAACAGAACTATATCACAAAAGACATGCTAAAACTATAGCACTGAAGTGAGAGAAAATATCTGTCAAAAAGCAGCATGGAATCCAAACTACTAAAGGCTAGGGGAATGTAAAGATCATGTTATATCTGTCTTGAATTATATGAAAGGCTTTCCTGCTTAACTAAGTTTTGGGCCCATCTATGCAAATCACACTGTTCACACAGATACATGTCCAGGAGGACTTAAAAGTATTTGGCACCAGATGAGACCTTAATTCTTTCACTGATACTAAAAAATAAATTACAATAAAAAATTATTAACCCCCCCTCCCCTCCCCCAGACCCAAGCTAGATCAGAAACAAATGTGAGACTCCCAAAACACAACACTTCAATTATTTTTTGTTCCACGGGTACCAAGTCTTGCTTTGAATACATTCCTCAGGACACAGGGGGACCAAATTAAGGTTGCTTGTCCATGTTCCCCTGCAACCTGAAGCAGAGCTGCTGCATGATCCAATCAGTCCACCTCCCTGCAGCCAGTGCCAGCTGTCAACAGCTGGCAAAATAGAGGTCTGATTTAGACAAGTCATCCCTTTCTTGCTGCATATATGGTCATTTGGCTTGGGTTTGCATTTCTGCTTAAAAGCTGATCATCTCCTGAGTCATTGCGAACTCAAAGGGTCATCCATGGCACTGCACATCAGGGCTGGTCTCCGCTACTCATCGATACGATTCCTATTCCTGAACAGGGGATATTTACAAACTTGGATACTGGTTATTTTTAAATGAAAACTGTTGGTTGGTTGAAGACATGTTTGCTTGTTTGTTTGTTTTTGGTGAAGAGTAAATGAATGGGCATCCAGAAAAAAAAAAAAAAAGGTGCTCCAATCTCCAGATTTAATCTAATTTAATTCATTGAAAGTTGAATCCATTTATTTCCCGTTTACAGCATATTGAACTGAATTAATTTTGGTGAATTATTTTTACATGTGGAGGAAATAAATACTGAAATTGTGGAGTTAAACTTTTTATTCAATCAGTAAATTTCTAAGTCCAGTTTCCCAATTGCCAAAGACTTCTTCTGTAATAATTGGCAATCCTTTTCATCTCCCTCTGTCCCAATTCACATTCCTTTGCTTGTTTAATATATCCTTCTCATTTGCCATTGTCATAGTGGCTTTTTAACAATAGAGGCTCTTCAGAGAAAAAAAAAAAACCCTGTTTCTGGGATGATATGAGGATTATTCTTAGAGTTACTACATATATACATTGCTTTATACATATGTGTGTGTACGTGTATATGTGAATATATCTCCAGATCCATACCTTTATCTTTATATATATCTACACTAGCAATGTTTTGCCAATTTGTACATATGTGTGTATATGAATTAATTGATTTTATATATATATATGTGTAGAGCACAATCAAAACAGTTATTAGATCTATGCTAAGAAAACAAAATACCAGTAAAAATAAAGCTTGTTACATCTAGCATAGCTCTGTGTATGAAATCTGTGGTAAAAGTTAAGTGGGTACAGAAATATTATGCAGTCCAGAGTTGACACATTTATTTCTTTTGTACTAAATTTACAGTAATTTACCTTTTACTAATTAATGCCAGATGGTTGTAGAGAAGGATATATATTGGTATAAAACTACAGTGTTAAGAACTGTGGATAAGTTTTATGAATCATTTAATTATTAATATGCTGATATAAAATCAGTAAATAACCCATACACAATTTTAACACACAAGTATTTCTGCATAAAGGAAATCATAAATATTTATGATTACACACCTGTTCATAGTATTTTGTTACATAGGCCAGCTATTGTAAAAATAAGCCATATTCCTAATCCAAATGTTACAAGCAGAGTGGAAAAAAGGTAAACCTGGATGGATAGTTGATAATAAAAACAGGTAAAAAACGTACTGCAAAACTAGAAACCATATAAAGGATGCTGTCTGTGAGACTATTTCTAATACCCAGTCAGTATTTGTTTAGCAAGAGACATTTACTATAAATTAATTGCAGTCTTTTTTAATAAATATATGAAAACTGCACCACCTGAGAAGAAATTTTAGCTCTCAAGATCAAAACCATGAACTGTAAACTCAGGACAAGTAGAGTTATAATAGTACTCAGCAGTCCAGCTACTTCATATTAAGTATGCCAAAACTTTTGAGGTTAAAAAAATCCAGTATTTTGAGTCTTTACAAAAGAACACAGATTTTTCTGTTGTACTTTGTACCAAGAAACTGTATATGCCACTGCAACTTGATTTAACCATTAATATTTCTTTCACTAATTTTAGTATTTGAAAGTTATAAATATTTGCAATTTCTCTGTTTGACCTGGATTTTTGAGTTACTAAATATTCTTAATGGATAGTGCACAGATGTCACTATTCATGTTGTTATAAACTATAGTTCCTATCAATGTTGATGTGCTGCAAAAAAATGTAATATGCTAAATTCACCTGCACTAAAATTCTTCATTCCTAGAACTTTAAATCAATATTGTGTTTTTATTTAGTCTTACAAAATATACTATGAGAATTCCAAATGTTAAAGTAAGAGAAAACATTGTATCTCAAACTTGGCAATATTAGTGTCATATCAACAAAATAAATTATAAGAAACTAAGTACGAATTGACTTTCTAAAGTACATTATTTGAACTCACTTTCAAAACATTCATGATTTTGTATCATCCAGATCATACTGCCTTGATGCAGCTGTGGTACACCAGGTGATTTATAGGCAGAACATTTACAAGCATTCTTTATAACTACTATTATAAAATGTACCTATATCTATTCAAGACACTTGTATATCACTGACAGCTAATAGATCAAAATAATAAGTGCAAATGCTTGATCTTCTTCAATATCCAACAGTCATCAGGTTTTATGTCTGTCTTGTGAATTAAAATTCTTTTATAAGGCACACCAGGAACATCAACTCTAAGTGGATAAAAGGTCAGCCCAATGACAAAGATAAACTTGGATCTTATTAATGATTATTTCTCACACTCTTTTTTACTGTGAAAAAGTGAATCTGCCACTCTTTCTGTTCACACACAAGCAAATGAGCTTGATTTATTTTCAAATTAAAACAGTGACAAAGATTTTAATCAGGTTACAAGTGCAAAGTATGTATCACCAGAAAACACATATTAGCTTGGCTGTCTGATTCTAGGCTGATTTTGTTGACCTGGCATTTGGAAAACATTATTTTTTTTTTCCTGGCTGGTAACTGAGCCCAGAGTAAAGAGAAACATAAGCAGGAAACATAGTGCCATACTATCATTTTTGCAGTCACTTTCAGGGCTGCACTAATACATTCTTCCCTGTTCCAAAATTTCAACAATGGGCCTTTCATAAAGGCATTCTTACAGAACAGTACCTGGGCCCCTCATTCAAATAAATTCAAGCCGAGGCTTCCAAGGAAAGCTTCTGGCCATAATTCACATGACCTACACAAACACAGTGAAGAAAGAAAAAAAGACCACCTAACAGAGCAACAAAAAGAAACAATGTTCCTCGGAAACAGACCATCCATTCAAGTAAAAAATTAAATACAAAGTACTGCTATAAGTGAAAAGACCATGTGTAAAGAATACTAGAGGGTAAAACCTTCTCGCTAAAGAGATGCCATACTACCAGCTGACCTTCACACTTTCCCCCTCAGTGTAAGGCATTATGCACAGTACAGCATTTGAAGAACTAAAAGAACTAACAAGGAAAAGCAAAAGAAGCAATTAGTATGCTTAGGCACAGATAGGAAGAGAAAAAAAGCAAACAAACTAACAAAACCCAATGAAACAACAAACACCCAGACTGCTATGAAGCTGTGTAAGAGCCCTATGTTACAGCTCACTCTCTCCTGCCTTCCCCCTCTCAATGCTCTCTCCTGCATATTAAACAGTGGGTTCAGTAAGGGACACAGTTTTCTGGATTCTCTAATGGAGAAGCATCCTTTTTCCATTCCAAGTGCATTATGTAACTGTGTGAGCGATGGAAGCCAATTCCACTGCCATGCCCTCGAGCAGCATTCATCTAATGCAAAGGGCTATGAAAAAGTCTGCTGCAGCCCCACATGCAATCCCAATCTTGGAGAAACATAGTTCAGGATTTTCCACACCTCACAGCTTTAATCATTTTGTTATAACTTACTGATTTCATAGGAAAAAAAAATCTATTTTGATTGTGCCTCATTCCAAACCAATAAAGTAAACTCCCTACAGTCATAGCTGATTTTACCATGAAAGATTCAGCTTGACTAATTTCAGGAAAACAGTTTGGGCTGAATCTCAAACAAGATTCATGCTGATATTTAGAAACAAAACAGAAGTTTACAGTACCTGCATTTATTGGCTGTCAGAGCAGAATCCTACTTATCTGAACCTCCTGACCACATATTGCAGTTTATATGCTATCCTTTACAACATAATTTTTCAGGACAGTAAGCAATGTTTCCTTACTCCCTGTGAAAAATAAACAGTGGTCCACAAGAACACCTCCAAACAACTATACCATACAAAAGTATCATTCATGCAATTCTGGAGTTCCTGCTTTTGACTTTCACAAATCCTGTAATCTCAAGTGACTGCTGATTCCTGTGGTACAAATTCACAAAAAAACCCCCAAACACAAAACCAAAACAAAACAAAGCAAAAAACAAAAAACCAAACAACAAACAAACAAACAAACACCAAAACAAAACACAAACAAACAACAACAACAAACCCACCTAAATTATGCACTGGCTTGTCATGAGAAGTCTGTATTGTAGTTACTTTTCCTTTGTGTTATGAAGAGAAATTACTTGATTAAAATGACATGGATAAGGAAAAAAATAAAACCAACAAGAAAACCAAATACAGACAACCCCCCAAAAAAAGAAAACACAAAACAAGGGAGAGACTGGCAAGAAACCAGAGCTTTCCCCTAACTGGTCCAGTTTGTTCACCTGTGGGAAAGATGGAGTTGCAGTAAAGAGTAATGGGCACAAGAGGCAGGCAATGCCTGCTACTGTAGCTTTTGGGAGTAAAGACTCACAAACAAAAAGCTCTTTAATGTGCCCTTGTTAGAAGCCACTGAGATTTCTAGATTTGGTAGTAACAAAAAGCAGTTTTATTGAGGTTGCTGCAACTGCTGCCAGTAAATATTAATCACAACTCAATTGCTACTAACTAAGTAAACTAAATACACAAATCTTTAAAATAAGGTTAAAACTGTGTATTATTTTTGGCATTTTCAGTTACTCTGCTGAAATTTTTAATGCCATTTGAATGCTAAATCCATACCAGTGTTTTTTCACAGATTAAACAATATTTTTCAATGATAAATTTAAGGCTTTAGCAAACTGAAGGGGTAGGATTTCTGACAAATAGATTCACCTATGCTACAGAGGTGTCTATCTGGGGACAAGTTAGGGTCCCTCATTGTAATTTCAGAAAAATAGCAAACTTTTGAGTGAAGGGTTTTCCTGAAGCCAGCTGGGTACAGACGTTCAAAAAATGAAGCAATAAAGTAGATACTCAGTAAATAGCAAGCATTTTTACACATACCCTCAAAGAGACTAAACTCAGCACATATGGGCAATCAGTTTTAGATTTCAACTTTAGACCCTTTCACCTGAAGGATATAAAAAAGCAGTAATAATAAGAAGGCATTTTTCCTTATTTTTTGTTCTCCCTATAATGGAGCTGTAAGATACTATTTGAAAATCACTCTTTTATTTCTAAGTTACATTAATACTAAAAATAGAAAGGTCAAAATAATTAATGGCTTTTCAAAAAAGATTGTTTTTTGAAAAATGTGTTTTCCTTCAAGTCAGCTTTGACTTTGATGAAACAATACAAGGATAGAAGGCATAAATATCACTTTGATTATCAGTACCGCAAACACTGGTCAATATACTTAAGAGCTCACTAGATTGAGGCTTTTAAATTTTCTTAAGTTAGCTCATTCTTTTCTTTCTCATTCTTTATTTATTTATATCTTTAATTATTATTTAAGTTTTTGGAAAAACTGCTTTGGTTTGAAGTAACTGAGTGCTGGGATTCCAGAATAATGGAGGTCCAGACATGCTTGGAAACCAGCCAGGTGCCACAATTTTCACCTAAACAGCTTGCTGAGCAGGTCAGCAACTTGAGGACTGTGATACTGCTGAGTATGAAACTAGAAACTAGTTACTGAGAGGCTATAAATCACAACTAAAATTTAGAGTCCACTAAAGAGATTAAGAAAAAGAAGCATGTGATGCTTTTGGCATCCACAGTGCAATACGGACATTGCTTATAAAGGAAAAATTGTTAGAGCATTAAGGCTCTTTTTGCCAAGATAAACTCAATACTGTAGTTTGCTTTGTGGTTTATAAAGTCTCTGCTTTATGGCTTATAAAACCTGATGACCGAAGTCAGGAAGCAGTCCAAACAAATATTCCAGGGTTAGGCAAGTACTTCAAAAGTTTCTGGAACTGACAAGAGAAATGTTATGTGATAGGAAAAAAAGCCAAAGTAACTAGTGCAAAGAAATGCTGTTATAGTTCTAAATGAGAATGCTCTGAGAATGAGGCTATTATTCCTGAAAGATATCTGAAAACAGTTTTATCTGGATTTGTGTGTGTATTTATAAATACACCTTCATATAGAATGTAGAAAGAAGTCAGTTAAATGCCAAAGATTGTATCAGCCATAATAACAGTGATGCAACTGTTCAGCATTGCTATAAGAATACAGAGAGAAGAAGAAATAAACACAGAGTGTATGTTAAATAAATGGGACGAGGAAGCAAACTGGTGCACTAGCCATCACAACTGCAGAAGTGTCTGCAGCATTCTAATCAGCTCTCAGAAGGACTTAATCCCAGCACAGCTCTGTGAGAGACTGGAGAAAAAGATTATTGGTTCAAAAAAATTCAAGTGTGTGCTTGGGGGGTGCAGGTTTGAGCAAGGACCATGAATTTGCAAGCACACAAGCCTGTCCATGTCAGGATCCCTTTCTAAAATTAATATGAATGTCACCACAGTGGTGGCCTGTGATGTTCCCTATCAGCACTTCTCCAGCAGGTTTACACTGATATCCTAAAACAGCCTTAGCCTTCTTGAGGACCAGGTATGTCAACCTGAAATTCAACATGCATCCTTTGTTTCATGCTACAACATCCCTCTTTGACGGTTTGCACCGTCAAAGCCCTCGGATCAGTTCAAACCTTCCTGAGATGTTACTAATGCCTTATACAGCATTACCAGATGGGGCTCTAAGGAACCCCAAAGGTCAGCACTGTGTGGAGGGGACAGAGCCTGTCTGCTCCACAGGGACACATCCCAAATTACACAAGTGTGAACCATACCACAGGACGTTTTTCTGTCATTAATTTATTTATTCCTGTGTGAATATATGATAGAGGATACAGCTGTTCACAAGCAATAGTAAAAATGTTCTACTCTGTTTATGACCTACTGCATTCACTGCACAACTCAGCAGTATTAAAAAAAAAAAAAAAAAAAAAAAAAAAAAAAAACCCAAACCCCAAAAAACCCAAAAAACCTAAAAAAACACCCAAAAAACCCCCCAAGGAAACACATAAAATTTAGGGCAACAGAACCTTGCTCCCTATTTAGTTTTAGACAAATTAATTAGGAGGCCTTCAGTTACTCATTCTAAGCAGTGGAAAAGGTCTGGTGCAGCCCCATATTTCTGAGCAAGATACTTCAGAATTCATGAGACCTGAGAGCTTGAAAGAGCAAATCAGTGAGAATGTGTGAGAAATGTAACAGTGTAACAGAACAGCAGAGGAAGCAAAATTTATGTTTGAAATGGTGAACAATACAGTGAGGTGTTGATAGCCTGTGGAAAAAAAAACCCCACCCTTACAAACCTGCTAAGTGAACTACTGTGATCTTTTTCTCTTAACAGCTGGATATGAGGAAAAAAAAAAGTTTAGATGATAAATTGAAAGCAAGAGCACAGAGCAAGGTTTGTGAAATGCTGTAGGAAATTTTAAACAGTTTTTGTTTTATCCACTTTTCTAATAAAATTGCTCTTTTTACTTTTGCTTGAAACTTTCAAGACTAGAATGTTTTATCATCATCCCCATATTTCCACATTACTCACAACTATAATCTCTCAAGAAGTACAGAGCATATACATATGCAAGATTTTGACTCTTAACAATATGATTAGATTTATTATCCTTCTATTTGTTACCTACTTCACATTTTCTATTTGATATTAATCTGACTACAGTCCTTCAGATACTTCTTGAACAATGAAACTGAAATTAATCCTTATGTATCACAATTCGGCTTGCTTCCACAAGAAAAGAGGTAACAGTATTTCAGCATAGAGCCTTTTAAAGGATTATATTTCTAATTATTTTTAAAAAATAAATAAAATCTTGATGTAAATGGAGAGCCTAAGGAAACACATAAAATAACACTTCAGTTTTCACCTTCACATCAATGCACAAGAAGTACCAAATCCTACTTTAAAGGAGAAAGGAGGAGGAATAGAATCCTACACAACTGATAAATTAAACTTCTTAACTTAAAACCTTTGTTAAATGAATGATTAAACAATAAATCATTATACAATGAATGTGTGTTGTAGGTGTGATGAGGGGGTGTAAGTGAAGGACAACTGAAGTACTTCAGTGGAAAACAAGAGTAAAAATACCTGTATTCCATCATTTCTTCCCATCACAGTGATTTATATCAAATAAAAAACACAGTAGCTCCTCTTCTGCAATAGCCACTATATGCATAAAGACATATATTTCAGGACACATAGGATTAGATTTTCATGTTTATCCTCTTATTGCTAGAAGAGAGAACTAACTCTCACAAAGCCGTTTTTTAAAAAAACTTACAGCTGGTTAACACTTGTGGTATGAGGGGTGAGAACAAAATACTTAAAATTCTGTTTAACCCTTATAAATGTTACCAAATACTGACTATAGGGATTCTGATGAAATAAAAAGAATTGTCAAGCTTAGCATCATGTGATCATTTTGATAGGCTATGGAAGTCTCATTGAGTTCAATAACTTTAATCTTAACTTTCTGTAAGAATTTCAAGGAAAAGCCTTTAGGCTTGATCAGCCCTCAAAGATTTTCATCCTTCACTCTCATCAATTTTAAGGGAGCTCCTCAGCTATGCCTAATGGAAGATTTGGGCATTCAGCGCTATATATTCAGACAGATTAAAATAGAGATAGGCTATTTTAGAATATACAAAGAATATACATCTGAAACAGATCAGAAGAAATTAGTGAATATGCCACTGTTAATCACGGAAAACTTCTGTAAACATGTTTATAAACTTAACATTCTACTGAACATAGTTTAAAAAAATGGCATGCTGTTTTGGCATTTCAGTCTATAGCACTTAAAAATACACTTTTAATTTTACAGCTTCATTGAATATGTTATAGACAAATAGATTTCCCATTCTATTTTTTATAACCTTGCCAAAGTAAATCTATGGGTTTTTTCCCAGGCAGCATTCAGTCCCAAATCAGTTGCACTTATGCACTTATCAGAAACATTTAAGACCAGACATGAATCTGTATATCCAAATGCAGTACATCTCTCTTTATCTTGTAAATGTTTGAAACATTTTAAGTTACTCCTTTTTCCTCTCAGCAGAGTTGATAGGGAGGTTAGGACAAGGAATGAACACGGATAGGTAGAGTTGGATAGTTTTGTGCTACCTTTAGTCAGCTGAAGGGGAAACTGTCATTTTTGTAATTAGGTCTCCTGATACATGAAAGGTTGACTGGAGAAGATAACCTTGAGTTACTATTTGTGACTAAAGTACTATGTATATTTACAGTTCTTTAAATATAATCTCCTTTTGTGTTTAAACCGTGTGATAAGGACAGATGTAACTCTTCTGAGTTCATGGTATACTTAGTACAAAGATGACTTTCATTCTGTTTTATTTATCTTATGTCTTGGGTGTGGAACCTCTACAATACCCATGAAAGGAAATATATATATATAAGACTCCAGTTTTACAGGCTGAAAGAATAGATATATCAGATATATCAGTACAGATATGATAGATTTTCTACGCTTACACTTCATCATCTTTTTTTTTTCTTTTTATTTTTTAAGGAAAATAAAAAGCCACCTAGTTAAATAGCTTAGAATACAGTGATGTGATAAATCCCTCAGAACACAGTAATGATACTTTTTTTTTCTGCACATCTGCTCAAATTCCAAGTCACGATGAAGAACCCATAAACATTATAAGTCAGTGGAAGAGAGACATTCATAAGTATTAAAGCACTGCTGAATCATTATTTTCACTACAGACATTTTATGGATAAGAAAGCATAGCAGTTATAGTTGCAATTTCCCCGTTGGGAAGTGGGATCTTATGGACAACAAACACAACCAAGAAGGCAGCCCAGGCCTGTTTCCTGTAGCTTGTTATATTCATGCTTTGTTCAAAGCTCACAAAGTATGGAGGGTGAACCTGGCCTTTGCTGATGTCAATTGAAAAGTTTGTCATTTACTTGAAAGGCTCAGAATTACTTACCATCTTTCTATTCTTTTTGGTTTTAAAAGAATCTTTCCAGTTAGGAAGCAAAACCTTTTTTTTTTTTGTCTGAAGATGGCCCTAAGCAGTAAGTCAAAGAGAGGAGATCCATAGTACTCATTAATTTATTGGATCTGTTGAGCTTGAAACCAATATATAAAACTTTAAAGTGGTCATTACTTTTGACTTCTGTAGCTCACAGGAAATAAGACCAAGAGGTTTCTCTGAGGAAGAAGAAAAGATAGCTCTCAACGAGAAGAAAAATAATGGAAAAGAAGTGTGTAGAAGAAGAAAAATAAAATCCAGGTTTTTGTTTGTTTGGTTTTGTTTTCCCCCTCAGGATAGAATATTTTAACAGTGCTATGTTGAAATTAACAATACTTTCCAACCTTTCTGATATTTTCCTGTAGTTTGATAGAACACCTATTTTTTCTAAGTTTTCAGTAATTTTTCATGAATAATCAAATTCATTATAAATATTTAAATATTGAAAATAAAATATATACCACATTAGAACTGGCTGGTTATGAGCCAGCAGTGTGAGCAGGTGGCTAAGAAGGCCAAAGAAATCCTGACTGGTGCAAAAAGATAATGTGGCTAGCAGGACCAGGGAAGCGCACTCAGCACTGGGCCCCTCAACTGAAAAAAAAAACCTTGAGGTGCTGGAGCTTGTCCAGAAAAAGGGTTTAAAGAGTGAGTCCTATGAGGAGCAGCTGAGAGAGCTAGGCCTGTTAAGCCTGGGGAGGAGGAGACTCATGGCAGACCTCACTGTTCTACAGCTCTCTGAAAGGAGGGTGTAACCAGGTGGGGGTTGGCCTGTTCTCCCAGGCAAGCAGAGATAGGACAAAAGGACACAGTCTTAAGTTTTACAGAGGAGGTTCAAGCTGGACATCAGGAAGAATTTCTTCATTGAGATGGTGGTTAAGCATTGGAATGGGCTGTACAGGGAAGTGGTGGAGTCATCATCCATGGAAGCACTCAAGAAACTGCGGGATGTGGTACTGAGTGCTGTGGACTAGTTGACATAGTGATGTTCAGTCTAACATATGGACTCTGTAATTCCGGAGATCTTTTCTGAATTATTCTATTTGCCAAAAAAAAAAAAAAAAAAAAATCAATATTTTTAGAGTAAATCCCAGGCCATATTCTTTGTTTTCTAAGCAAACCTTCAACTGATATAACAGAGTGCACATTTCTCCATTGAAGAATGTATCCCTACATCATCCCAAATCTACATCCAGTTTGCATACTACTTCAGACCATGAAGTTTGCTTCTGACCTGCAACACTGGAATGACACTGGACAGACAAACTGATGCAGGACATTGCCCTTTTCCTTCAGGTATGTCTGATGAACTAGAAGAACCCACGGAGCTCGGAAAATTGGTCCCCGTAGGAATGACTTTTCTTGTGTTTTTTATCATATCTGACAACTTTGGTTATAGAGAGTTTCTTTAGACACTGGGCAGAAGAGATGAGTATGTTCCATGCAAATACACACAGTCAGAAATATTCTAATAAAAGACTCACTGGTATAATCATTGATATAATTCTTGGTATAATTCTTACAATTAAATAGAAAACACATGTTTAAGGTATCTTTCCCTACACTCAATCTCAACAAGAACCCCAAAACCTAAGCATAAATTCCTTTTGGCAAGCAATAAAAACCAGTGAGTTTTTATATATACATCATATATACATTAAAGTTCTGCTGTATTAAATTACATCACAAGTAGAAAGCAAATGAATGATTCAAGATCAAGCATACAAAACCAGGCAGCTAAAGATTTGCAAGGGACAATGATGCAATTATCAGCCTCATTCTTCCTAATACCAGCCTCACAAATTTATTTTAGATCTGTGCAGGAGTTGTATGCAAAATGCATAAAAATGCAAGAACTATGGTGGGATTAATCACTCCTTTTTCTGCAGAGAATGCACATTCTTCAAAAGAACCAGGCTGACACATTGGAGTAGGAAGAAGTATCTCTTAAATTGTTTGAGTTGTCATAAAGGGTAATAAATGCTGAGTGAGGCACACCCACACATAGATCACTTTTTTGTTTAAAATATTATTTTTCTCTGGAATTTTGTATCGGCTGTTAAAGTAATGGATTCTTCATTTGAACAAAGCTGTCAGATCATTAAATATCACTATTCAGAGATAGCCAGGACAAAATACATTGTTGCCTTATCTGCACGGTAAAACAATTTGATACATGTGAAACTACTCTTTGCAACTGATCTACAAATGAGAAAACTATGGAATACAATTTTAGGAGATAAGGAGTGAAGAATAACGCCTTAAACCACACTCAACACACACCATTATGCAAGCTAAATAGTTTTGCTTCTGAGTTTACTCCTTGTATTCTCATCCCCTAATTTTCATTCCGACACATGCTAAAAAAAAAAAAAAAAAAAAAAAAAAAAAAAAAAAAAAAAAAAAATCATCTGTGTATGGTTCTGAGCAGAGCTTCTTCAAGGGATCATTTGTAAAGATATGACTATATCCATTTTGCTTCCTTTGCCCTGCAAAGTCCTCTAACACACTTTCCACAGGCAGGCTGCTCCTGCCTGCCCTCAGGACCCTTCTAAGGAGAGGACAGCCCCATGCTCCCCTTTGTGCTTTAAAATTCTCATGCTGAGGACTGCAGTACACTGTATTTCCAACCCCCTGACCTGAGAAAGCACACAAAAAAATGATTGCTTTGTCATTGCTTTGTCTTAGGGTGCCATAGGCATTACAGAGAGCCAGAACTGCGTGCTCTGCAGCTTGGCTGCGGTAAGTCTGGTCTGGGAGGTAGCCGTGAGTGATGCCCTGCACATGAGCCATTCTGCACTGCTTGGCATGGGATCAGCCCCTTGGGGTGACTGCAGGTGCAGCCAACTGCTAGAAATTAATCCAAGGTGAAAGCAGAACTACACAACGTGGCAGCTGAAACAAGATTTCTGCTACCTGCCCTATTTGTAATGCTACCATGAAAGTCTTCCATCTCCTTGAAATTCTGGAGATTTTCTGTTTGGAGGTAAATATTCATGCCTGTACTTAATATCACTATAGCCAACACCTCAGCTGCACACACTTAGAAAAAGAAAAGAAAACAAAACAACCCCCCAAAAAATCACATAAAGCAGCTGACTGCTATATTGCTCTGCAGCTGAGATTTCTAAGACACCTTGAAGTAATTGCACCACTCTCTAGATTTGAATGACACATGAGGAGACCATGTCTATAAGCACATACATACACACAGAGAGAAGGTGTAAACTTACCCATCCTATCCTAAGGTACCTATAAAGCTATCAGATGAGGGGGGTATGATGTATAATCAGTCCTGATTTCTCTGATTTTAGGAACAGTGAAAGCCTCATCACTAAAGGAATGCTAAAACATGACAAGACACACATTTATACCCTCAGAAGCAGCCCAGGTAGAAATTACTACCCTAACTTACCACAAGCATATGTACACAACTGGATGCATAGTTAGCTGTAATGGAAGAGTATCAGAACAGAATTAAAAAGATGAAAACTTACAGGGTGCAAGTGTCTGATAACAATTTGAATCTGCAAACAAAAACTGATGGGTATTTAGTGGTAAGAATATCCCAACTAGACCTTTCCCTTGCTATTCCTTGACATGTCTATGCCATCTATGGGATAGCTTTCATTTCCTGTCAGTATACACCGTGGCAAAGATCACAAAACAATTCTCCAAGTCAAAATAGAGCCTCAAGTTCTATTTGGTTTTGTGTCTCTCCCACCAATGAGGATTGCACTGTGTGGCATACCCCAAGGATCCATCTCTTACGGTATCAGCACCCCCAGAACAGTGACCATGTTCAGCACTAACAGAAGCATTTTACTGCTCCACTTTGGGCAGGGAAGCTGTATGTCCTCACTGTGAGTCCATTGCCCAGTATCTGCAATGCTATTTCTCACAGATAATGAGATAGAACAAACTACAGGACTACAAGGATCAATAGCAAAATGAAACACAACAACCAGAAAATAACCCATATGGAGGAACACTAAATGATCTAGTGCCATCTACCAAACTGAAAATGCAAGGGGCATGATCAGTCTCTTCAAGTAACTCCAGGGTAATACTATATAAAAAGGTAGGGATTTATTTAGTCTAGAAAATTGTAAGGATGGGGCATTGGCCGAAAGCAAAGAACAGAAAAGTGGTGGAAGTAAATAAGAAAAGGGTATTAACTTAAAGATCAATTTGTTGCAGAAATAAGATCCTTAAAGGCATTTGGTCAAGGCACTATCACTGGAGATGTTATTGCAAAGGCTAGTTAAATCATCACTTGCAATGATGTGACATGGTTCTGCAAGGGGCAAAGGAACTGCCCAGTCTGACATTTTTTAGCATTATTATCACACAAATAATATCACAGATACAGCTCACTAGCCCCTAGGTTTCAAAATTTGTTTGTAAAGAAGGTCTAAGAATAACAGAGATGGAAGAGACATTATTCATTTCTGTGTCCAGCTGCTTATGTTTTCAACATCTCAAGAATTAACTTAAATTTTTAGCACATCATTGAAATATTGCTGAGAGTCCAATTATACACCAGCGTGTTATGCACAAAAATTGAACTATTTATCAACACCAGCTAGATGGTAACCACAAATTTAATTGTTTTAAAGTAACCTTTTTTGAGCATGTCTATTTCTTATGAAGTTCCTATCTTTGGAAAAATATTTTTTTAATGCTTCTGAGAAGTGACAAAGAGTGACAATAGAAGTATCAACCGTAAAAGAACAACCATTAAGCAGGAAGCAATTTTCCTAATCTGTGGATAAAAATTTGTAGATAAGTCATTACTTCACCAACAATTTTTTGAATGGAACAAAAGGGAAATATGAATCCACTGAAGTCCTGATTAATGTATGTGAATTTCTTATTTAAAAAAAAGACAATCACAAAATTCCTTTGACACTAACAAGATCAGTATTTCATTAAATTTAATGAACATCATCTCCCATGAGTGTAGAGATTAAAATGATAGGATTAAATAAACAAAAAACGGATTGTGTAATGCTATGCATTTATGCTCCTAGTAACAACTAAATCCATTATGTTGAATAGGCTGTTAAACAGATCTAACTGACATTAAGTGTTCTGCATTCTTTTGCAGAAAGTATAATTTCCAATGTACTTTCTTGGTTATAGTGATAAGAAACGACATGGAATAGGGATCAAATGAAAGTGTCCACATGCCAAGCCATTATCACACAAGCACAAAGGTAACACAACGGCCTGGACTGTAACTGCGCTGTGTTAGTATGAGAGCAAAGCTTATTTACAGACTCCAGAGCCTGTAAAAGCCTGGTGCCAGCAGCTAATAACTAGCAGCACAATGCCATGGGGCTAGCTACAATCATGGAAGACCATATTTGGGACTTTTCGCAAAGACAACAGAGGAGGTTTGCTTTTTTTCTACTAAACATGTGGGGTTACACTGCCTTCAAAGCAATATTTTCTCGACCCCTTCTCTCTGGTAGTGGTGCACTACCAGAAAATACAAAGAACTAATTTTTTACTCTCTGAAATAATACATTATGATCACTTCTCAGCAACCAGGTCATGTAGGAAGACCCCCAAAATAATTAACTCCAAAACTTATGCTTAAGTATTCATTACTCCAAATATTGATAACTGAAAGAAAACTAAATTTGTTTTGCTCTTTGTGTCTGCTAACAAACAAAAATTATACTCTTTTATCTTGAATCAGATTTCAGTGTTTGTGTCCTGGTTGCAGGTAAGGTAGATTTAATTTTTTAGTGGCTGTTACAGTGCTCTGTTCCGGATTCAGAACGAGAATGGTGTCGATAACACACTGATGTTTTGGATTTTGCTGAGTGGCGTTTGTCCTAAGTCAAAGATTTTTTTCTTTTCTCATGCTCTGCCAGTGAAGAGGAAGGCAAAAGAAACTGGGAGGGAGCACAGCTGGGGCAAGGAACCTGAACTGACCAAAGGGATATTCCACACCACAGAACATCATGCCCAGTGTATAAACTGGGGACAGTGGCCCAAAAGGGTGGCCAGCCTGGGTTTGAGATGGGCAGCTCTAGCATCAGTCAGCAGGCTGTGAGCAATTTCACTGTTCATCACTTCTTTGTTTACTTTTGATATTATTAGTATTAATCATTATTATTGTATTTTACTTTATTTTCAATTATTAAACTGTTCTTATCTCAACATAAAAGTTTTACTTTGATTCTCCTTTCCATTCCACTGAGGTGGGGGTCAGTGGGAGTGTGTGGTTAAAGCACATTTGTGTCTTTATAGGGTCCAGATAATTTGGTCAGAAATTTTTAACACAGCATCATATGAGATGCTATGAAAAAATGAACTCCATCCCAGCCAGGTCTAGTGCACATACACAATATCAAAAGTTACTAACAGGTAAATTAACTTTAAGCAGAAGATTTAATTGGGTGTTTTCTTTCAAAATCATGATTTAAATCAAGCTATGATTTTAAGAAGGGGTATTAAGGCTGCATTTTACAAACTTTTCATCTACTTTCCTCCTTTAAAAGAGGCTGAACTCAAACTGAGGTTACCCTTTTTGTGATATGCTGGGAGGTGGTGAGGCAAAGAAAAACTCTGGAGACACAGGCAAACTGTAATAAGCAAAAACACATTTCAGGTTAAATTTTTACAGATTAATAAATTACTGAAAGAACGTATTTTAGCCTTTTCCTCTTAGCAATTATGCCTGCTAGCCTCTCTTTCTGATGGCTCTAAACTATACAGAGAATGACATAATTATGAATACTCTCTGATATTGCACTGCATAAATTATCAACTTAGGTTGATAGCTGTCACACAGAAGTAAAGATAAAGCTTATATATTTTAGTTAATACATTTATTAAAGAAGAATTAACAGATTACCAACTCAATTGAAAAGCCAACCTATAGTTATCATAGTTTTAAATGAAAAACGAAATGTATAATCAATTAAAAGCCTAATTCATTAATATAAGAGGAATTTCAGCAACTCGTTTTTTCCCCTGCATTTGTAGTTCTTCAATTATAAAAGAATAGGTCAAATTATCTTGCTTTTCAATGATGTTCTTGTAAAAGTTACATGAAATTAATGTGCAATTAAAGAAAGATGAAATGAACTTTTAGCTTTGCAGGGCACTTATGTAGCTCCTAAGAGAATAAATTAGGGAGTAAAAGCCAAGGGCTTTATGTCAGTGTGGAAATTGATTACTGCTAAGCGAAAGAGTATTAAGCGATGAATAAACTACAAGAAGTGTGATTTTTAAACTTTTTATTTTAATGGAATTCATCAAAGTTACCATCAAAGCTGACAGGGCTATCTGACTTGCATGATCTAAGCAGATTTTTTTTCATACATGGTATCATTCACCTTCTTGTGAGCAGCTAAATCAAGTCTTAGATGCCCAGTCACTGTGACTGTAACAGGAGATTTCACACCTCTCTTAGATGTGGCCACCAAATTTAAAGTACTTAGTGTTTTCTCTGTATGTATATATACACCTTTAGGTGTTTCTATTTCTGTTTGTACTCTTTGGGTTCATCCCTCAAAACTTTATCCTGGGTTCTGCTGGCAGCAGCAACATGGGATCAAGAATTGTATGAAACATCCCCACTCCATGATTGATTTCAACACCAGCTTTTGGTCATAATTTTGAGGAATGACCACCGTCTAAGCTTACTCCCTCTGAAACACCGAATTCCTAATTTATACCTACAGTGTTCTTGACTGCCACGTTTTGCATGGAGACATGACAGAGGAACATTACCCACAGTTAAAAGCAGCAAATATTAAATGTAATCTAAAATTCATGTGTTTCCCAGGAATCACAAAAATCACAGTGATAATTAATGTGTCAGTGATTGAAAGGATTTAGTCACCCAGAAATTACTATTTTCTCTAACAGTTTTCTCTTACAATTATATCAGTCCCAGCTAGTATTTTTTTCCCCAACCTTTTTTTTTCTTTTTTTTTTTTCTTTTTTTTTTTTTTCTTTTTTTTTCTTTTTTTTTTCTTTTTTTTCTTCTTTCAATCTGAACACTTCATGTTTGGAAATTTAGAGCTGTATGAAACACAGTAACTAAAATAAGTAAATTGACTTTGAGACAATCCAGGATGGAATATTTTTACAGAAGTAAGACTTAACAATTATATTGTTGGATATAGTATTAAGCAGCTTGTGAGCTAAATAATGTAAGCATTTATCAAGGAAACTTTCTTTTTAAAGAATATCCACAGCAACAATCTCAGAAAGATACAGTTTTCTGGAAAGTCCAGGGGAAGGATTTCACTTAGATAAGCTTTTCACATTTCACAGATTTAATATGACTATACTTAGGTATTTTGATTATTTGAGAGGCCCTACTCATAGTATCTATCAAATTTTTAGAAGTAGTGAATAACATTACTTAAAGTGTTTGCTATTTACATAGAGAGAATAATTCATTCTGTTTACTGTATTCTCTATTTTTGTCTTAGAAATGGGTTGGTATCTCAGGCTGAGCTTTCATGACCCCAGATGAATAAATAGGACAGCAAAGAGCTTTATTCATAACCTTTAGATCCTTGAATTTATGCTTCAATAAAACATCCTTTGCCAGAGAAGGAATTTAACTAGAAACTGCCTCTTAAAGAAGGGATAGAGAAATCCATTAAGTCTCGGCTGGATTCCTTGGTGTTTCAGGGAATGTCAACAAATTAGCTTTTATTATTTGTGCCTCAAACAATTACAAGCTGGGTGATGTTTAAAATAGAACACAGTATATTGAAAATGCAAAATAATAATTTAAAATAAAATATTTAAGGTATTGTAATGAAAACAGAATTAAAATACACATAGCAATGCTTTTCTCTCAAAGCTACCGGGTTCAACATCTATTTCAGAAAGGGCAACTTCATCTCATTTATTGAGAGAGGAGAAGTAAAAAAAGAAGCACATTGGTGAAGGCTTTAATTCTCCACTTTGAAAAAGCAAATGAGTGTTTAGCAACTTCCTTTTGGCAACAAATTTAAAAAAATAGTTAATTTAAAATATGATTAGCTTTCTTTAACTAGTCACCCAGATCTTAAATCTTGCATTCATCTTCTTACCCCAGTTTTAAAATGAAGTTAGCTGTGTCTTCTGAATTCAAGCCGAGAACATATTTGAACATGCCTTAGAAGGCAGCATCTGCTGGTCTTACTCTTTTCCAGCACAGGGTGCCAAATTTATGATTAGAAAGAAATCTAAAAAAAGTGCACTTTGTGTATGGAAAGAGTAATTTTCAGTTTTTCATTAGATTCAGACTTTTCACCCTTCATTTCTTTTTAATGTCTTTCCTATCCGTTTATGAGATAGAAAGAATTAAGCTTCCTTATTCACCTGCTCAACATTGCTTGTTTCATCTTTAACTATCTCTTTTTAAAAATCCACTTTTTTATTGCAGCCATTAATAGACCTGCCTTAAGGGAAAAAAAAAGAACCAGAAATGGAAATACATAGTGTCTTACATATTGTAGTTTTACAGTGACACAGCACAGCTAATTTCTGGAGATCCCAGGCAAATCACAATCCAAAATTACAAATATCTGTCAAAATAGTTTCAGCATTGCTTCAATATAAGATTTATTGCATGGTTTAAAGACACAGGACTCTAACTTAAACATTATGAGTAAACCAATATGTGTAGTAAGGAGAAATTAACCATTGCATATATAAAATGTTAAGCAGCAGCCCATTAAACACACTAAAAAATAAAGGGAAATTTAAAAGTTTAATCATTTAAATCTCACCATTGTTAAACTCCAATAGGAGCAGTAATGATGCACTTAGCAATCATTTAAACACCGTACTGCATAGGACAATAACATTAATAAAAATGAAACATATTCAATTTCTTTTTTCCTATTTATGTAAAAGCTACAGTGCTGAACATGCATGTAAGAACATGTAGAATACATAATATTCTTAGGAGTTGGATTCAAAGTGCTCACGTGCTTACTGAAGCATACAAGCATACTCAGTGCCTATAAATATGCATATTATTTAAACTTGAGTTCCACATCTCTGAAACCCAAGATTATCCTGAGGTTCCTAAGAGAAGCTCCTTCACTCCAGGTAAAATTACAAAATATCTGTATTTTAGTGGGATGATAACTGCAATATTTCAAATGGAAGGGATAACATTTGAGCTGAATATTCAGATAAAATTAAAAAACATCAGATACTCATGAGTTTTAGCTGTGAGCTGGTAATAGAGATGTTTTTCAAAAAAAGAGGTAATCTGATGTTTTCCAAGCTGCTAGTTCATAGCTGATAATGTGCCAAGCTGTACGAACAGAAACAAACCAATCCCTATGTTCTCCTAAAAAAACCTGTCAGAATTGCAATGAAGAATCTATTGAATGATTGTGTGGGAGGTTTTACCAAAGCCTGCAATATTCTGAACAAAGGTCTTATCATACACTTACTTCTGTATCATATTAATTGGTTTCTTATCACATTAGCCAACTCCCCTCTCCCTAATACCACACAAAAGTGAATAATATGTTAAAACATTGATAACACTTTAAGACTTATTAACAACTTTCATGAGATTAGCTTCTTCCTTTTTCACAAGTGCTCAGATCATACACTGTCAAGTACCTTTCATATGTATTAGTTTAAATGAAATCATTAAAGCAAGAGGCAGGCTAATGATATAAAACTCTCTCTCTTTAGGTAACTTCCTAAGTATAAAGGGTTGTATTTTGTTACACAAGATCACAGAAAGGATTTCTATTGGCAATATGCACCTCATATGACAAATTGTTATGTTTTATATAATAGTCAAACAAAAGGCAGCCTTAGCATCCTCTCTTCCCAGCACAGCCACAATAATAACATGGGTTCTTGGAATACCTCTGTGTATATGTATGACTACGGCATCAAGGGGGGATAATGTCCTCAGTCCTTTCCCTGTATTTCCATCTAGATGCTCTTTGACAACTGACCACCACACTAACATGGTACCAAAATAAAGGAATGTAGTGGAGCTGATGCAGTCACTGACAAAGGGTAGAGACATGGCTTTATAGCTGTCATTTTGTAATTTTGATAACAAAAAATATTCCAAGTTGAATTAACACAAAACAACATTTCTGAAAAGAAGCAGCCAAATGTCCTCACGCAAACATATCTCTATGCTTTAAGAAAGTTAAGGGGAAATTGCCAAAGAGGGAGTTCTTGTAACTGAATAGGCAGGATGTATTATGTTGTTCTGTAATGCAAATGGTTCATTTACCTTGGGATCCAGCAGAGCACTGGGAGGGTTACCATAAGATAAGCAAAAGCAGATGGATATTTGTATGAGAGAGACTTTGTATGTATCTGTGCTCACTGTTTTGCTACTGGGTATTAAAAACATTTTAATAAAACTAAACAATAATTTATGTTTTTAAAATAATATTTTAATAAAACTAAATAAATTTTAATACAAATAAATAAAATATAAGTATTTTCAGCACTGCAATTTGACTAATAGTATCACAGAATGACAGAATATGCTGAGCTGGAAGGGACCCATCAAGATCATCAAGTTCAGCTCCTCGTACTGCACAGGACCCCCGAGTGTCACAGCATGTGTCTGAGAGCCTTCTCCAAACTCTTCTTGAACTCAGATAGGCTTATAACTTAGTTTTATTTTGAATAGGCAACACAAATATTCATTAAACAATCAGCAAGTTCCTGGTGCTTCATAAGGTGCATTCCTTAGTTAACACAAGGGTCACAGGGCATGGCATGTGTCCACATAAAAATTACCTGTAGAATACTTACCACATTTAGTGTGTACAAAAAATTTATTTAGCTAAACATAAGCTCAGCACAGGCACCCCTTTACCTGTGACTGTATTAATGGTATGATCTGAACCCTTTTTGAATCTTCAGACGTGTCTACTATCTGCCATTTATTATCTTTATTAAAATGCTGGTCAGAAAAGGATAAAATTAACCCAAAGGCATTTAGAACAGCTATCTCTGTGTGCTGCAACTTTTTCTCAAAAAAGAGAGAGATGGGAACATGTAGATATAGTCAGGGCTTTTACTAACCCTGAAATGGCTAGCACAGATGAGATACTGCAGAAAGAGGCAATGAGTCAGACATCCACAACTGACAAAGTTTACTTTTGGTTAGGAACAAGAGTAGAAAAATGACAGCTATGATTTTCTAAAGCACAATCTGGTCTCAGCTGTCAACTTCTGAACAGCAAGAATTGCACTTGGTTTTTCTAGAGGCAAAATTTCACAGCAATATTTCTTTAGCAGAAGCTGTAATAGAAGTACAGTGTTGAAGATTGAACTACAGTCTTGAAAACCGTGGCAGTGACCATTATCTAAAGTTTCAGTTCTAAATTTATTTCCTTTTTTTAGTCAGTTCCATTAATACATCTTCTCTGTAGCATTCAACCCTCTGGACTAGAGCTATAATAGAACAGATAATTCTTAATATATAATAAACCACCTATGAGTCCTTCCCTTTCAAGTACATAATATTTGCATATGAATGACAGCAGAACTATACCTCAACACATATTTAAGGCATGACTTAGAATATAGTGTCCCAGATTTTCTATTTATCTAAGTTGAGAGTGTTCTTGCTTCTCCCAATTAAAATTGTGTTTGTTAAATTTTTGGCCTAATATTTATTTTTCTAAGAAAAATGCCTTGAAGTAGGAAATGCAGCAGATACTATCTAATATTTCTTAGTAGTAACCTGGAAATCAATGGACCAAAAAACCAGTACAAAGTCCCCCACCAAACTATCCAACTGATAACCAAAACCAACAATGCCAAGAGATCAAATCAAAATAAAATAAGCAATTTCCCTATATATTTATTGAGACATATTTAGAAAAGAGTCGAGATGGAGACTAAAATTATCTAATCATGAAAAATAAACATCTGACTAATCTTTCTACTGAGATATGAGAACCTGTTTCTTGATTAGTACTATAAACTTAATTTCTAAGAACAGATAACAGCTGTGAAGATGTATATGTATGCCTACATAAGAACACATAAGAATTACCTATGCATTTTATGGTTGTATATATACACGCACTATTTCACTAACACCAGTGGTTTATCTTGATATAGTCAAAGAACAGTAAAGCATAAAACCGTTAATATTCACATATAGCTTCTGTAATGTAATCATCATTAACACTGAAAGTGATAGAGGTATAGAATGAACAAAGATCTAGCTAATTTTATTTTTAATAGAGATTGTATACACACAGATTCATTAAGAAACTCAGAGTAATAGTTTCCTAGGGTGACCCCTAAACCAGGACAAATAGTTAAGATAGTAATTAAATGGCGTAGTTTTAGATTCAGAAACATTTTCAAGAGTTACGTGTATTTCTCTGATTAAAAAAAAAAAATAATTAAAGGTACTCTCTTTTCCTAAGCATGTTCTCTGAACACTTGTCTTCAGTACCACACCTCGCTCAAGTATAGTACACTTGCCTACCACAGTCATTTTCTATCGCTAGTCTAAACTCTCTGTAAAGTGCCAGCAACATCTTTTGGTCCCACTACCATATTTCTAAGGGGGCTGAGTCTCCCCATCTGTTTTCAGACAAATAGTCAAAACATTAGACCATAACAACAACATGGGTACAATTAATCTTATCTACTTGACGCAAAACCACAATGTTGGCAACAAACTAATCAGT
The DNA here is from genome assembly GCF_021018805.1 of Prinia subflava. Taxonomy (NCBI): domain Eukaryota; kingdom Metazoa; phylum Chordata; class Aves; order Passeriformes; family Cisticolidae; genus Prinia; species Prinia subflava. Next base: position 53,563,531 of record NC_086249.1, read on the forward strand.
TTAGCTTCCTTCAGAATCAATGGAGAGAAATAGATGCTGTAAGCATGGAATTTATTTGATCTGTTAGATATCTGCTTTAGGATAAAATGAACTATGCCTAGAACCTCCTTTCTTTTCTGTAGCCTACAATCAGAGTCTAGATAAGTATCTCATATATAGATGGTGCCTGTAAGATAAATACCATTCCTTTTTCCTCTCTGAATCCCTACTCCATTTTTGGCATATTGATTTACATAAAAGGGAGAATTTAGAGTACTCACTCCTGATAAAGAACAAAGAGCCTGTTCAAGTGCCTATTTAATAAAAAAGTTCAAAGAGGGACAGCCACAATGAGACTGAGAGAAACAACCCGAAAGAGTCAATAAATGGATTTGTTTTACTTACTCCAAAGAGCCAGCTCCAAGTGCCTGCTTTGTCACATTCATATCAGTTTTGAAAAACAATTTATTACCCATTTTCTGAAAGTAAAGTAATCCTCAGAAATATGGTTATGTGGTAAATAGATCATGCTTTTCTCTTGAAGAGTTTCAGAAGTCTTAGTTTTATTAAATGCAGACCACAAAATGTAAAAAAATCTTAAAAGACTTCACAGAATAGAAAAATCATTTCCCATTGTGCTGGGTTTGGCTTCGATAGAGTTAATTTTCTTCACAGTAGATGGTATGGGGCTATGGTTTTGAATTTGTGCTGAAAACAGGGTCGATACCACAAGGAGTGTGTTATCCATGTGCTTACACTGAGACAGGGCTTTTCACTCCATCAGTGAGGAGGCCAGGGGAGCACAAGGAGCTGGGAGGGGTAACAGCCCGGACAGCTGACCCCAGTGGGCCAAAAGACATTTTAGATTATATGGTGTCATCCTCAGCATATAATGCTGAAAGGAGGGGAAAGAAGAAGGAAGCAGGGGCATTGATGTCTTCTCTCTTTCCAAGGAACGGTTGTGCATGGTGAAGCCCTGCTTTCCTGAAGAGGGCTGAATACCTGCCTGCCCATGGGAAGTGGTGAATTAATTCCTTGTTTTGCTTTGATTGTGCATGTGATTTTTGCTTTATTTATTAAAGTATGTTCATCTCAACTCACTAATTTTCTTTTACTCTTCCAAATCTCCCCTCCACCCGACTAGGGGGAAAGTGAACACATGGCTCTGTGGGGCTCAGTTACTGGTGGGGATAAAACCAAAATACCCATTCAAACAGAAGTTCAAATCAGATTTTGAAAAAAAAAACCAGTGTGCCTCATGATAAAGTTCAATAACTCTTGAGCTTCATCTTTTCCATTCAGATAGTAAATATATCTTAAATCTGAAGAACTTCTTCAGCCAAACCTGCAGTATATGGAATCATGCCAAGGTTCTGGTTTGTCCCTTTGAGCAAGATGGAAGTCAAAGCATTGGAGCTCACTATATAAATGAGAAAAGATAAATGTATTAACTTATATTTAAGGTGACTTTGACTGCCAAGAAACAACATTAGAAGATTCTCACTCTGGCTTTGCCTTGGCTTGGTGTCAAATGTGAGTACAGAGCCAAGCCAGCCACAGGTGTTGAACTGTAATTTAACTTTAACTTTCATTATACTCCTCATCACGTTGTGGCCAAAAGAGTAGACGTGCCAAGTCTTCAGCTGGAACCAAAAAAGCTTTTAATTGGCCACCAAGGGTGAAGATGGTAAGAAAGAAGTCCTGTTTTATTTCCCACTGGGAAACTGAAAGTCTGATATTATAAAGTACAATGATGAGGTACAGAGTCCTTCCATGTTTCTGGCTTCGAACATACCAGTACCCACTTTCATGTTCCAAATCACTAGAGTAGCAAAATGTTTCCTTCATTTTTTATTTATACAAAATCTAGAAAAATATCTATGTTTAGACAGTCAGTATTAACCCAGTCACACATACACAAAATAAAACAAGAAAGCAAGCCTAAAAACAAACCTTTCTGTCACCATGGCCTTAGTATGTTGCTATACTAAAAATGATCCATTCCCAATAGCTTTCTACCCTAGGCTCTTATTAATCTTCCAATCTGTTCTACCAATGTGGTCTGCGATTTTTTAAAAGTCACTGGGGCAGTACTAGATGAAGAGAACAAGTGGTTAAACACCAAATCACTCAGTCATTTGGGAAGAGCCTCAAGTTCAAGATTCCTTCACCAAGGTTAGTCTTCATAAAGCAGATTGAACATAGTGTCCATGCTGCCTTTATAATTAAAGGAAATAAAAGGCCACTTCGAAATTAACAATAACACCATTTTAAGATGGAATTAAATCATTGTCTGAAGGTACCTAAACCCACTGCACACAGAAATAGCCTGGAAGAACAGCTTGACTGAGAGAAATCATTGCTAATTATCTACATATTTAGTTGTGAGTACACTAGGAACTGTCTAATTTTCATTCTTCAACTAAACAAGAAAAAAGTAAAATAACTCTTATTTACTGATTAAAAAGTAAAAATACCTTTTTATTCTACCAAAGGAGAACAAAATTATTGCAATAACAATTATTTTCAGTATAGATTCCTCATTCATTCTTTCCTCACACTAAGTCTGTGACATTTTCTGCTTTTTAAAATCTCTCTTTCTAGTCTTTTTGAATATGAACCACAAGAAAATTGGAATTCTACAGTTTTGATATACAAGTATCTTGTTTTTCATGGCATTTTCACAGCATATATTAGATATAAAGAAGTTGTTTTACAATGAGAGTGTTGAACACTAACACAGGTTGCCTGCGGAGGTGGTGGATGTCCCATCTCTGGAAATATTAAAGTTTAAGGTCTAGTTATAGATGTCCCAGCTCATTGCTGGACAAAGTCACATGGACTAGGTCACGTTTATTGGCTCCTTGAAGACCAAAACACAACGTTTATATGAATGTTGTCTGCTATAAACATAAATTTGTGAAGTGGAAAATTTCCCAAATCTAGAAACGCCAAATGCTGATTAATTTCCACGTGTTTCAACAGACAGGAAACACTTAGAGAATGGTGGCCTCTCTTCTGCTTTCACATTCTTGCTACACAAAACAAATGCTGTTTGTTCAAATAGCAGAAGTTTGAATTCAGATTCTATCACCTCCTCTCTAATCTCTGTAAAATACGTAGATTTCAATGTTTATTACAAACTGTGGATGTTGTTTCTGTATGAAAAACAGAAACATTTTTTCTAACTTGAGTATATTTTTAGCAATAATAGCTATTTACCTGTCTAAACAATACCCTGTGTGCCACATTCGTACTACTTTTTCCTTCCAGCATTAGGCTTTAAACCATCATTTGACTATCCTTAAAACAGACAGTCAATTTTCTCGTGTCAGTTTTTCTTGTAGCTCCTTACCATCCAGAGAATTACCTTTATTTATGTCCAGTTCCTGGATGGTCATATTGCAATCTGCTAGTACCTGAATTTTGAACAGCGGGTTGTACTTGTCTCATGACTATATACTCTTGCTCTCTAACAGACTAGGAATTAATATTTACCCTTACTGAACCTTTCAGGCTGAACCAGAAAATTTAACATAAGCTGTCCAGACCTCCATCCACCCTTGACTGGGAAGATTAATAATAATTCCTTTTGATCAGAATTACTCTGTTGGCCAGTAATGGTTTCCATGGTAATCAGGTGGTAGACAGAGCTGAAGCAGATTTCATCAGTTGTAAAACAGTGTTAGAGTTATCCTACACTTCTTACTATATCATAGTAGGACTGACTTTTGCATACTGCAGCTCAGAGGCATAAAAAGAAGATAGTTTTGACTACTGGAAGGCTGCCAGAAGGAAAGAAATTTCCATGACCTCTGCTAATAGCTAGGGCTCTTGGGGATGTTTTGGGGTGGTGGTTTTGTGTTTTGGTAAGGTTTTTTTCTTTGGTTTCTTGGGTTTTAGGTTTATTTGTATTCTGGTAAGAATGTTGTGAATTAGAGGATTTTTTACAAAAGGAATGAAATATGATAAACAACAATTAAGATGAACCTGCTGTATAGCACTGACACTTTTAGTCATTGTTTCATGTGCTAATGGAAACAGCTAAACTGCTGCAGGTCTCAAATTTCATGTCAGGAAAGATCATACACCTTCAAAAACAGTAGGTTTAAATATGAGGGTAGGTAATTCCAGCAGCAAGGACAAATACATTTTCTAATCCGTGCTGAAACATATCTATTGTTATTGTGATTATTTCCCTAGTGACTTTCTAGATTTTTCTTTAAAGAAAAGTCCTTGGAAAAAATCAGTACGACATTTTTTTATTCCATCTGGTTCCCCTGGTATGGCAGCAGTCAGTGTAGGATAAGCATGCCAAATAAATACTTAATCCTTATTTTAGTGGCAAACCCAAGAGTTGGTTGATGCATATTTAGAATATGAATTAAACTTGAAAACAAAGCAGCTGAAAATTAGTATATATGCTTACATTTACCACATCACAGCCTTTTTGAAAGGATGGTGGTACACTTACAGTAAGTACTCCTAGAAGCTCTAGATGGACTTAGTAGAAAAAGAAAGGGAGGAAAGAGAATAACCACAAGCTCATTATACAGGGTTTATTTTGCAAGCAAGAAAGACATGGAATAAGGCTGGATGGAGGCAAAGAATGAATTTTTAATAAGTCTCTAGGATGACTAATTTGCAACTTTAGCTCAAATTTGAATTTTCAGTCTATAGGCCCTTGTGTACACACCTGACTGCAAGTATTTTTTTAACATGAACAACTATGTACTAAGCTGTACATAGTCAAAATCAGACATTGATCTTTACAACTATGACCCTTGCACTAAAGCATGTAGTCAATGACAGGAAATTACAAAAGGGAATGATAATGCAGCTTTTCCTTCTAGTAATGATGGTAGACATTGCTGTGAATGGACAGAAGAAAGACATCAAAATATTGCAGATCTGTAATTTTTCATGTTTGATATTATAAAAAGTTTAAGACTACTAAAATTTGTGCAATTAATTATGGAGCATGCCAGAATATAGGTAGAAGTAAGCTTCCTAAAAATACTACTGAATATTATTCTAGTTCATGAAGCATAAATGCTCAGTGAATGCACACTATGACCATGTTCTGCAGCCAGGAGATACCAGGTGATGGGCAGAGGTTTGAGCTGCAGAGCTGCAGGCAGATGCTGGCATGTGGAAGGCCCCACAGCCAGATTGCTCAAGTCCCAGACTTGTGGCTGCAGGGCTGCCAGATTGTCACTGCTCTCTGTTCTTGGAGGAAGAAGCCCGAAATCCTTGGCTTAAAGGCTCCTTAACTCTGTACTTGCAGTAAGGATTCTTGGAGCATCAGCAAACTCCTGCTGCAGAGACAAGACTCCAAACCTGGAAATCTTCCAAATGTCATCTGAGACCTAAATATCCAGGGTGGTGCATCCAAAAGCTATGAACAGTTAAAGAACCATTCTGATGATTATGGGCAACCAAGCATGGCTACCTTCATTTTACAGGTCTAATTTTGCCTGGACATGAAGTTGTTATTTACTATTAGTGTTATTAGTTCAATGACCAGGAGTCAAATTTTAGACTTAAAGACCTAAATGTGCCTGATAAAATATAAACATGGGTAAAACAAAAAAACAAAAACAAATAAACAAAAACAAACAAAAAAAAAGGTTTTAGGACAAGGCTTTGAAATTAGTTAAAAAGGAATACTATAAAAATAATGAGAGAAAAAATAGAAGAAAATTGAAATCAAACATTTAGGAGTACTAAAGGGTATAAAGATGGGTAAGAGGACTCCAGCTTTTTAACTTCTGACAAATCACTCGTTTGTATGATTCAATTCATTAAGAATGTCCAAACAAAATACTACTGCTGACTGATGGCTATTCAATTGCTTATGAAAATTGATCCTATGATCTCAGTCCACTTCCTGTTAGACAGATATCTGCATTACAATTGACATTCTTCTTGACAGTATCAAGAACTCTATGAATAGAGCTGAAGTGAAGAAAACCTTTAAAGAGATTTTGATTTCTTACAAAAAGCAGTTTGTTTGAATGGCCTTTTCAATATAAATCTTTGAATAATCTTTCAGGATATATTCTTTGTAGCTAATCTCAGATTGACATAAGTGATTACCCCAGCAGAGATATGGTGCTCAGCAGTGTTTCAAGAAATACATGTAAAGGATGGAATTCTGTTAAATTCATTTAAATCCCTTTCATTATTAAAAACTTACTTCTTTTGAACATGCTACTCTTGCATTAGGTAAACAGCTTTTTCAGTATTTACAGAATTTCTTAAATTACTTTATCCTTGTGATAAAATATTCTGAAACCAGCCCCTGACTACCAAATAGTAATTACAGACAAACTTTCATCATGAGCATCTCATTAAATTCATTATTATTCCTAACACAACTGCAGATAGCTGAAACCCTAAGTGTCTTTTTTGAATCAGGGCAAACCTAAAGTAAAGTAATTTGTATAAGGTAAACTGACAAGACTGTAAGGGGAGACCACTGTGTACTAGGCTTTAATAAAGGACATCAAGCCTAGCAAAAAATAGTCATATGCTTATCACTCCATTTGTTTAAGAGGGAGGACACAGAGCAAGCAGCAAAGGAAATGAGTTCCAGATTTGCCTCGTAATTTGCAAATGCTAGGTAATTAACAAATTAAGTTTAATGTTGCAAGGGAAAGCACAGAAGAAGGACAAAAGTGTAACATAATTAGAATCGCATTAGAGTGAAAAGACTGAAGACCTGATCCTGCATGTATTGAAGGCAATAGCAAAACTCCATTATTTTTGACTCAGGCAAGATTGAATCCCTTAAAATACTGACATGTTTCCAAAATACCTAAACAACTCATTCTAGCGGCAGCAAAAGGAAACAGATTGTTCAGACATCGCAAATAGAACACAAATAATAGCACCAGAAGGGAACACAGTCATATACTTATTAGTGTGAGATATAATGGATCATAAGCTATGCAAAAATCTTCAAGGACCTCTAAATAGGAATACTTTAGATGTAAGGTAAATCCAGATTTATACTTTCCTCCTATCCACTTAACAACAACTGGATTGTAATAGAAATATCCTGGGGAAATTTGAAAGAAATATTTCCATGAGATTTATCTGACTAAATCTACAACTAAGATAGAGTTCTTTATACACAATAAAAAGAAGTATTATTTTTAGAACACGATATCTTTTTATTACCAGGTAGCTGTTTGTAATAAATCAGTTGACTCATATCCTAGAAAAGCCCACTTCTTTTCAGTAACTAAAGAGCTAATCTAGGTAACAAGGTGAAGCTAGGTGAGAGGAGTCTCACAAGATGATTAACTGGAAATGGGGGGAGAGGGAATCTGCATCATATGGTTTAGAGTAGGAGCACTAATCTTTCATCTTGATGGTTAATCACTAGTGAAAATCTTTGAGTGGGGACAGAAGACTTTAATTAATATTAGCCTCTATCATGCCCTGTCTCATATATATCATGGACTGAGACTTGACAAGCCATTCCTCTATATTCACACAGAAAATGTTGGGAAGCAAAGGCCTCTTCCACCTCTGTGCTCTTTTTGGAGAAGAACATTCCTTCTCACAATTTATCCTTCAAGAGAGCAGCCTCAGATCTACCACTTGCCCCTTTATGGGCAAGTTGTCCTGACCAACCTGTCTCCTACAATGAGAGAACTGGTTGTATGTGTGGAAAGAAAATGGTGGATGTGACATCCTTTGACTTTAGCAAGGGATCTCTGGCAGTCTCACACTGTACTCTTAAATGAAGTCAAATTCATGAGCTGTGAACTGGATAAGTGCACAATTAAGTGGGAGAAAAATAGGCTGAACGGCTGGTGATCTCAAAGAGCAGTGATTGGCAGTCAAAAAGCCAACTTTTAATACTACCGGGGAAAATATTTTCCAGTTACTCTTAAAAACTTGGGGGATAAGAGAGAGGACACTTTCAACATATTTGCAGATGATACAAAATCGGGAGGAACAGATGATATGCTTCAGGGCAGGACTGTTATTTGGAGGAACCTGGACAGGTGTGAGGAACAGGCTGACAGCAACATCACGAAGTTCAGCAACGTGTAAAATCCTGCATCTGGGAACAAATAACCCCATGCAATGCCATAGGCTGGGTCCTGGCTGGAGAGAAAGCAGCTTGACAGAAAAATGTCTGAAAGTTCTGATGAAAAAAACTGGCCATGAATTATATGCACTCTTTAAACATGGAAAAAATTTGATAACCTGGATACATTAGCAGAAGTATACTCACCAGGTCCAGGAAAGCAATCCATCTCTGTACTTGTGAGACTACATTTCAAGTCCTGTGTCCAGTTTTGGGCTCCCCAGCACACAAATGACAGATACACTGAGTGGGCCCAGCAAAGCTGGGTGAGATGAGGGGAATGGAACACATGGTGTGCAAGGAGAGGCTGTAAGGTCTTTCCAGGCTTAAGAGGAGAGGGTGTGACAACACAGAGAAAAGAGCTCTGCAGTGCAAGAGCTGCTCTCCCATAAGAGGGCAAGCCTGTTTATTTCTTTAATTTTTATACATTTGTGTGTCTGGTTGTGGATTGGCTGCTGGGGTTACTACCCCTTCACCCCACTGGCCAGACCAGCTGTCAACCAACATTATTTTCAGGCTACAAAATATGTAAACAAAAGACAGTGAACAGAAAAAAAAGAAGGTTTATGTTCCAAGGCATGAGAAACTGAAAAACTGAGTCCTAATATTGTGCAGAAACTAAGAAACTGACTCCATCTTATGAACAAAGAAGGCTTTAGAAAAACTCAAAAAAACCCAGGCGACAAGAAGGCTTAGGGAAGACCTCACATACCTTGTGGGATGGCACAGAGAAGATGAAGGCAGTCGAGGCTGTACTTTGAGGGACATGGTGACTGGAGTCAATGGACATAAACTGGAGAATGGAAAATTCTCCAATGGGCATGGAGATTTTTTTTACCATGATAATGGGAAAACACTGGAAGACATTACCCAGAAGGATTGTGGGGACTCCACACAATTGAGACATTTAAAATGCAAGAGCAGATCTCCAGTGGCCCTTTCTAGCCTATAAGGTTCAGTTTCCTGTGAAAATATCTTGCTCTGGTTAACCCCTCTCTTGCTTCTGAAGACAGAGAATGCCATGAAGATTTTCACAGTTTACTACATCTGGCAGAAGCAGAAGTGCAAGATGAAATCCTAGTCAGGTCTGCCCCAGGTTACACAGAAAGAGTTGTGCAGACAGTTTAAAAATATTAAATAAAAATATGTATTATATATGCTGGCTCTCAGCAATGCCAACAAATTCATATTTAGTTAAGATAACGGCACTTCAAAGAAGTCACTTAAAGAGACTCAATCAAGACAAAAGGAACCAGTAGAGTATGGTAGCCAAAGGGAAATCAATGTCTGGAAATAGGGCTATGAAGAAAAGGTAGTTATTTGAGAAGTAGCAGATAGATATATAGCAAGAGCTCTTTTTGAGGTCAGCAGTTTATCAGAAGGCATCGGTTCTTGTATGATTTTGTTTTAAAGTAGTTGTCCACTGCAAATAAGCCAACAGATTTCATCTAGAAGTACAGTAAGGTAACACTGCTTATACAATAATACTCAAAATTCTTGTCTTGCAGGCTGCCACTGAAGGTGACACTTGTTTAGTCTACCATAGAGGACTATTTTCAGTTTCTGTCATCTATCCAGCTTCCTGTCGGAGGACAGGAGCCTAATATGAGGAAATTAAACCATGAAGACAATCTCTTTAATGCAGTTCAGAAAGAAATGTGTGTTCGTATATTAGGGATAAGCTGCACAAGCATCTGTTCCTCTCCATGGAACCTCCTGAGTTTAGTTTACACATAAAAAGGGACATCAGGCATTTGAATAGGAATATGATCTGCTTTTCTAACAACCATAGGGATAGCCATGGAGCTCATTAATTTCAAAAGTAACTGCTTTGTGGTGCTATTAAGTATTCAAAAGAACCACAGAAGAGTAAGGCTTGGAAAAGGAGTTTCATAATTCAATCCTTTACACAATGGAACAGTTACTGTTTCAAGATTAATATAGGCCTGTATAACTCTGAGTACAAAACTATGCTAAGACCTTTCTTCCCTGAATTTGTAATCTTGAAGTATCCGCTAACAACCAGATTCACAGTAACTCACTGCCCTTTTTAATTTTTCTCATTCACATTTTAATTAATATGCCACAAATGAAAAAATCCATATACCCTAACTTAAAGGGCATCAGAAATCAGTATGATTTTTTTTTCTTTACCATTACCACTGCCCTCTGCTTTTGGTAAATCCCAGTGGGCAATTAGTCACTCAGTCACTTTTTTCCCATTCCTCAGTGGGAAAAGAGGAAGGGAAGAATAAAAGCATGAAAAATTTGGTGTCTACATTAAAAACAAACAAACACACACAAAACTGAAGGAAAAGTAAAAAAGAGATGAAAACAGAACAAAAGAAGTGATGCAAAGACAACCATTCATCACTTTGCCATAAATTAAAAAAAAAAAAAAAAAAAAGCTTAAGGTTCTTAACACCTCCTCTTTTACCGTTTATTGCCGATCATGACATTACATGGTATGGAGTATCTCTGGTTGGTTCAGGCTATCTGCAGGATTGTGCCAGCTCCCAATCCATTGCACAACAAGTTGTGGGTGACAGTGAGAATCAGAGGCCTTGTTGCCAGCACTTAAGTGTCTTATCAAGTATTATTTGACTATTGTTTTGGGTATGAATTTAAACCACAGCACCATAAGAACTGCTTTGAAGAAAATTACACTAGCCAAGTAAACCTTGCTTCCTGATCTCTTTCCTTCTCTCTCTCTTTCTTTCCCTTTCTTTCAAGAACTGCTTCTGCAAAATGCTTTGATTTTCACTCTTGCTCTTAGCACTATAGTGTAAATAACATATATTGCAATATATTTCACTTATGCATGCTAACTCTAAATATAATTTTTCTTTCTTAGACATACTGAAGGCTGGCTCTTTATGTTCTATATGGAAGATCATAGGAACAAACATTCCTAGGCCCAGCAGACAAGTACAGTGCAAAAGTATTTGTACATAGTTTATCACTTCAGTCTTTCCTGAAGCCAGTAGCTAACAAATATCAACAAAGGCATAACTTTAGTGAAACAGTAGCACAAATTGCAAAGCAGTTTGTGAAGAATTAGACTTCAATCCTCAAAAAAGTACAATAAATAACATTTTTATTATTGGAAAATTTTCTGCAAAAATCCCAGCATTTGTGTTCCATAAGTATTTTTTAGTTAGGTGACTAAAGAAAGCACCTGAGGTCATACAAAGAGTTTTATCTTCTTTTCATGCAGCTAAGACACCTGGGAAAATAAAAAAAATAAAAATGTTTTTTTAAACCAGATATTCAGCTAAAAAACAGCTGACTTCTGTCACCACATACTGCAGCAGCCCTCTTGTTAGAGCTGAGACACAGACTTCTTGTTTACCCCAGCATGGAAAGGGTCCTGGTTTATTTCTCTTTATAGCTCAGCCATCCTGACTCCAACTATTCCCTGACTCTGGCTGCAGCAAACTCCTGCTGTAGGATTCCCTTGCAGCCTCTCACTGCTGGTTATTTCCTGCCAAACACTGACTGCAGATATTGGTTTGCAGACTCTGACTGCAGGCTTTTACCTGGCTAGACTGTGGCTGCAGGTTCCAACAACAGGCTCTAACTGCAGGCCCAGACTGACCTCACAGCAGTGATTCTCTCTCCCCAGGATCCTCCTCCTTCATGATTTCTCCTCCGATCAGCTAAGCCACTCCCCTTTATCACGCTTATCTTTATTGGCTATAGCTGTCACTCATCAGGGGTGAGGCTGTGTTAGGTAATTAACACAGCCGTTACTTATCAGGGGCAAAGTCACCTGTATTCCCTTCTCCTACAACCACAGATTCAGATAGCTTTAGACCTTTAAATATTTTAAGCCTTTAAATAAGCTTGGAAGTACCTTTTCGTAATGAAGTATTTCAAAAGGTGGGGAATTTAGGCAAAGACACAACAAGCAAATTGTGCATAGAAGGGCACAGGAAATCTTATTAGGAAGAGCAAAGATGTGTGGTTAATGTCTAGGTATAGATAGGTTTTGCCACGAAAACCTACATTTGCCCGAAATCCGGCTGTTGTAGAGACCCAGAGGCTACTCCAGAGAGAAGCTATTTTACTTATTCTGTGTAATTTAGTATCTGTTTCACACTTGGAGCCCATTGGAAGTCAAAAATGGACCTGCATATGATAAGGCACCTTTTCTGATAGGCAAGTCTGATAGGTGGACACAGCTGAGTTTACTGCAGAGGCAGCTTCTGGTCAGTGCTTTTTGTTTGGTTAGTTTTAGTTTTGTGTTGGATTTTTTTGATACGGAAATTATCAAGCAGGCATGAAAAGCACATCATCCTTTTCTCCAAGATGGGAGGGAAGCAAAGGGAAGGAAAGAGAAGGGAAAACTCAAGATGTGACTGAATAACTTCAGCTTGATTTACCACTCATCACTTAAAATGTTGAATTTGATGCTTTAGAACTATCAGCGTATCATAAAGAAGTGACAAGTTGGTTTCCGCTTTTTCTTTTTTTTTTTTAAACCACAGTAGCTGTGACTTTTTGTGTGAGCAAACCAAGAAAGAGGTTCATCTCCCTTAGCTTTATCCACCTAAAAGCTGTATATCTACTGTAAACTACTGCCTCAGACACTCTATATCCAGAGGTGTATTTCCAAGGACAATTCTTTAATTTTGAGACAGATGTCCAAAATAGATTGTATGACTTGCACTCAACGCTAATTTCAGGAGAGCAGAAAATTTTTTTGTGTGTGGTAAGAAGAGCCTGATCTACTACTTACCTAAATGTTGCAAAAAGAATGATACAGTGCATTCACCTTCCACTTTGCAGGGTAAAAATACCTATGTTCAAGTAAAGGTTTACAATCTTGAGAAGGTCCTCCTTAGGGTCAGTACTTTAGGCAGATTTCAAAGTATTTTGTTTTCACACCTAATCATTCACTCCTGAAAAGAAGATCTCACCCTGTAAATACAGATAATGTCATGCTATTCTTAAATGTGTTTTTCTAAGGCTTTATCTGGAGCATCTATAAGGTTTTTATATGAAGTGATTAAGCTAAGGAACAGTTATACCAAATTATATGTATATATAATTGCTCAGTAGGGAAACAATTTGAAGACTAACTAGAAGTGAGTCTGCCCCACCCTAGATGCTGAGCACATGGTGATATGAAGTACTTGCAATATTCATGTAACACTCAAGCATATTTGGAGCAAGTAATAACCAGTCATCCAATACAAAATGCTTGATAGGCTAGCAGGTTACGTGTATATATTCTGCAGAATAATCGAGCATAAATAATGTTAAAACTAACTGGTACTAAAACTAAAGTGGTAGGGAATTATTTCTTTAAAAGTAATATATTTTACTGAAAGCAATAGTTTTCATTCTTTAGTGTCTGTTGATTTGTTTGAAATCTCTAACAAAGCCCTATTTCCAAGCTGAACCCATGAAATCTTAATGCAAGGGATTGGAAAGCAAATCAACAAAACAGCAGGGAATTATTTTTCTTTGTCACTTTCTCAACTCTGATAAGCCTATGAACTAATTTTAAAAGCAGTTCTAAATCCATAAGGTGTTAGTTCATTGACAGGAAATCAGTAAGTTCAAAAGATAATACACGTGATGTGTTTTTGTGTCTATCATCCTTCCTGCCATCCCTTGGTCTTTTAGCTCTATACAATGTGAGAGTCTCAGCAATGGCAGTGTAAGACTGGCTCGTAGCATTCGCATTCCAGGAGAAACAGAGCAGATGTTTCCAGCTACTGCTTCCCAAAATGCACAGAGTACCAGTGCACTTAGCCCCTGCTTGCATGCTTAACATTTAGAAAGTGGCAGCTTCTCTTTCACACATAAAGAACTCCAAAATGCATGAACAGTGAACTACAAACCATCTTTTGTGCTCAATTGGATGAACTCCAATCATGCTGTATATATGCAATCATGTCAAAAGGAAAACTCTACGTCTAACCTCCTCATAGTTGCAGTACAGGGAGTATTTCGAATGGACAACCATTTTTACAGATCCACTGGTCTATGTTTATAGTATGTAACAGAATTACTTAAATTATAACGGCTCTGCCTCTTTTTGACCTGGTTCCCTGAGGCTTAGCAGTCACAGGAGGTTAATCTGGTTTTCTGATTTTTGATTTACTCCAAGTTCCAGTAACTTTACTTTCATGCAAGTTTCCTAGAGGCTGTGCAATGGAGTGGATATATGAACAATCTCTCATCCTCTTTAGTTCAAGCATAAACTCAGAACAAAATAAAATACTAGCTTTCCCAAAGCTCAGTTACTAAAGGAAAAGGCTGGAAGAATCACAAAGTCATAAAAAAAAAAATAAAAATCAGGGGACCCAGAAACTAACAACAACAACAGTAACAACAAATCGTGTAACTTGGAAATAGGCATAATTTGGCTCTTCTGAGCCACTGGGATTCATCCAGCCTTAGCCTTTCTTCCAAGTATTTGCTGAAAGGCACCAAACTAAAAATCCCAACACAAATTTGGATGTTGCGAGGTGGGGGTATCTCACTCCCATTAACACTGCCATAATCTCAGTGAGGAATGAAATAGCTACTTTACTTTGAGAAAAAAACCCAAAAAAACCCTGGGTGAAAATGCCTGGAGCTATTTCACTCACACCTTATGAAAAAATAATATTATATGCCATTACACATAGAAGTATTCCCAACACCTGTCTTGTAGCAAATGCATAATAGCTTTTTTTTCTGAAAAGTGTATGAACAAGTAAAATATCCTATTAGTAGTTTGAGACTGAATTTGACTATACAACAGGTACATATATATTTAAAAGAAATATATTATCTTAAGTGCCATTTCAAGTCCCAGAAGCCCATTCAAATGACCATATGGATATCAGTGGCTGAAGACATGTTTACTTTGCACAAACTATAAATCAGCTGAATTGTCTGCAGCCATGGTTTAGTTGACAATAGAATCTGTAGCAAATAAAATGGTCTGTCTAGTATTCTTATTGGGTCGTCGCTTTAGCTGAATCCAGGGAAGATTATTTTATTCTTGATATGATAAATGGAAATGACGAAGGTAAATCTTCTGTAAATTGGCCAGCATTTTCAAGACAGCAATTACAATGAGGAAAGTTACTTTTAAGTGTATGTCACTCAAGCTGATGTTGATTTTTTCCTCATGTGATCACACAATCATCTTCCTATACGCCCACTTTTTGCCTTTCTCATTACCCTTTTGGTTTTTTTCATTTCTCATCATTTCTATAACAAATGTAATTTTATGCACCATATACTAAGGTATCTTAATAACATTCTGCAAAACCAAGGAATTTATTAGTACCTTAGACAAATACATTCATGATGCATTGTATTTGTTTCTCCTGCAAGCCTTCTAAATGCATTTTTGACAATCCTCTTTTCTCAATAACAGTGAAGTAAGCTAGTCCAATTAGTGTCACTGGTATCACTACAATATTAATTTCCATTACCCACTCTAGCATGAGATGATATGGTGATGATACAAAATAGTATTACAGAAAAAGGTGTCACCTAGCTGAAAACCCTGTTAAATATAATAGAACTGCCAGTGAGGAAAGGTTTATTGAATTGCACTCTTGTAGTTACTTGAATCAAGGGCAAGATTTTTTTTTTTAAATATATGATGATTATTTTATTTTCTATATCCTGCCCTCTCACAGTTCATTTGCATAGGTTTTGCTTAAAGAAAGGTGAACATCTATGCCAAATAGACACTCAGGAATATTAGAGATAATGAGAGTTAATTCATTCTAATAGCTGTGACTGTCAATATGCTTTCTTACCACTACAGAGTATCTGAATTCCCACTTACACAGAGATTCATCACAAGGTTAATACCAAGATTCTTTTCTCTAAAAAATAATAGTTTAATATTATTTTTAAATTAAACAAACATTTGAATGTTATACTTTTCTTAAAGGATTGATTTAACCTAAGTTTAATATGTAAGCACTAAACAGACTTGCGATGTAACTAAAGATCAAACAATTAGTGCTAGAAAAAGAGATTCAAAAGGCATCAATGCAAGCCTTTGTAAATAATCATTTGTAAGAAAAAAAAATTAGAAACAGAATAACTTTTACCTTCCTCTCTGTTAATCAGTTTTCATATATTGCTACAGCTGACTTAAAAATCCAGAATTTTACTAATGCATGTAGATTCATTCCTTTGGGATTCAGTGGCAGAGTGGTACCATTTCCCTAGTTACTGAAATAATTTCCTCTTCCTTTGTTAACAACAGCCTGTTTACTAATTTCCTAGAAACAGACAATATATTCGGTCCCTGACTGATGGCTATTAAGAGTAACTTTAGCTGAAGATCCCATTGTTTTGAAGTGCACTTCTTAGCAGAGGTATACAGAGGTATATATAATAAGGACTAAGTATGCTAATAAGTCATTTTAACTTGAGCACATTACAGAAATAGCGTCCTCAAGACAGGCAGTATCTTGCTGTAAATATTCACCACAAATACTAGTAATGAAATGGATAACAACATACATTACTTCCTTAATAAATCTTCTTGTCTTTTGCATAGAGTCCTTGATTTTTACAAAAGCAATTTTGACGCACGTATTTTAACTAGTTAAGGCCAAACTATAAATGTAAGTTGTTCATTTTCCTCAAAATGTACTCTCTCCAATCGTATTACATTGATATTCTGTAACTGAACTTTCATATCATGATATTATTATAGAAGAGTGTCTTATTCTGCTAAAGAATTTGGTGAATGAAAGTTTCATGGGTTATCTGGCTAATTAATCCTATGATCTGGCTTTCGTGATCATGAATTTATATAAAAGAATTATATATTTTCCCTCTGATTAGCATCAGAAGTAAATATACTATGCCTTAAGACAGAATTCAATCAATAGTTGGTTTCCATAGAAATAACAAACCATGAGAATTGTTTGTTAGAGACAAATATTTATCATATGCAAAGTTCCATTAAAAACCACTGGAAGAGGTTTTGGGAAAAGAGGAAAAAAAATGCATATCTTTCAGTTAGACTGAGCCAGAGAACACTTAATGTCAGACTCCCATCCTCCTGTCTTAATAATCTGCTGGCAATGCCCTTGGAAGAACATGTAGGAGGATTACTTTTTGTTTAACTACTGTGCTTAACCTTCACAGCATTTGCTTGCTGTGTTGTCAGTAAACACAGGTCTTAAAGGATATGTGCTGCAAGAAGGATAGTTAAGTGTATTAAGCAACTTTTCCTCAATCTTTGAGTAACTGCAGGTGGAAATGAGTGGATAAAACCTCTGTATTTCTTAAGCAGGAAAACAAATTTTAAAAAAAAAGGGAAAAAGAAAAAGAAAAAAAGAAGAAGAAAAGAAGATTGGCTGGAAATTAAAGACAAGGAGCTCACAAGCAAAAATTGTATTGATGAAGATTTCTCCAAGAGGACTTCAAGTCTAAATTATTTCACACACACACACAATATATGCTTGTAATTTATCAAGCCTCTTGTAGATTTGGTTTATAATTTCTTTGTATGTTAGTATCCTCCAGAGTTCTTAACTGAGACCACATTTCCAAATTTTTTTTGTAGACCTGTGGGGAGACAAGCCATTGGCTTAAATTACCTTCGTACCCAAAACAGAGAAAGAATGCAAAGATAGATGGGAACAGAGATGAAATTGATTGTTCCAAGTCCTATCAGAGTCAGTGGAAGATTTATGAAAAGAATTCAAGATTTCTTAGTCTTAGTTAGATTCAGAGGCTTTATATTACACAACCAGTCCTACTCACATAGAAAAAAAAAAGCATTAGCAAGGACAGAGGGCTCTGTAGCCGCTATTTACTGAGAATGGGTGTTTGTTTTGCTTCAGCAGGCACTGCAGGATCAAAAGGAAACAGTGACTGCTAAAGGAAAACTAAACTTCATCATTCTGTTGATAAAGAAATCTAAAGCCAAATAGCCTTGCATATGAAAAGAAATTGATCATTCTTAAATTTTTGATTATTGCATAGGTGAAGTCATTGATTTACTGGAAGAAACAGAAGTTTGAGTCAGAAAATCAAATGCCTTTGCAACACCGCCTCACAAATGGATTCACTCAAACACAGAGACCAATAATACCTTTTTCTTCTACTTACAGAATATTGACAATTTTGATTTGCATTGGCTAATATTGTAAAAGGGTTCTATTTAGTTGCACAGCCACAAAGGCATGAAAATACTTTTATAGCAGTTATTTGCCCTTGGTGAAATTCAGTGAAGGGTTCAGAAGCTTGCATGCTTATGGCATAAATTAATTTGTGCTCATCTGCCAGAGTCACAGAAAGCTGAAAATACACTTTTATGGCATTTATCCATTTTTAAATATTGTTTTGTTGCAAGTCAATAGAGTACTCCACAGAAACGTCTTGGATATTTTCTATTTTTTCTTCTGTTAGTACAACTGTTAAAGCATGCATTTTCTAGCAAATGTCCATCTAGTCTGCAATGTTTGGTTTCTTAAGGACTATTGTGTTGTGCTTCTTTATGACACAAAGACACAGGAATTTCAGATTATCCATCATTCTCAACTGAAGAACATCTTTTAAAAAGTACTGACATGAAGGATAATAATTTTTTACCAGTTCTGGCAATGACCAGGCACTACAAAATGAATACATCATCTCTGATATCTCCCTAACATTCCAGTAAGACTTTACAAAATACTGATGTTGACAAATAATCAGGTTTTAACTTGTTCTTGAAACTTTACTAACTCTTTTCCTGCAGATTACCACGTAGAAACTGAAACAGATTTAATGACGGCTTGTTTAAAATGTTAATCATGGCATTACTAAGAAGCAACAAGATAATTAAGTTTTAATATCACAGGAAGAGAGAATCATTGCTTGTTAGCCTGCTTTACTGCCTCTGAAAAAAAGATATAAGCATAAAAATAGGATTATTCATTTTAGATACAGCTATTCATTTTAGATACAGCTATTCATTTTAGATACAGCTATTCATTACAGCTATTCATTTTAGATAGATTCCTATTTCTTGTTAATAAATTGCAGTAGAAAACATGGTCTTGATTTCAGCAGTTTGGTTACCCTTGTGGTGAAGGGAGGTATTAGACAAATCAGTAAATATTTATCTCATTTGAATTGAAAAGCCAGTTGAACAAAATAAAACTGCATCAATATAAAAATATGACAAAACTTTGCTCCACTCTGGAATATTAATTAAAGACCATTTGCACTGAGTAAACTGTGACTTGCCAGAAGCACAACTCCATTAGTACAGCATATGAACAGATAATGGGTCCTTTCACTAACAGTGACAGGGTTTATATGCACTGTATTTCTTAGATCAACATAGAGAAGAACTCACCTAGAATATACTCTCTTATGTAAATAATACTCAGTCCAGGATAATAATTGCCAAAAGAAATCTCCAAACTTTTAACGATATCTGAAGAGTCTGTATTTCCATTGATTAACTTATAACACTTGCTGTCAAAACCCCAACATTTTATTTAGATTAATACAGTAACAGAATGTGAATCTAAAGCATTTTAAATCAATCTCTGTAGCTAATAATTAGTAAGCAGGAGAGCATCTTGATCTTCACACCTTTTTTAACTCCAGAATTTGAGTTGTACGGACAATGCTGCCAGCACAAATTTAGGGGTTTGCTACACATTCTGTGTAAAAGGGAATCAGTCTCCTTTAAGTGGCTGCCTACATTATGGCCTAACCTAGGGCAATAGATTCCATCCAGCTGAGCAACAAAATAATGCACATGCTCAAAGGGCTCTGCTCCAGGGAAGGTTGTGAGTCACGCCACTAAGTACAGCTGTCAGCAAGTACATAAGAAAGGAGAGGAATGGATGAAAAGGCAAATAAAATAATTAATGGTATTCTGCATTAGTTGAAGACAAAATATATTACTTTTTCATGAGACTTCCATAGGTGTTCATAATGATAAAATATGACATGATCAAAAGCTCTGTATTTACAAAAAAACACCAAAATCCCCTAGGGTTCAGACATTGTAGTTCTGACAGTTGCTCTTCTCTGTATAAAAGTCAGGAGTAAGCTCGGTGAAACTACAGAAAAGACTATCATTCACACTAATAGAATTAGTACATGCATGAATAAAAGAGTATCTAAACAAATTAATTTACTGTTTCACTATCCAGCAGTTGCTGTGTAAGATCATGCTCTCTATTTTTCATCACAATACTATCTAGTATAAAACTCAGATATTCTGGTATGTAGTATTGCAGCAACTAGTAAATAGCTTCCTGTTGCATTTCAAATAAAATTCAGTACACACTGAGTGCCAAACTTGATTATCTTCAGATATAAAAAAACTGAATACAGAAGATATAGAAAAGGCATAAAGAAGGCAGAAATGCACATGTTCTGATGTTATTTTTTTTCGACATGTAATGCAACTGCATTCTGAATTTGATTTTAAATTTTCCTGAAAGCTTCTTGGCTACAAAAATATGTATGTTACAGTTTTCAAACAAGTCAGTTAGTCTGAAAAATAATCTTGCCATTACATTAAATATTTTTTAGAGTTTTTCAATCTAAATTACTTCATTGTTCCATGTTGACTTTTTTACTGTGCTTAAATTCTATATTTGTTGAAACTTGGTGAACTACATACTCTTGGCCTCACACAAAAATTTCAAAATTTATTTTTTTAGATACTTGTAATGCAGATCCGTATATCAAAAGACTTCACACTAAATAGAGAAACAAGCGAGCAAGCAAGCAAACAAACAAACAAACAAACAAAAAAAATCCAAAAGCCAAGAGCTAGATATAATAATGAGCAATAAAAATCTATGTTGTCTATGAGTATATAAAAAGGAACTGAACATAATATGGAGAAAGAGTCAGGGAAAGGTGAATTAATACATGGTAATAAGAATTGATTATAGGACCCTTTATAGTTATAAAACAGGGAGTTTTTTCTAACTGATAGGAACACCTGAAAGGCTTTACCTACCTGAAGTGATTCTATTTCAGAAGACTAATCTATAGTTTTCCAATATAGATTACCATTCTGAAGCAGTGATGGAAGAGATGATGTTTGGTAGAGTTAGGAAAACAAGATCAGGAAAAGTTCAGTGATAACAGCTAGGCTGAGGTCAGAATGAGAAACTCTCAGAGTAAATTTTTTAACTGAAGTGTTGCCCACTTGGAAAGGAAAGCCAGCATCCCCTCCTGTTTCAGCCCTGTTTTTCCCTCTGCACTCTAACCAAAAAATAAACCCTTCTGGAAGCTCCTGTTCTCATGCCATCATTTCCATCCCGTTTAAAGCTTGTTCTATTGCTAGTGTTACAAACCTCAATATTCTGTTTGCTTGACTGGTAGCCCTCAAGGCATGTGGGAGCAACCTGTAAATGCACTGTTCTTGCATTAGGATCTGCTTTACTGATCAAGTTCAACCCAAAATAATACAGTAGCTAGGGAAGTACAGCTGTCACTTTCACTCAATTACACTCATAGTTAGTGTAATTATTACTGCAGTAATTTAATAGTGAGTAATTAATGCCAGGGTCCATATTTTTCCATGAGCTATAGTGTGAGGTATGATGCTTATGTGAACATTTATTATGAAAGCATGCAGTGATCCAAACTAAATAGTAAAGATCTTCAGCTGAGAATAATTCTATCACCTATAAAAGAAAAAAAAAAATGATATCCAAAGTAGGTCTCAGGAAGAGATGCTAAACCCTTTACTTTGGTGCTGAAGACAGGACTTAGAAATGCCTTTGTTTGTCCAATCCTGACAGCACCCACCTTACATCAGCACCTTTCTTTCGGACACTGTAGCTGCCCAAAATAGTGCAGAAGTAGGAGGCCAAAGAATATCTCCTGTTGATTCAGCCCATCCTTACACTCTGAAATCATGAAAGCCTGTGCTCAAAGCCTGTCCTGGAATGCCAGCAATGGAACAGGAACTGTCTAGGGTGCCCCAATTCTACTGCTGATGCCAAACCAATCAGAACATTCAGTTGCAAATATAATTCCTGGCATTGCCAAATGGGGTCCCACAAGATATTCAGAAGCCTGGCCATTGCACCACATTAATTCACCACCACAGAAAAAATGTGAATGCAGATCAGAGACCATATGGTATTTGAGGCCTCTTGGTCAGCTTTTCTTCCAACAGATTTATAAGTATCTACACATTCAGCACAAGCAACAAATAAAGCCATTTCCACAAAGAATTTTATCACTTTTTTGATAGATAAAACAGGGCTGAGGCCTGCTATAAATGACATTGCTGTATGACTAGGCCTGAAGGAATAATGAAAGGCCCAAAAGGGAGAGAAGAAGGTAGTCATGGTCCAGAAGGGGAAGATGAAATTCTGGTTTCAAATAGCTATCATCACAGGCAGGATAAATGGCTTGACAGAATTTTCTGGTCTGTTCAGAATGTTTAACATTTTTGTTGCAGCCTCCAGGAATGTTTATGTGTTCTATACAAAAATAACTGACTTCAGAAATCTAGTCCTGGGAGCTGGGAATGGAATGTTTTTATGTTTTGTCATCTTTTCAGTTCTTCTGCATTTCTAACTATCTCTACGAATATATTTATAGGAGAAAAAGAGAAAATTATAGTAAACTACGTGTCCCATCTTTGTGGATCTTCCGCCTTTTCAGTTTATGAAATAAGATCCTGACTTATATTTCTTTCTTTTTTCATCCAAAAAATATTTCATTTGATCATACAAGCATGACAGAGAAAAAAGAAAAGACATGGAGAAAGTCTTTATTAAGAATATAACTATAGCCTTGCATTTGATGCAATCTTTTAGGAAACATACATTAAAGTTTCATCAAAAAGTAAAAAGATCTAGGCAAGAGTTTCTCCTATGTTGAATCTTCTCTTTATCAGTGGAATGTTATTAAAAATGTACAGAACTGTCTTATTTTCTGTTTTGTGGGAAGAGGAAGAGGTTGACCTTGAATCCCAGTTTCCAGAACATGTTCACCCATGAATACAACGAGAAAGAGAATACTCTCGCAAAGGTAGGGCATGACACATATCTCAATGTTAATTGCAACCCTAATCTGAATAAGAGTCTGGATTTTTTATTCCTCTCTCCTCTTTCTCCAAGTAAACCCATGCACTTGAACTACTCAGTAGAAAATGCCAAGTGGAAAATCAACTACTAAGCAAATAAAATCCCCTATATATTTAAATTCTTGTGAATCACACTATTTAAAGTCTACTCCTTTCTGGAGCATAGGTAATGCACCAAATAGCCAAAGAATATTTACACTCGTGGGGAATAAGAATTCTTTAAGTGAACCATTCTCCCATAATGAATCTAGCCTTATAACTATTAATATTTCCAACAGCAATCTTTCTATGTTTCAGTGTGGTGCTGTAATGCACATGTATATTTATGATGTGCATTAACATTGGTGAAATTTAGAGATACATATTTTTAATTCAGAATTAGAAACAAAGCATGATATTTTAAGTATTTTTTTCAGACACTGAAGGTATTAGCTAAACCAGACTTTTGTTAATAATAGAGCTGAATATTTCCCCTCCCCTCAAAATCTCTGTACTGTTTCCCAAACCACGGTCTGATCATGTCTTCCCAAATTCCTTCTTCACCTATCTATTTTCACAAGATTTTTTCTTAGGCATTTTACAGAACACAGTAGCAGTAAACTAATTGAATGCACACATGCAAATTAAACAATTCTGGTGCAGATGTTGGCCTTTTAACTGGCTTAGCAATACTCCACTCTTCATTGGACCGAAGTTAATTCCTTGATGCTTCCTTTTTTCCCATCTTAAAATGTAGTTGTCTTAGTGAACTTCCTTGTGGCTCAGGCTGTACCTCTCACAAAGCATCCACGAGAATTATGACACTGCCTGGCAGTCTGAGCAGCCGTGTCAAGCAGTGAAGGAGCAAGCATTCAGTGCTTAGCCATGCATAGGCAGGGCCTCATGCACAGCCGTGGCCTCGGGATTGCTGCACGCTGGCTAGGCACTGCAGAGAAACTTGCGTTGCTATTTCCCTATTCAAACTAAATCTCAAAATCTGCCCATCCATGGTCACTTTGCATAATGATGAAGGCTTGGTTTAGCCAGCTTAACTTCAGGTAATTACTGAGCACACAGTAGGTTCATGTAGACCTTTATAAAAAGACAGACTCACAGATGAATGAATCATCCTTTGGAAATGCCTGTTTCTTCATGGAGAAAAACCTAGTAATTGTGTGTCTTATTTCAGTGCTTTTAAGAATACCAAAATTAACTTCAGTGCTTCAGGTAGCTGCCTTAAATCCGATGGGTAAAGCCAGACATCAATTTACACTAGCAGTATGCTAGGGATCCTGTTAGAGCTGCAAAGGAGTAAAGCAAATGACAAAATATGTTCACGCTACCTTGTTAGAACCAAGAAATATCTAAGCCACAGACAACAGAAGACGCAGAATTGAATCATAAAGGAAAGTATTTTAGGGAAGTATGTACTGTACATATTTTAAAAGTAACAGTTTTTAGCGTATAAGTCAATTTCTAACTGAAAGACTTTTTTTTGTTTGCACATTTTTACCAAAAAAGCATTGTCTGTTCTTATATTACAGCAGAAGTAAATCATATCAGAATGACACAGATAATTTTAGATAGACACGTAAGTTCTAAGATCCAGCAACATATTTGGTGTTTACTTAAATCACTCTTATAGGTGAAATTTGAATCCAAATGTGGAGGCTTGTTGCTGGCGTTGTGGTTTTTGTTTAGTTTTGGGTTTGTTTTTTGTTTTGTTGATTTTTTTTAAAGTAAGAAGTCTTAAATATTATAAGTAAATATACTTCTTACTATAAAGTAAGAACCCCTAAATATTTAGGAATAGATTTTTTATTCTCCCTGTTTTTAATTTAAACAAACCCAGACATAATTGGAGAAGAAAGTAACTGAACATTCTCACACCATCTATATTTATTCAGATTTGTGGCTAAAGGTGAGATTCTGTACTCTGTTGTGCATCTCAGGAATGATTTAGTGTCCAGAGACTTGAAAGACCAAAGTCTCTGACTCATTAATTTTGCTCCAATCCTAACTTATTTCCCAAAGGAATTTCCATCTTCTGATAGATTTGTAGAGAGATTTCTGTCTCCAAATGGTACACAGTGGCACTTAACCTTAAATCAGTGACAATATCAAAGTGAAAGATACCATGAAACACTTCAGCCTTTTCCAACATAGAGCAAGTCTGACAATATGTTTCTTGTCTTACATTCTATGAAGAAGAAGAAAAAATATTAATCACAGAAGTCAAGATTCATACATAGAAGTTACATTCTAGATGACATGTTCTTCAACACTGATAAACACTTGATTACCCAATCCTTCCTCAGGAAACATTCAGAACATCAGTTTCTTTTAACCTAGAGACACAGGTCTACTTATCAAGAAATAGGAGCAAATAGTTCAAGATTCCTCCTAGAAAAAACTCACAACTTGACTGGAGCATGTAGCCTAATCCATAAAATGTTATGGGTTGCACTGCATGTATTGCACTATATGCAATGTTGCATTGCATCTCGACATTGACACAGCCTAAGAGACAAATTTTCCCTCATTGAGGGAGTAGAAACTTGTTTCTATGGGGTCTATGTTTCCAGTAAGTTTCCATGTTTCCTTGCATAGATTTCATAAGCTTTCTTGCAATTTACACACACAAAAAATATATATTCAAATATTTTGCTGCCACTGGTGGTATCTGCTGAAAAATCACTAACAGTGTCTTGTGGGATTGCATTTTATGGAAATGGTTTGCTCTGGCTCACCCCTGGAAAATGTATGGTTTATCCCAAGTCTGTACCCTCCCTGCAGTATCCTGTATCTGTAACCTCATTGGCTGGAGAATGTTACCGCGCCCCTTTGAACCTCTGTGATAAGAATGCTAAGGCAAGGGGTCTCGCCCTCTTTGCTCCTCTCCCCCTGTAGGCCTCCAGACGCTCCCCTTCCCTCTTCCCCTTCCCCTTCCCCTTCCCCCCTTCCCTTTCCCTCTCCCTCAGTGAATAAACCCTCACCTCATCAGCACCCCACCGGCGTCTGAGTCTCTTTGCCTGCCAGCGCGGGAACACCCACGACCCCACAAGGACCTGGGGGTCTCCTGGGGGACCACCCCCGGGAGCCCCCCAAAATTTAAACTACAATAGCATCTCATAAAGATTTGAAAAGCAAATTTTTTAATACTTCTGGATTCCAAAGTAGAAGGCTAGAAGTCCACAAAACCAGATATTTCAGAAGAGAGTAACTCCAATTTAATTCTCTAAATTAATTCTGTGTAGAAAATATGTAACTGTAGAGTAAAAGAAATTGAGCCACTATTAAACTGCAGAGCTTTTTTGCCACTATGCAGGTGTTTATATAACTCAAATCTTTACTGTATTAAAGTTAGCAGGAATGTAAACAGACTTCCTGCATTTCTCCCAGTGAGAATTTCCCATAAACAGTCTGTCAAAATGTTCCACAGAGATTCCTCCATTTGATTTTAGGTAGCTGTGAAAGCACTTATTTTTCAAGAGTTGTTCTGCTACAACCTGAAGAGACTGGGCTCTCCATCTTTCAGTTTTCTATATTTTATAGCATTGTTAGCATAATTTCAATTATGTTTGCTTTGATCTTGATGCAAGAGCCAGAATCCTGACAACTAGTAAGGACGTCTTTCTTCATGTATATTGATGAATAATTCACTATGAAGTCACTCACAGCTCATTTATCAGTATATATCACCTTTATTTGGGTTGAAGTGAAATTTTTAAATCATCAAGCATAAACTTTGAGAAAACAACAGTTTAATTTTTTTAAATCACAAAAAAAATTAATTAAAAAGAAAAAAAATATGTAGAGTTTACAACATGTGAAAGTGAAGAGAATGGACTAGCATTCTTATAGCTATAGTCTGCCCTTGAGCAGGTCCATTGGAAATGACATTCTGTAAGGAGAATCTGCAACATCAAATTATATTCTTTCTCTTGTATCCTTGTTTGTTTTATCAATATTTGGAGAGTGTGAAGTCTATTAAAGACAAGATATTCCCTGTGTATCATAGGCCAGGGAAGTGATTGTCCTTGTCTACTCAGCATTGGTGAGGCTGCACTTTTAGTACTATGTCCACAAAATATTGAGGTGCTAGAACATGCGCCAGAGAAGGGCAACAAAGCTGGTGAAGGGTCTGGAGAGTAAGTCCTGTGAGAAGTGGATGAGGGAGGTGGGGTTCTTTAGCCTGGAAAAAAGGAGGCTCAGAGACCTTATAAATTTCTACAATTGCCTGAAAGAAGATTGTAGCACGTGGGGTTTAGCATTTTCTAACCAGGAAACCAGTAACAGGACAAGAAGACATAGCCTCAGGGTATGCCACAGAAGATTCAGGCTGGACATCAGGAAGAATTTCTTCACTGAGAGGGTTGTTAAGCATTTGAATGGATTGTCCAGAAAGGTGCAGAGTCACTGTCCCTGGAGGTGTTCAAGAAATGAACTGGATGTGGCACTTAGTGCCATGGTCTAGTTGACAAGGTAGTAATCAGTGAAAGGTTGGACTCAGTCACCTTGGAGGTCTTTCCAGCCTTAATGGTTCTGTGATTCTGTGACTGAGAATGCTGCCTTTCAGATCAGAGCAGAGCATGCACAAAGTACAACCTGCAAAATGGAATCTGATATACTTTCCCTGATTCTAGTATTCTAACAAAAACATACATATATATATTAAAATCTAGAAATCTGTAGGCATCTGCTGATGCCTCAATGCAACAATTTCAAATATGCTTCTTTGCACATTCCTTCACAAAAATCCCACCTGAATGTAATCAGGACAGTCCAGTAAACTAAGGTGGTAAGAGAAATATTTGGAGTTTTTAATTCTGCTTTTCACTCTTTCTCCTGAAGAACTAAACTAAAAACACCCAACCCTTTCCCCAAGAAAAGAGACCAAACCACGAAACAAAACAAAACTGCCCACAGTTTTCCTGTGGAAGAAGAGTTTATTTATATTTTCCTGGAAGAACCTGGAAGCCCAATTGTCTCACTGAAGAATTAGATGGGCAACAAAAGTTCAGTTCTAATTGTTCTGTGTACCTCCAAAATACTAGATTTAATCTTCAGATTATTTTAGCAGCCTCTGTTGAGAGAGGGATGATTTCAACTCTCCATTACTCTTGGCTCTCAAATAGTTGAGCTAGAGTAAAGCTATCATAACAGCTTTTTCAATCTTTTCAAACGTGCACTTGAATTAAGAAGTGCAGTCAAGTTGCTAAATTTAAATTGGCTTGACTCTGAAAATGTCAGTTCAAGCTGAAACAAAATTGTTTTGAAAATTAGTAACTTAATACAAATTGACTATATTACAAAGTAAGCATATATTTGAGTATGCAAGCCCCATCTAATACTATTCATTATACTCCCTGAGAACCTGTGAAAAATGAATATTTGATACCAGTCTTCCCTAGGAAATATTATCAAATATACTATCAAATGAAAGAAGAGAAAATGTGTGTTGCAAACCCACACAAACTGGATGGAGTATTTTCTCTCTTGTGTTGTTTCTATAGAGCAAGAAGAACATAGTAAATCTGCTTCCACAGGTACTGTGGCTTTCTCTCTTTGTCAAGCATCCAAGATTTATAAGGGCCCCAAGTAATTTCCAACCTCTAAATTACACTAGATACATAAAGCCCTTAGATAATTTTAAAGAAATGCATTTAAGGTAATCTGCCTTCTCTGTACAGTCATTGAACTAAAATAATCACCTTAAGGGCATTTCAGAATAGAAATGGGTACAGTCACTGGGAAAGCTTGTCTTTCTTCACTGTCTGTTCATTAGCACTGATTAAATAAAATAGAAAAGGTCTTCTGGATGGCAGTTCCTTTGAGACTCATTGATGATACTCTCAAAAGATCAAATTACCTATGTGATACTAGGCACTCAGCAGCTGACTCACACTGTCATCTTCATCTGCTAAATTCAGTATCCACTTCTGTCAGATTTTGCAAGTACAGTGTAGCATCTGGTCTGGCACAAAACCCTGCTGCACAGTCTATTTCCTTGAAATGCTGCATTTTCTCCCATTCTGAATAACTAAAGCAATGGGGCTTCCACCTCCTCCTCCAAAAGATTATTAGCGTAGAGTTTTCTCATACACTATTTTGCTTTGTATATTAATTCACATATTTTATTATGTTCATTAATAATATGCATTGCTGTAATAATAGGTATTTCTTTCCTTCAACTACAAAATTTTCTTGTTGTGAACATGTAGTTACTAATGTTTAGAGACTGCATCATAAGCAGAGTATCCAAAGTGAATATCTTTTCACTGTTGTGTGAGTACACTTTTCTGGTGTCATTTAGCCTTTCCTACATGTTTCTTCAATGAATAATGGCTTTGCTCTTCTGAATTATTATTCTTATTGACACAGTAATTGCCATCATACATAGCAATCTATAAATAAACATGTGGATGAACATTCGAAAACAAGTCACCAAAATAATGTAATGAGGAGCAATTTGCATTTAATAGAACATCACAAAATTGCAGAAAGCAGTAACAGAGATAAATAAATATTTTTCCTGTTGTATCCAAAAGTCTAAACTTCTTCTCCAAAGAATCTGTGGCTAATCAGTCACTTACTGGGAGCAAGCTCTAAGCTGAGATAGGGACATATCATGGCAGTAAACCAAACTTGACCACAAATAATGCTGCCTGGGAAATTATTTTCCCATCAATATTTACTTTTTCAGTTTTCACAAACTTTCTTATTCTACAATTGAAGAAACAAAGTTTCTCAAGAGTAGAGAGAGATCTACATCCATTCTGGAATGAGAAACAATGGGAGAGAAGAGGCTGGCAGGGACTGGAGCCATGCAACTCTCAAGAGAACAATGTTCTAGTTCCTTATACTAACGAGGCAAAGCAGGGGCATGAACTGTGCGTGCCAGTGAACGCCAGTTACCAAATACTGCAGGGTAGGTGTTTTCCTCTCTCTTTTCTCAAAAAGATCGATGGATGTGGAAAATATTTCTTGGGACAGTCTTCACTGGAACTGACATGTTTCTGAACTTTTTGCTGAATTTGAGTTTTCTAACAAAAAACTCCACCTTCTTTCTTGAAAAATCAATTTTTACTGTCCCAGTTGTATACTAGAAAACAACATCAGCCTTGACAGCAGCCCACACTGGACCAGATCTCAGCATATGAACTCTTGCCCCAATGTAGCTTATCATTACAGAAATAGCACATCTTTATTTCCTATTTGTTTCCAAGCTATTCAGTATGTGTATTCCAGAATATTTTCTTCCCTTCACTTAGCATTTTTCTCTTTTTTTTTTTTTTTGTCACTTTCCTCCAAACCCCTCCTTAATTTTGTATTGGTATCTTTGGTTGAGCATTTTTACCTAAATAATAATTAAAAACAAAAAACCAAAACCAAACAAAAACAAAACCACCACCACCAATAATAATTAAAAAAAAAAAAAAAAAAAAAAAAAAAAAGGAAAAAGAGAAATTTTTTTGTCTTTCAATGTAAAAAATTAGGCTAGTCACTCTTTTGAGAAAATATTAAAATGTTCTTTTAATTATTTTGAAACATATCTCAACCAGGGTATTTATTGAAAAAATGCCTAATGAATTTAAGCTAGTGCCTTACAGCAAGCTGAGTTCTGTTGATTTATGCAAACAAAAGCTCTGACCTCAAGTATTTTCTGCAACAGCAAGAACAATAAAGCCAAGAAAGAAAATACTTTCTTTATGTCTTTACCTGGACATACATCAGTCTATATCAAATACTGAAAACCTGGAAGGAAGCATTTCACTCAGATTTATATAAAATTTCCATTCACTATGCCTCCTTAGAAAAAGAGAGCAAATTAAATAAGTAGATATATAGTTGTGGTTGAAAACATAATTTATTTTAACGAGGACAGGTAAAATATACCTGTTTTCAGCACAAAGAAACACTGTGCTTTGACAAAAGCACATTATGTTGTCTCACAATGGAAGTGCTGTAGAAACAACTATTAAGAATATAATAATATAAAGTGAAAATATGACAAAGATCTTTTTACTAGTGTCATTTTATTAATGAATCCTACACATCAGAGGTTGCTGAGGCATGGTACTCTTTATTTACAGATTCAGTAGAGAAGAGAAGGATCATAACTTAAAACCGACAAAGTTTCCAATACATTAAACAGTTCCTCCACTCGTGTGTGAATGAATAAGTATTAATCTACATTCAGCTACTATTTTAACCACTAAAATTATAGTATTCTTCAATTCATTTTTGTTGCAATTTTAGAAGTGGTAAAATAATAGACAGCTAATAAAACCAAAACCATTGCTACCTGCAGTTACCTTGCAGCAGAGCCAAGTCTATCAGAACAAGGGCAGGCCAAAGACAAGGCCTGTTTCTGAATGTACTGACATGAGATCTTATGCAAGCCCAGCTACAGTTAATATGTGTTGAGAAACATTGAACAGTAGAGAAGGTAAATCAGCTGAAACGACATTTATCTACTAAACTCTATTAATATCTGCCTTAGTTTATATATATCTCCATTTCAAATACTGTGGGAAAAATACCCCACCAATTAAGCAAGATCCTGAGAAATATAGCTATTCTGGTTAAAAAACATTTTTCCCATAATGTATTCCCTAAATTATGATATAATTCCCTGCTGTCAATGTTCTCATTTTTTTCCTGATATTTCCCAAGTGTTTCTGGTACTGCTCATGGGATTTGAAGCTCAAATACAGTAAAATTTGCACCGTTTTATTCCTCTTGGCCAAGTTCCACAACTGAAACAAGTAGAAGGTGGTACTGGGAAGGCAGGGAGCCACCTGCTTCTCCATCCACCTCTGCAGATGGAAGAGGAAACTCACAAAGTTCATCTCCTTCGCCTGATACACAGCAACCGCTGTGGGATGGTGAAAACACCAGGAGGGCATCTCGGACCATTAAAAAGGACCCTTGCTGATATCCAAGCCAGCCCACCTAGAGCCAGGGAAATTCAGTGAGCGGCTGAGTCAGCTATGCATTTATTTATTTATTTATTGCATCTCCTAAAAGAGATTAAAAACAGCATGAAGAATGATCATGTCAGTGTAATTGCACTGCTGGACACTGTCTCGAGACATCAATCTTAAACAGCAAAGCTTTGAAAAGATTAATATAGGTGAAACAATGAAAAATCAGAATACACTGTAAGTTGTCAGAATATTAAAAAAAAATATTTTGGATCATTTCCAGTTCTCAGTTTCTCAGTCCTCCATACAGATGGAAATACTATTTGTAAGCAAAATTAGGAGGAAATATGCTGACTGTGTCTTGTTGAGAATTAAATCCATAACAGTACTTTTTGCTGGAACAGAGGAGAGTTATGCAGTCTGAAAGTAGAAATTACATCTTTCATGGACACCCTTAAAAATGATGATTTCAAAGTACTGTTAACAAAAAACCAGAAAAAACCCACAAAAAACAAAAAACCTACCCAAAAACCAACTTACAGATCCAGAACAGTAAAAATACAAAATTTCAGAACTGTCAGCAATGAAGTATTATACAAGATTTAATGAAAAGCAAAGAGGACTTTGGTTCTTTACTTTGTTAACTTGTGACAAGACCCAATTACAGCACGATGTTCTGCACCATTAGCTAGAGAGATTAAAGACAGAAAATAGTATTTCATAGAATGGTTTGATTTGGAGTGGACCTTAGACATCATTAAGTTTCAATTCCCCTGTGCTACAGGTGGGGTCACCTTCCATCCAATGTGGTCTTGATCACTTCCAGGGGTCACCCACAGCTTCCCTGGGTAACCTGTCCCAGTACCTCACCAGGTGCATAATTTCTTCTTAATACCAAATCTAGACCTACCCTCCTTGAGTTCAAAGCCCTTCCCGTTGCCCAATCACTACATGCCCTTGCCACAACTTCTCTCTCCAGTCCCCTTGCTGGCTCCCTTTTTAGGTAATGAAAGGTTGCTATAAGGTCTCCCCTAAGTCTTCTCTTGTCCAGAGTAAACAACCCCAGCTCTTCAGCCTGTCCTCACAGGAGAGGTGCTCCAGCCCTCTGATCATCTTCATAGCCTCTCTGGACTTGCTCCATGTCCTTCTTGTATTGGGGCTTGCAGAGCTGGCATGGTACTCCGTGTGGAGTCTCACAAGAGCAGAGGAGAGAATGACTTCCCTTGACCTGCTGGCAATGCCTCTTCTGGTGCAGCCCAAATCTGCTTCCTGACCTGCAGGTCATGTTGGGCATATTGTCCACCAGCACCCCCAGGTATTTCTCTGCAGGGCTGCTCTCAATCCTTTCTTCACCTGCAGAATGTGTCCGCTGCACTTGGCCTTGTTGACCTTCATGATGTGTGAACATGCTCACCTCTGAAGCCCGTCAGGGTCCTTTTGGATGGCATCCCTTCCCTCCAGCATTTCAACAGCACCACATAACTTGATGTCATTGGCAAAACTGCTGAAGATGTACTTGATCCTACAGTCCACATCACCACCAAAAATGCAAAACAGTGCTGGTCCCAATATTGACCCCTAAGGAATGCCACTTGTCACTGGTATCCATTTGGACAGGAGCTGCTGACTGCAACTGTTTGAGTGCAATCACCCAGCCAAATCCTTATCTGCCAAGTGGTTCATCTGTCAAAACCGTGTCTCTCCACTTTAGAGGTAAAGGTGTCATATAAGACAGTGCCAAATGCTTTGTATATAGCAAAAATAGAGAGATAACATTAGCTCCTCCCTTACCCACCATGGTTGTAACTTCAATACTTCAATCAATAAAAGGCCACAAGGTTTGTCAGGCTTGATTTGAGCTTAGTGAACCCATGTTGGTTGTCACCAACCATCTCCTTTTTTTCTGTGTGCCTTAGCATGGTTTCTTGGAGGACCTACTCCATGATCTTGCTGAGCAATGAGATGAGACTGATCAGCCTGTGGCTTCCTGGGTCTTTGTTTTTTGTTTGTTTTTTTTTTTTCCCTTTTTAAAAATGGGAGTTATGTTTCCCCATTTCCAGTCAGTGGGAACTTCACCAGATTGCCACATCATAATATGATGGATAGTGGTTTGGCCACTTCATCTGCCACTTCCCTCATGACCCTCAGATACATCTGACCAGATCCCATGGACCTTCAGGTTTCTGAGGTGGTGGTCTCAAATGTGATCTCCTGCAGTGGGCAGTTTTTAATTCTCCCAGGGCATTCCATTAAAAATTAGTGCATCCTACTAATATCCAGAAAGATGTCATAGTTCTGGAGGATTTCCCACTAATCAAATTTATCATGGATATATGTTCAGGCATCTAACACTGCTCATAACTATATAGCCCTGTATTACTGCTTCTTGTGCCTCACACTAAAAGTTATGGAACCAAATTTTGTTTATGTAACACCTAAAAGCCTCCTTAACCCAACTTTTACATAATCTTCAGAACATTGTTACTCTCATTTCGTATTAAAAATTTATTCCAAAACTAAATTACACAGCTGCTTGCTTGCACCACTAAAATTGTTTTGCTGTGTGTTTATTTTATTTAGTTGTTGGGGAGTTTTTTATTTTTATTTTTTTGTTGGATTTTGTTTGTTTGTTTTTGTTTGTTTTGTTGGTTTTAGCATTGTCTTTTTTTTCCCTGTTTCTTTCTTACATAATAGTGACAAGCCTTAAAGAACATATGCTGCCTCTTACTACTTGAGACCTCCTACTAAAGTTAAATTTGAATTGCTCTAACAGAACTCCACTAATAACACGTGAATAATGTATTTATTAGACTCCCTACAATATAACCTACAATTTTCTCTATAGGATGTGGTAAAAGATAAAAGATGAACTCTTCAGATATTTGGATTATCATTCCCCATTCATTTCACATTCTGTCTTATATTAAGTACCTTATAACACTTACCATCCTTGGAAAATAAAACCTAGCTCTAGTTATTAATATCTTTATTTAAATGCAGATCTTGATTTCCCCTGGAGACAAGATTTAGCATTGAGCTATCAGGAGAAAAGACTTTGAGTCATATATTATCTGCAAAGAAAGGCTTTTTCTAGGGTTTGGTGAGTAATCCTTTTTTTCTTTTTTTTTTCCTCTGGTGTGCTGGCAATCTATAATTGTACGTTTGCCTTTAATACCATATTGTACTTTTAGTCACAGGACCATATGTAAAGCAATTGCTTTTGTATCATGAGTCACTATGCAGATTGCAGTCTATAAATGTAACAATAATAGTGATGTTAATAATACTTGGTTGTCCTATGGCGTTCTCTTACCAACATAATTAAGTAAGTCTTAAATGGAGAGATAATTACTCTTGGTTCACGGATGGAGAAACTGAGGCATTGAAGGAACATAAAGATAGGATTTCAGTGTTTGCAAACCTATTTATTAAGTTTTGCTCCTTCATAAATTCTTTATTCCAGGAGACTCCAGCTGTTTAATTGAAACAGAAGTGTTACAAAGGCCTGTAGTGGGTGATGACTCAATGCAGTTTCTTCTCAGTATGCTGTCAGCTGATTAAGAACTGGATCTATTTTAAATATCTTGTTCTAGGGCATTTCAAAACTGACCAATTTTTTCCCAAAATTTTTAACATAGATACAATGAAGTCAGCCACTACAGGCACTGCAGTGGAGTCCCAGGTATGTTTTCTGACTATGAACTAGACTGTAATAACCACTTCTTTAATGAAATCATAAGCTTAAATTGAATCACAGTACATGCCCCCTCTTCCTGCCTTCTACATTCTAAAATAAATATTACAAAGCAGTAGAGAGAGAGAGGAAAAAAAATAGTTTTGTGATTTAAATGTAAAATCCGAATAACCCTGCAGGATATGCCCTACAAGAGGCTTTGGTGCTCCATTTTAGTTGTTTTCTGAAGTCGTAAGGACCTTTCCTTGCACAAACAGCAGTCATGTAGGAAAAAAAAAAAGGAATTTGAAGAGACTAAGGTTAGTAACTATATTCTAATAAGAAAGAGAAGCACAAAGGAGGAGAACTTGATAAGCTCATTTAAGAATTTTTACTCACTTGAACAAAGAGTGGAAATTAGAGGAAGAGAGAGACAATTTACCCCTACAGGTTAGGAGATACGGAAATATACTAGATGTTAGGAGAGAGATGAGGATGAACATGGCAAGACAGACACATGCTTAGAGGTCCAAGTAAAATTCCACATGTGGAAAAGGTTCTTTTAAAGGAAATTATTCCCATTTCATTGAAAATAAGAGAAAATAGGTGATAATGGTTGTTTGGCTGGTCTAGCAGGTTAACCATGGCTGCTCACAAACATTAAGAACTTAATGAACTGGAAAAAGAGAAAAAAATTATTTTTTTCAAGGACTCATTACTGAGGATAGAAAGAGTATTCTGCATTAACAGACAGTTAGTAGGATGATTTTTTTTTTCCCACCCCCCCCACCGGGTAAAATTCAATTATCTTCAATTAGGAATGGCAGCAATGTGCTGGAATGTGTAGTGAATGAAAAGAAATAACCATTTCCAGATGACTCAGCTAATCATTAAATGAGTTCTACCCCTGAACATGAGAGATGATACTCCTGTTGGGAAAACTTTATCTAGGCTGTTTCTTTCAGCAGCAGAGAAAGTCCAGATGATAGCTCATTTCAAGACTGCTTTTAAATTTAGAGAATGGAGATACGTTTCTCCATAGAGAAAGTCTATGGAGCAGCTTAGACCAGACGCCTGACTTAAATTACTAAAATAAATATTAATCACAAAATAAATACAGGATTATTGATGTCTCTCTAGTCACTGTCTAAGAATTTATTGGTGATGGTCCATTTTAGTACATATGCTATTTATCTGAATTCACAGAACTTGTGGGGAATTAGCTGACTCAGCCAGTTAAAGTACATAAATGAGCAACTGCCAAGGAGGGTGTAAAGCAGAAACAAATGAACACTCATTAAGCATAAAATCAAGATGTCAAAAATAAAATTAATCAAGGCATCAAGAAGCTTGAACAGAAATACTTTAGTTGCCTATATTTGAATGGTAGAAGACTGGATAATAAAAAAGAGAAATTGGAATTGGAATTGCTCTTTTATGATCTAACAAATATTACTGAGACCTGATGGGAAGATTTGCATGAGTAAAATGTTAAAATCACTGATATACTGGATTTAGGCAGGATACAGTTAGGAAAAAAGTAACAAAGTCACTTTCTATCAGAAAGTGGTATTACCTGCACCTGAGTTCTCTGGTAATTCAGAAGAAAAAATATTTTGCATGTTCACAGATTCATAGTCTAAACAAATCAACAAATTAACAACATGAAAAACATGAACAAATTCATGTTCAAACAAATCAATAAAATCTTAGACAAGGCACTAGCAAGTCTCTAATACGCCAACAACTTAGTATAGGAAAAGGATGGCTGATTGCTGCTGCAGAAATGGAAAAACTGTATTACAATGTGTGACTTCAACTTGAAAGACACTGTTGGAAGTCTCATGGTCCTTATGGTTTCTAAAAATTCTTGAAGAAAAAATATTAATAAAATTAAACAAAATTAATGTTTCTTCCTAAATGTTCTATGCTTGTTGCAGTTACCTCAAACAACCAAGGAATTCTAAAAACACGACACATCTCACTCTAGATGTTGCTTTTTGAGACCTTATAGTAGCCCTCCAATACCTAAAGGGGGCCTACAAAAAAAGCAGGAGAGGGACATTTGACAAGGGTCTGTAGTGACAGGACAAGGGGGAATGGCTATGAACTGAAAGAAGGTAGGTTTAGATGAGATATTAGGAAAAATTCCTCACTGCAAGAGTGAAGATGAGGCACTAGAAGAGGTTGCCCAGAAAACTTGTTGATGCCCCATCCCTGGAAGTGTTCAGGGCCCTGTTGAATTGGGCTTTGAGCAACCTGGTCTAGTGGAACATGACCACACCCATGGCATGCAAGATTGAAACTAAATGATCTTTAAGGTCCCCTCCAGCCTGAACTATTCTATAAATCTATGTCTTAATTATATCTGTAATAGCTAAACAGGTAACAAGACTAAGTCCAAACAAGTATGGTATGTATTCTCAGCAAGTTTGTGGATGACACCAAACTGAGGGGAGTAATCAATGTGTTGGAGAACATGTCTATCATTCTGAAGGATTTCTACAGGCTGGAAGAATGGGAATGTCCATTCATTCTACGAGTGGCTGGGAACTGAAAAATGAACAAAGTCACAGATGTGCATGTGCAATGGCAGAACAACCTGTGCCGGAGACCAAGCTTACTTTAGCAGATATTTATTAAACCATTTGACTATTTTACTGCAGCACTCTCAAGGACACAAGCCAAGTACAGAACTCAATGTTAGAATATGGCATCTTCACCTCCAATATTAAAGCTCTAACATTCAAAGCCTTAAAGTAAAGAAATATATACATATATTTCAATTAAATATTAGGTAAGTTTCATAATTCAGTAAAAAACATCAATGGAACTAGACCAGGAAGTTTAAAAGCCAGTTTTTAGGACATGAAAATGCTCCATTACTATTTTTCTTTTCTGGTCTGAAGTACGTTGTCAAAATGACATACTACTAAGACTTAGAAAACCTTCTGCCTCGAAGGAAGAAAAAATGGTTTCCTTCTTAACTAGAAAACTAGTATGAAAGAGATTCAGTAAAAAGAACATGAAGCATTCCAGGTGAGGTATGTTTTGGAGATTAAAATAAACTAAGGAAAGGCAAGGACAAAAGTCTACTGTTGTGGTGTGTAACACTAGTCCACAGACCATTAACCTGTTTTCTTATTTTTAAGTCTTGTAAAAGGAATTCAACAAAGGATCACTAAGCTGTCAAATGAAAATACTAAAACCACAATTTATCTTTTTAATCAGTGCTTATCTGTGTAGGGCTTTGGTTTTGTTTTCATTTCTTTTTTTTTTTTCCTTAGGGAGTGATCCTATACTAATACAAGTGCATGCTTTGTAACAGTGGGAGGCTGCGTAAGAAATGAAATGGCAGTGATTGAACTTGGAAAAAATAAAAGATGCA
Organism: Prinia subflava; assembly: GCF_021018805.1. Classification (NCBI taxonomy): domain Eukaryota; kingdom Metazoa; phylum Chordata; class Aves; order Passeriformes; family Cisticolidae; genus Prinia; species Prinia subflava. The sequence continues at coordinate 53,602,636 of NC_086249.1, forward strand.
GAAAAGAAGAAGGCACTCTGAAAGATTTTGAAAATAGTTTTTTGCATAGCTGGCCCAATGCATATGATGGAACTAACTTACTGGTTTGAACTGGATTGCTTTCCTTTTTCTAAGATGGATAGATTTAATTTATTACTATTTACATTATTTGTAATATAATGTTTCTTTCATTGTGATTTCTGAATCCTGACAGTAAAATAAACGGATTTTTAGAAAAAAACTAATTCAATTAGTAATAAAAATAATCAATCAATCAATTAATTAATTTTTTTGCATGTTTCTTTCTGTAGTTTTAGTCAATTTAAAGACAACTTAGGTATTCCATAACATGAAATTTGCTGAGCCTTCTAATTATACTGAGATTTCTTTAATGTTAAAACTTTTTACCTTTATTTATAGATCTGAAGTTTCCATAATATTATTTCATTATGCTACAGAAAATGCAAACTACTGCCCTACTCAAGATAGTCCTCACAGAAATGGTAATAGAAAAAGACAGTAGAATACCTCCAGAGCTGCAAAAGGTTACTGTAATGCTTGGCTCCATAGCTGCATGTTCTGCCATCTGAGTTAAACAGTACAAGAGAGTAACAGTAATTGTCAGTTGACCTTTTGATTAGACCTAGTCCTATTAAATCTTATGAGAGTAATCAATTGGTACTAAATAATGAGCAAAACAAGCAAACAAAATTATTTAATTAAATGACCTTTTAAAAACAGTGTTAGCTCAAGAAAGGTATTTTTTTGTTTTAGCTTGATTGTGACAGCAAGGAAAACCAGAATAATTCCCTCTAAGGGTATCCAACTCAATAAGAACAAAAATCACAATGGTTATGTAAATCCAGTAACTCTCCTACAAAGGCTTCTGCATTTCCCTGTGTAGCCCTTCCTCTTCCATCACCCTTATCCCTTCCACCCCAATAGCATCTATCAAATGCCAAGGTTAAGTGCAGAACAGAGGAGACCAAAGAACTGAATGCAGGTCAAGATATAAAGCACTTTGCATAAGGATGCTTTGTCTCACAGAACCAGCAGTGGACTGGACTGTGAACAGTGATGCAGACACCAATATCCTTTATGCACAATGTAAGGGGTTCCAATCAAAAGCCTTTAACTCTTGGAAAAGTCTCTCCATTACAGAAAAAAATGCTTACTTAACGTCCATATAGTCCAGCACCCACTTCATTTGGTTATTTTGTTAGCTATTTTTCTCACAGTATATTCAATTGCCATGGTAATTAATTTTTATGTTGACCTGAGGATAGCTATTTTTATTGCAGGGTGTTGCATTCACTCTTCCTCCAAGATAGATACAACTATTTGGCTTTGCTTCACAGTCCCCTAACTCTGAAGCAGAACTGCTCACCTTTTAAAACAAAAGTCTTTCCCCTCTAGGTACAATAACAAAATAAATTGATGGTACAGCATATACAAACTTATTTCAGCCTTCAGAGAATTGCTTACTGCCTTTCATGTTAAGACACATATAAACACGGTAATTCACTCTGATTTTATGAATTGCCTCCTGACTATCATCGGGGAGTGATGGCTAGGCAGTGCTAAATGAAAGCATCTAAAGCAGGTTGAGAATGACTGCAGTGTGCCTCTAAAGATCGATGAGTTGGCAGGTACTGTTATAAATTACCATCGGGTGCCATTCACAGACGATAAGAGCTTCATCCTGCATGACAGCCATTGATCTGATTCAGAACTAAGATGCAACCTTTGATGACACTCCTTGAGGATAAAAGGTTATGCTTCACATTTAGTTGTGAATAATAAGGTCATGTTTTAATTAAAGTAGTATCTCAGTGGAGTATTAGGGCAGTGAAACCGTACAAATTAGTATGACTTGTACAGCAATTGTTGCTGGAAAACAGCCTAGTACTGAATATAACAACAGAGAATAACAATGAAATTACATTAATGAGGCAAATAGCCCATGGTATTAGAAAGAGCTTAACTAGTCAGACCCCCAAATTAAAAAAAAACAGTAGTTTTTGAGTGTATGTTTGACACCAAAGCTGGCAAAACAAGAAAATTGACATTAAAGTAAGAAATACTTAAACTATACACCTATGTTTTAGTTACAGTAATTTCAATACACTTCAATTTTAAAATATTTTGTGCACAACCTAATATTCAAGCTAAAAACAAGCTTGGGATTGACTGTTCATAGAGATTTTTGAGCCTTCTTTTCTGGGAAACTCAAAGGATTGTCCACAAATTTCATTTTTTGGCACAGTCCCAACAACACTCCTGACCAAGGTTTCTGAAAATAAAACTGGCCATATAATGAAGATGTATGCAGAACAGCTATTAAATGGAACAGATATTATTTGTAAATATTTGTGAAAATCCTATTATATAATAAAATATAACTGATTATAATGTGTGCTGCTGATCCAGCAAAATATTGAGGCTTGTACTTAAGTAAGTTATCTAAGCAATACCAATCTTACAAACTGAATTAAGCAATGTAGGGTGGGATACAGACATTATGCAGCTGACTCCATTATAAACAAATAGCACATATTCTAACACACACTCCAAAAGGCAATTTCACTCACCCAAGATTCAGAAATTGACCTCTCATATAGAAAGTGTTGTAAAAGTTGAGTCATGAAGATTTATCAAGAAAGTACAAATGCTACCTTGTGCATTCTGTCAGCAAGGCAAACTGTATTTATTTATTTATTTATTTATTCATTTGCTTTGACATACTGCAAAGCATGTACAGCAAAGGCTTTCTTCACACCCACAGCTGCTGCAGCTTATGGTGTCCTCAATCCAATCTAAATGTTCATTTTGCAATTACTCTGCTGTCAAATGATAAGTGAAATATAGAATATATAGGCAGTAAGTACTTAATAGCTTTAAAAATATACTTTCTATCACAGTGTCACCAGTTGCTTGTCAGAATTCATACATTTTAAAATGTTTGGTGCTCAAACCAGCAGAACACATCCAGATCAGAAACCAGGAATAGCGGCTCTGCAGGAGAGCAGCTATGCAAATGCCTTGAAAACATAAATTGCTCTGAAAGGGCTGAAAACACACGATCAGATTGGGAGGTCAAGAGATTATGGAAACTAGCTGTCCGCCTCCCATGGTGCACGACAGATTTTCATTTCCCTTGCTGTTCCTAATATACCTGACCAGCCATAACGCAAAACTCACTACAGACACAGCAATGCCTGTTGTGGGGCTCTTAGTAAGGCTGGGCACTTAGAGAAATGCAAAACCTCAAGGCACCTATAGAACCAGACAAGTTACTTTGAACCGTCTTTAATTAAACCAAAACTGGGTTTGAACCTGTTATGAATTTTTTTATAGATGTTTTACTGTCATAATCTACAGCTTTGCAAGGCAGATATAGAGCTCTCTCATTCTGATGAGAAATAAGTGACATTCCATATGAAAAATGTAAATCTACTGAATATTTAGCTTTCTCGTGTTCTATATTGTTACTGATATCAGACTATAGCTAAAATTTTTAATTCAATACAAAGCATGGGCAGAGAATTTTCCTCAGAAAATTCTTTCTCCAGAATCATCAGCTAAGCTTTTATATCATTTATTTCCAATAATTTTTATGTAAACTTAGGAACACTGTTTAGTATAATGTGGTTTTGATTTTTCTTGCTTCCAGATTTAATAAGGAAATGACTATTCCTTGCTGAAAGAAAAATAAAAATGGAATTTAGCATGTTTCAAGACGTATCCTGAGTACTGACAGTCAAGTACTACAAACTTCTGCACTATGACGAACACAGAGTAACCTTACTTTTAGATCAAAGTCTTTTTCCAAAGTTTACCACATAGCAGTACCTTCTAGAATAGAGAAAATATTCAAGGTAATTGTGGGTGTACACAGGGATTTGGTAGAAGAACAAAACAGTTACAGCTGAGATAGATACACATATATGTGTGGACATAATGCAAACATAATGCAATATGTACCTATTCCATTTACTGGGTGGGAAAATAAAATTGCACTAAATAGACTAGTTAGGAATAAAATTCTGTTTTCTGGCAACACTCCCATTACAAAAGATTATTCTTTCTGCTTTTTTTTCTTTTCTTCTTCTTTTCTTTTTTTTTTTTATTTTAAAGATTTGCCTGTTTCATACTGGTCTGTCCTTTTCTATGCAAAAGTATGAATCAAAACAAGAATTGTGATCAGTATTTTTCAAATGAAATCAGTAAGGATTACATTAATAGTTTTAAGGGATGTGCTCACAATCAATACCTGGATGATATTTGAACTACCAATTTGGTTTTGAAAAATTTCAATTTCTAAGCCAACATTAATGTGGGGCACAACAGCATCCTGTCAGTAAAGGCTCTTAAGAAGAAATACAAACATTAAGTTAAAAAAAAAACTATATACAGTAGTTCACCTGTCACCTACAAAGTCACAGCCACTGAAATGTTGCTTTTATCTGGCAAACAACCTGGATTTGATTCCCAAATACTTCATGACAGAACAACCATTCCCCAGCAATCCAACAAAACATATAAGGAGGAAATGGCAAAAGATTTGTATGCTATTGGAAACACTTACATAGTATGTGGAAAAGTAACAGATATCTGACTAGAAAAAAAAATAATGAAGTGATGTAGTCAAACAAAAGCCAGAAATTTTAAAAAAGAAAAAGCCTAATAGCATATGCTTTTTCACCTGCAGGCAAAGGAGACTTGATTATGAATTTCCAGGTGCAACAGCACAGTCCCAGTAAGTGACACTATTAATAAAAATATCTTGAGAGCAAATATGTTTCTGAAGGTATGGAATACTGTTTGAAGCTCTTCTTGGTTACATGTCAGTAGAAGAACATGTGCAGAAACATACTGAAGATCAAAGGTCTAAATAATTATCTTCTTTACTAATTAATTCTGAACTTATATTTTATCAATGTCCCTAAGGTATGTAACCAAGGATATATTACCAATACTGTAATACATTGAATTCAGTGCAAATAGTATTCACCCTTTGGTGATTGATTAATAATTACCACATCAAGAAGCCTCTGTCTTCCTTCATCCTTTTGGCAAAAACAGTATTTTTTGTATTAAGGCACTTACCCTTCAAAGAGGTAAGACAGAGCATGATCTCAATTAATTTATTATGAGGAAAATTGACTTTTTGAAGTACAAAATTGACCAATGGGATTTGGTAAGAAATATAAAAAGGAATTATAAATCACATCAATGATAATATTCAAAAGCTTCTCTAGATTTACTTATGTATTCACCTTTATGCTCGAGTTTAAACTAATGCTATGTTAAATCTCCTTTTGAAATATAAAAAGAGTGTTATAGACTGAAGACTGCCATTTCCTAAATTTGTTAAAATGTATTAAAATAAACACTAGCATTTCATTTCTGCTCCATTTCTATTTTGGGTGACATACATTTCCCCTTAGTGTGAAGCACACAAGATCTATTGTCATAGACAGTCATCTACATTTGGTATGTTAATCAGGAAACCCCTAATCAGTTGATGAGCCAACAAACATTCTTTTACTCCACATGTTAGAAATCTTCTCAAAATGAGTTGTTTACAAATTTATGTAAAAATAAAATTAAAAAAAAAATTAAAGTGTTCTAAAATCTCAAGAACAATTATTAGGGGATGAGGGAGGTAGGATTGGGGTTTTGGTTGTTTTTTCTCATTGATACCCAACTACAGATTTCAGTGTTCTCTGTTGATGACTACCAAGACTCTACTAAATGATTAGGACCATATCCAGCAAAGCACTTAATATTTAGTTTTGAAATATAAAAAGATATCCACTGATCTCAATAAGCTACAGGAATCAATCTAATAGAAGCAGTTGAAAAAAAAACTAGCACATTTTACTTACCCTTTTTCATCCTATTGGAAAAGTGAGCAAACTATGCCCTGAAAAATGTTAAAGAAGATTGCACACAAGCTTATCCCCACACAGATGCAAATAGCTGTATACAGCCAAGATACCATTTATGAAACCAAACGAAGCTAAGCAGGCAGTAAGTGAAAATCTGAAACTATTCAAAGATGCATTTCTAAATCAATTTTAAAAACATAATTTATTGAGTTTTCATTGTTTTAGACAGAAATGCTATTTTTAACAACTCACAGCTCGTTGCTATTTTATTAAACACAGATAATAATTATTTACGCACTTTTGTGACTCTTTAAAGCACACTGCAACATTGCAGCTGAATAACTAAAAGATCATATAATTATTTTACCATAACTACTTGTCAGTGTCAGATTTCTGCCATGATATTGCACCATCAGGACTCAGTTATGTCTCTTACTTCTATTATATCATAATGAAACATAGCAAAACCATGCACAGTGTTAAAATTACTGTGTCTTGTGGTGTCCCTCAGGGGTCTGTACTGGCACAAGTAGAGTTTAATGTCTTCATCAATGACACAGACAGCAGGATTGATTGCACCCTCAGCAAGTTTGCAGAATGACACCAAGCTGTGTGGTGCAGTTGACATGCCCGAGGGATAGGGTTTCATGCAGAAGGACTTGGATAAGCTTGAGAAGCAGGCCCATGGGAACTTTATGGGCTTCAACAAGGCCAAGTGCAAGGTGGGATATTTTGGTAGGGGCAATTCCAAGCAGAAATACTGACTCAGCTTTGAATGGTTTGAAAGCAGCTCTGCAGAGAAAGATTTGGGGATGTTGGTGGATGAAAAGCAGGACATGACCTGGCAATGTTCATTTGCAGCTGGGAAAACATACTGTATCCTGGGCTGCATCCAGAGCAGCATGGGCAGCAGGGCAAGGGTGAGGATTCTGCCCCTCTGCTCTGCTCTGGTGAGATCCCACCTGGAGTGCTGTGTCCAGCTCTGGGGTCCTCAGCACAAGAAAGGTATATCTGTTGGATCAAGTCTAGATGAGGGCCCTGAAGATGATCAGAGAAATGGAATACCTCTCCTAGGAAGATGGGCTGAGAAAGCTGTGGGAGTTCAGCCTGAGGAAAAGAAAGCTCTGGGGAGACCTCATTGCAGTCTTCAGTACTAGAAAGGGGCTTAAGAGAAAGAAAGATGGAGACAGACTTCTTTTTGTGGTGACTGTTGCAATAGGACAAGGGATAACGTGTTTAATAGAAGATAGATTCAGACTGGAAATAAGGGAGAAATTTTTTACAGTGAGGGTGGTGAAACACTGGCACAGATTGCCCAGGATTGTGGCAGACGTCCCATCCTGGAAACATTCAAGGACAAGTTGAAAGGGCTTTGTGCAATCTGATCATGATGAAGATGTCCCTGGATTCATCTGTCATTGCAGGGGGATGTACTAGTTGATATTTAAAGTCCCTTCCAAACCAAACCATTCTATGATCCTATGATCCTATGATTCTATGATCTTATGATCCTATGATCCTCCTTTCTGTTTCAATGCCTTAAAATTTATTTAATATTTAAATTTTTTTAAATTTTTTTATTTTTTTCCCCCCAGAGTGACAGGTCTTTTTTTTTTTTTTTTTTACCAACCTTTTTTCTCAGTCATGGATGCAGACACACTCAATGAAGGTTCTGCCTAAGGCAGAAGTGATGACAATTGCTTGCTTAGTAAATTCCACTATGCTAATTGCAGAAGTTAGTCAATCATGTTCTGGTCTGACCCTATTCCTAGAAGAGGCAACGAGATACCCCAAAGAACACTTCCTTGAGACTGAGATAAATGTGAGTAATTCTGACCACAAATGTGAAAGTCCCAAGAGTGGATCACGAGTGTTCAGTGCTCATATCTGGCTTGCAGGTGGAAATAGCACTGCTCTGAATCATTTATAGTGAACAAGTCATAAACTGCAAACCCAGGAAAATGTGAAGAATGCATTTCTCCACTATCCTCAGGCACAGGCTCTTGGTGTGATTTTACATATGCTGCTTGTTATGATGATATTGATTACTAAGTCAACAGGAACATTCACAAGGGAATGCAGATCTCTTTACTACTGCTCTGTAATATTAAAATATCATTACTGCGACACCAACTTTTTGTTCTGCTGTAATGTTATTCTCTGATGGTTGCCTGCCTGAGCTGAAATTTGAAACTGTCTCCCACGGACTTGTAGAAGAGATTCAACTTCACTTATAAGGAGAGTGAAATTAAATATTCATCCTTGGACTGCATTTCAGGTTCAAACTGACTGAAATTCCTCAAGGCAAAACGTACTTAAGTCACTGAAGATTTTTTTTTTAGTTTTAAAAATTCAGGAAGTCTATTTATCAGGGCTGGACAGTCAAAAAATCATTTATCTGGAAGTTCTGTACAGAGATACTCTTTTCCCTCCTTTGTAGCATGTTTTTAATTATTATGGCTAGGTAAGCTACTTCTTAATCTGGAATAATTTTAGTACACTGAACATCCAGACTGGACTCTTCAACACGTAGCTGTTCAGATCAAATAACGATAAGTGGTGGAAGAGCTTAAGTTTGAACCATCTGAACTTTTTACATTGGTGAGTATTCTGCAGGTAGCAGCCTTTGAAATTAAGGTAAGCAATTACAGTAATGACAAAAGCTCAGAAAAATCTTTAAATGGATGTAACATCTCAAGATTTAGCTTCCAATCTACAGATTCACTTCAGGGTTTACCCACTCTGGAACCAAAATAGTTTCAGCAAATAAAGACAAAATACTATCGTCCCCCTAGACAAGATTTCCTCTGAATACCAGAAGTGATAAAGTTCACCGATCCAGAACATAGAAGCAAAGGATTCTTCCTCACAAGGGAAATTCTCTTTTTTGGACAGACAAATTAATTGAAAATGGCCCACAGTCTTGAAAATTGGTTCCTTTACAGAGCTCAATTGGAAAAACACTATTTTATTTAGAATTTTCTTGTTTTACTCTCACTGTTCTTGCACTAACACTGGGATATATAGCACTCCATATAGCATGGAATTTGCTCATTTTAAATGCCATATTAATATATTCTACTCAGATATACATTACATTTCAAAAGTGTCCCAAAGCCATATATATTCACACAGCAAAGAGTGAGCCAGATACTGCAGGAACCAACACAGGCAAAGCCATCAAGAGACTGTCAGTTCCACACAGGCTCATGCTACCCAAGCAGCAGAACAGAGGAGAGGCAGAAGATTTAACATTTAGTTCATGGCTGTTGTCCTGGACTGCTGCCAAACGGTACTGGGAAATATATGACAATATATAATATTTTCCCTTCTTTAGCTACTACCACCATTTAGTCAAAATAATAGTAAGCAAATGCAAGTTTTATAGAATCACAGGGGTATTTTTTAATATATGTGTGAAACTTAAAACAAGTCTATATGCTTATATATTCATGTATTTTTCTAAAAATTACAACCGTCTCAGATACACATCTCTCTGTGTAGAAGAGCTTTCCCTTTCAAAGTTCATTAGTACCTTGTTTCTCTCTCTCTGTACAAGATGACTTTGTGATAAAGACATTTCTGGGCATATTTTGTGGGGTTCCTCCTTGCTTTGATGACGTGTAAATGTTGAAGTGGAGTATAAAATAACTGCCTTTATGAAGACAGTAGAAGTGAAAATATATTTTTGGAAAAATAAGCAAAATACAGGACAAGTATCCAAGGATAAGGCTGGTACTGGAATGAGAACCTCTGCCTATAATGGACATTTGGTGCTGTTAGTTAGTCCCAGCCCCTTTAACTCTCGAGTAAAACTCCAACTCTTAAAAAACCACAAACAAACAAACAAAAAACACCAAAAAAAACCCACCAAAACCAAACCAAAACAAAAATCTTCAAGTACACACTATATCCAAATATCCAGATTCATACAGAAATTCTAACTCTTGTTTTGGAACTTATGATTTTGGCCACGAGAGATGTATTCGAGTAATAAAATGTGGGGTTTTGATTTCTCCTGTTTTGTCAAGAAGTCTAAGAAAAGCACTGAAACCTGACTTAGGAGTCTTTGGGTAACTTTTCCTTTATAATGGAATTTTATTTCATTTTTTAATGATGGATTCAGTATGACTACATGGCTGGTCAAAGTTGAACCCAATGACATAGCATAGTCAGCAAGACTTTTCTTCTAGATTGCATTTCCATCTTTAGAGGAATTTCCTACTCCTGTTAAACTAATGTTCTGCTTTGTGTTTGATCCATGTTGTGCACACAATTTCTGCTTTTCTAAGATTCCAAAATTTCAGACAGGCTCTTGTGTTTAAATTTATGACACCTGTGCTTATCTTCTTTGTCGTATTTCTCTCCTGAGGCTTCTCATCTGCACAGAAGACAGTCTTGGTCTCATGAGTTTTCTCCCAGTACAATATATTGTGCAGGAAAATTACTTCTAGATTAAATTTGGTTTCTGTCTAAGCAGGTGTCAGAACCAAATTATGAAAGGATCAACTCAAATTACTAATTGCTGAAAACATGTTTTATCTCTGCTTCTTTTTGATGAACAGCACAGCTAGAAATACTTAATTATTGTTTAATTATGTTTACTAGAAGTACAGACAAAAGCTATAATATTCCAGGTATGAATTCTGGGAAAGAAACTTCAGCAAAGCAATACTTAAACTTATCTGTCATTAGAGATACTTCCCCCCTCCTTTCTCACCCCCCCCAACCCATCCCCCCCCTTAATTTATACACATAACAGGAACAAAGAAAATGCTTGTTGTTCCTCAAGGATCAAAATTCCTACTTAAAAGAAATGGAAACTATTTGAAGAGGATACAAGTACCAGTAATGTGATTGAATTATTTATCCTTTGGCATCATGAACTGTCCCTGACTAACAGCTTAGGCTTTGTCCTTAAATCATTTGTGCATTTGCTTAAAGTATGTAAAGATAGGTATTTGGAAAAAAAGATTACTTGTTTATCATGCCACTATTTATAATATGCCTCCAGTTGATTCAGAGAGATTCAGCACAGGATTGTTCTTTATTATGCAAAAAGAGGGGGAAAAATGTTACAACAGGATTTCATAAAAGATAAAATGACTCAGAGTTTCTGAATTGCATACATAATAGTTTTGAATGGACATACTTTTTTCAATTCATGGAATCATCTTCTATTATCAATCCTTTAGAAGTCTCAGAAATAAAACTATGTTCAAACACAGTGGTGAAGAAAGATCGCACCTAACTATTATAAACAATTATCAATGTTTTACAAAATAAGCATATCTTTATCATATCTACAACAAGCCTAAACTAAATTTTGAAGGGCTTGAAAAGTTCTTTACAAAAAATAGGAAAAAAAAAAAAAGAGAGTATAATTTTACTTTGAGGTTTTTATCAATAGAATGGTTGTATTTTATCTCTTGGTATAATTCATGCTTAGAAGAAATTGAGAAATACTTCTACAAGGGAAAATTAATACATGCTGCTGCTATTTTACAAATCTGTAAAATGAAAATGAAATTCATGAACATATGGATTCTCTGCTTTCTCAGATGTGTTACAAAACTGCTATTAAAGTGATAATTTACAACTTAAAGAGAGAATCATCTCACTTCAGAACTCTTAAAAGTTACACATGTAAGTGTGAAGCTGTCATGACCATGTCCTTTACAATCAATGTAGAATATCAGAGTGCAGAGGTGTTTTAAGTACTTACCGCGCAGATTTGAAGAATTATGGTGCATATGGTTGAGTATGTCTTCTTCCATGTCTGACATCTGTATTTAAGAAATCTATCTTAATATAGATCAATCTGTCTCAGGGTGTATAAAACATAGAGCCTGATATGTAATGTAATTTTCTGAAATACCAAATAGAAAACTAATGGTAAAGAAGTAGAATCTCCTTTGCACAAAAATCTCACTGTTTAATCTTAAGAAAAAGAACCCCACTGAAATCAGTTAAGCTATTGAAACCAGTATTATGTTTTTTAAAAAAGTGCTAAAAGTACTAAACAAAGTTTTCATCAAATGGTATGAACTCATCTACACAGATGAGAGTTTCATGAGAACTCACAGATGTCTTGTACTAGTCCAGAATCCTTGTCATTAGTTCAGAGTCATACTGACTGTGTTACGTATAGTTTTTTATAATTCTTTTAGCATTACAATAAATAATGTATGAATTCAAAAGAGTACTTGAAAAAATACAAAACAACAACAACAACAAAAAGTATCTGACATATCTCTAAATCCACATTTTTCTACTAGGACCATCCAGAGATGTGATTTGAGAGGAAAGAAAAAGATTTTCCCTTTCTTGAAATGTAGTGGAATGAACATGCCTAATGAGAACACAAGCAAGAGTCAGCTTCTTGCAAAAAAGCAATAGATGGGGGATTAATGAAGCATCCAGATTTCCTGAACCCCACTAATAAAACATCTTCTGCCTAAACAGATTGTTCTGTGGCAGAAATAAGATATCTTACATGTGGGTCTGTCTAACTTCTTTCATAAAAACTGCTACTAGATCACAAATGTGTGGGTTGTGACCCTGGTGTCAGAAGGAATGTGATTTGAGATATTTTGTTTAAAAATTAGTAAAATTGCTACTCAATCACTTTAACAAGAATGTAGCAGCACCAGAGTCCTCTCAGTGGTGTCCAGTGACAGGAAAAGGGACAACATGCACAAACTTTATCACAGGATATTCCACTCGAATATGAGGAAAAATTTCTGTACTAGGAGGGTGACAGATCACTGACACAGGCTGTGGAATCCCTCTCTGGAGATATTCAAAACCTGCCTGGACACAATTCTGTGTAACCTGGAGGGAAGCTGGACTAGGTGATCTCCAGACAACCCAACCATTCTCTGATTCTGTGATCTTCCAGCCAGAGACAGTTTTGTATTGGGACCTAAATATCAATCAAGCTACCTATTATGGTGCCTAAAATTCTTACTCATTTACAAGACTGTAGGTTAAAATAAAAGCGAAATTTGTACTACACACTATTGAATACATTCCAGTATAGTTTGCTTTAATAAAAGTCACACTGAAAAAATTACAAAACCTGATTGAATTGTGCACTTAGTCTGTCAAAAAATTTCATGTATGCAAACAGAATTTAACAAAAAACACTTTTTTCTTTTTTAAGGAAATAAACCAATAAAACTCAAATAGGCATTAGAAGAATGGTGCATTTCAGTATTTTAATGATCTAAGAAAACTCCTGATGTTTAATTGAACATCCAGAACATGTGTCAAGAACATATCTTCAGCTTCTTAAAGTTCACCAATTCCTCACTTACACAACTCTGCATAATGACTGCTTAGTACTAGGCTTAGCACTGCAATTATGGGCATTATTAAGAATCTACGCTAAAAAGAGACAGTTGTACAAAGCAATTTCTGCAATACTCTGATTATTAGCAGTGTCATTTCAGAGCAGCAATTTGCTTATACCAATTTGATGAAACTTAAATCTCTCAAAGTATAAAAGTTTGCATATACTAAAAATACATCAGGATTCTTGTGTTTGTATTGAACTTTACTAATAATGCAAGTGACACTGCATTGTGTGCAGTGCAGAGTGCAACTAATGTCTAAAGTATTTCCCCAAAATCAGAAGCTCAGATTGTGGCTGATTAGGTTTTGTCTAAGAACACGAAGCTAATATTACACAATACACGTTAATAACAGAATTATTAATGCCTTGGTGTCTAAAAGCTGTTATGTACATGATATTCATACATATGCAGTAAATGGCATAAGTAAACCTCTCACCAGAAGAACCTCTTTTCTATTCTTCATCTCTTCACATCTCCCTCATTTCCTTATTTTTTTTTAGGTTGTTATATACTGGTGCAATGAGGCTTCCTTAAGGCTCAGCCATATGATCAGGCAAATGAGGTTTTACAGACATGGGCAACCTATCTCTATCCAATTGCTTGTTCTTAGCTCACATAAAATGAAGGTAAACTGATTCATGATAACATGTTCTGGCTGTGGTAGTAGTAGTTTCATTCTACATCTAGCTTCCACTGTGCTTTCTGATAATTTCCAGTGGCTTCTGCAGTAAATGGATTTTTTTTTTACTGCAGACAGATGAGAATGGAAACTCCAATTTAAAGTCTTTTGCCTCAGCTGCATGATGTTTAGCAATAGGTGCCATAATATGTCATTACTTGTAAAACTAAATATCACAAGATAACAAAATATCTGGCTAGGAGTAACCTGGTCTAGTGGAAGGTGCCCGTGCCTAGGGCAGGGAGGTGCCTGTAAGGTCCCTTCTAATCCAAACCATTCTATAACCCTATGATTCTGTGATTCTGGACCCTGACAGGTGAGTTGCAATATCATTCTTCTCTTAGAGAGTTAGGTTCCTCCATAAAGTAACTTGCACAAGAAACTCCAGCAAACAAGAATATAATAACAACTAAAGGAAATATTACTCTAGAACATGTTCTCACCTTGTTTTCCATAAATACACACTTCATTCTTAGTCAAAAATTTCATTTCATGAAAATACATTAATAATTTTTTCCCTTAGTTCTCTAAACAAAGTAACCTTCTCCCTCTGTAGATTGAATTTGACACAAGATGAAATTTCAGGACTTTGTTTTGCTTAGTTTTTGAAAGAGAAATACTATTCTGACAATTTGGACTTTCAAAAGTGAGAAATAAATTACACGTTGACAACAAGATGGGTGAACTATTCATGAAATATAAACTACATCTTAATCTATATTTCACTGTCAGCTCATTTTAGACATCTTCAGTGTTTTCAAGAGCAGTCATATCATTTTGTAACCTCAATAGAAGAGATAAACGCTGTATTGTAAATTTAGGTACCACACATATGACAATGTAGTAGATATAACTCCTATACTTTCTTGCAGTGTTTGCATTTGGGAACTTTTTCAAGGGGGAAGGAATTTTAAGGGCACTTTTTTATTATCTTTTTAATATTAGTCACAGATATGAAGATGGGAATCAAATTATATGGAATACCTTACATCAGTGATTGTGTATAACAAGTAAATTGTTCTCCTTTTTCAATATTATTGTCCCTAAAGTTTTTTTTAAATTTTAAGCTTTATATATGTTACATAGCAAGTTAAAAAGCAGGAATAATTTTTCTCTGTAGCCTTTTTATCTTCAGTGATACCTGTTTTGGTACCTGAACATCTTTTGCATAACTTTGCTCTCCAGTAAAATTCCAATGCCCTTGCTCTTTGCTTAAGAGAAAAAAAAAATGACGCCTATAAGCTCCAGGCATATCAATCAAAAACAAGACAGTCAGCACTAACTCTAATAATGAAAACCATGATTTCATAAATCATCCTCTACAGGTTAGGGTCATCTTTTAAAAATTTCTTATCAGCCACGGCTCAAGATTTCTCAGACTCTCACTCTTATTTCTTTAATGAAAACAATAGGAAAGATGTCAGCATACAAATGATGTGACCCTCTTTAGCTTAAAAAAGATCCTGAAAATGAAAAGACTATGCTTTGCTTTGTCTTTGAAATTGCAGAAGTCAAGATTTTTACGTCCCTTCCCACAAAATTAAAAAAAAAAGTTTATCTCAAAGCTCTATAATGAAATAAAAGTATCTAATCTTACGTGGACTTAATTTAATAAATTAAGTAGATTGATTTTGAAGAAGCTGGTAGTACAGGATACTTTCTCTACTGCCTGTACCCACTACATAACAGGTTATGATTGCCTAAGTGGCTTTTGTTGCTGCATATCCTTAAACAGACTATCTATTAACGAAATGACATATTTTTAATTCCATCAACAAACTTCAATGCATTATTTTACAATTTAGACATTTCAATAGTTTGAAAAAAAACAAAACCACACTAGCAAAATATGAGTTCATTGCTCTGTCTTTCAAGACTAATATATGAAAAGAAGAAAAAAAAAAGAAAAGATTAAAAAAAAGTATGGCATTCAATCTCTGCTAATAAAACCCATATTTTCTAGCCTTCAGCTCCTGGACCTGATGCCCCTCTGTGCTTCTTTACTTCTGCACTCTAACACAGCCTGATATGACAACAACATTCAAAATTGCATTAATTTTTGGTAAAAAACCTAATCTATTCGCTCATTAACAAAATAATTATCTCCCAGTTAGAAACAAACTAATAAACTAAACAAATAAACAAACCTACAAAAGAAACAAACAAAATCTCCAAGCCAAAGTAAAAGCCCGAAACAAAAACACATGCAAAAGCTAAGACATGTTTAAGGCACAAAGACTGGTGGGAAGGAAAAAACACATAGTTTCTATCCTTAACTAAACTAAAAGTGTATCACACAAATATGACAACTTTAGGAAGCACTGCAAGACAACTCAAATATCTACCTTAGTTAGCTGCATCTGCACTAATTTGTAAACAAAACCCGAGTTTGATTTTTACTCAAATTAGAAAAGTTTCTATGTTAATATGGGATGGATCATGACAATTTGTTCAAATTTGCTCTTACAGAAGGATATAAATGCTTTGGATGCATCTACACTGCTAGCTGAGATGTGTCTTTAAAAATAGACATTGCACAGAGGGCAAAAATGCAAGAACAGATCCATTCTGATCCATTCTGAAATAACGTGCATGTGAATTGCGATCATGTTGGCTGAACTATGTACCACCCCCTATGAAGGAAGAGAGACAGCAGTTGGCTGCAATGAGAAATATCAAGTTGTGGATGCTATACTGAACAAAGATTTTTTTTTCTGTGTTAACACAAATTAAATACTTGCTTTTGACTGAAGCAATACAATCAGCTCAAAATGTAAAAAGAAAAAACTGCTGGAGTAGTTCACAGGCAAGAAGGGGCAATATCTTCTGAAAAGACTGGAAAATTATATAGCAAACCTGACTTAAGCCTGACCTGGTGATGTCAACTCTAGAGCACCTTGCTCCTATGTTTAGATCACTCAGCAGAGCTTTGCTGCCAACACATGTGAAATCCACAATTTGAGCTGCTGAAATGCTACTTGGAGGTAATCCCTCTTCTAAAGTCTATGTAGAAGGCTTCTGAGCTCATTGCCTCAGGCAGATATTGCTATTAACTTCATTAAAGAGTTTGAGATACTACACTGCAAAGTGAACTGCTTAGATATGAGCAGACCATATGACTTAGTAGAAAAATTGTTTGACTTTCAGCATTCTATCACTTTGGAAGTGGTGGGAAACATAAGAAAAAAAAACTGATAGGCAACTACTATTTATTAAAATTTCATCTTCCATGCTGAATAGTTTTTGGGGCCCTCTTCCCACTACATAAAACATTGTTCATGTAGGGCTATCAAAGTTAATGTTAAGATGTAATATTTGAAATAGGTTTATTTCACCACTTGCTCAAGTAATTTTTGTTTTTTCTTATTCAGCCCAGGATCTGTTTGGTTTCTGGGCCAAAACTGCATATTCCCAGCTCATATCTAACTTTTCATTCACCAGCACCCCCAAGTCCTTCTTGTCAAGGCTATTCTCAACCTCTCCATCCCACAGCCTCTGTTCATTCTAGGAGTTGCCCCATATCAGATGCAGGAACATGCACTTGGCCTTGCTGAACCTCATGAGGTTCCCATTCCTGGCTATCAGAGTTAACCCACAAGAAGAAGGAGTTTTAATCTAGCTAGCTAGCTAGCTAGCTATTTAGATAGCTATTTAGCTATCTTTCTCTCTAGCTATCACATAAAAGCACTTGAGATTGCAGGCATGTGTACATAGAATGCATGAGAAATACACACAAACAATACATTGCATATATAGACACGCACATGCATATACATATATATATACATACACACACAAACACATATATATATGTACTGATTGAAATGTTTCCATTATTGCACGGCACATTTACCACCATACATTTGCAGCAAATTCAATTCATTTTGAGTAAAGGTTTTAGAGGAAAGACCTTCATAAGCACGTCATAAACATAAGCACTACAAGTTTACTGATCGTCTAGCCAGGCCTATAGCTGAATGATTGCTTCTACAAGTCATAATCCTATGAACTGTGGAAGAGTCATCTTTTGGATTAGTATGAGTACATACTCCTCAGAATTCACAGTACAGAGCAAATTCATATGCTAGGCAAGTCCTCTAAAGTTCTGTGCAAATCCATTGGCTCATAAGACATGCTGGCAATAAATATTTCAGCTCTTTGTGCTAAAAAAAAAAAGTAGTTGGGAAGCAATACATTTGACTCCTTCTTAAAATGAAGTAGAGACATTAGAATTCAAGTTCCAGGTGAAGATACAGTCCACCACTTTCTGATACTTAGAAGACATCTAATGTCACAAGAGAACTATTCTGTTGTGAAAACCTTTTGTGTGTCGATACAACAGCTCCAATCCAAACCCAGAATAATATGCTTAAAGTGACAGACACCTAATGTTCCTTTTGGCGGGGGGGGGGGCTGAGGGTTGTTTGTTTGTGGGTTTTGATGGTTGGTTGTGGGATTTTGTTGGTTTTGTTTGTTTGTTTGTTTTGGGTTGTTGTTTATTTGTTGTTTGGGGGTTTTATTGTTGTGGTGGTGGGGTTTTCTTTGTTTTTTACAGTTTCTTGGTTAATCAGGCATATCTTGTGGATTATATAATTTCTTAATCCTCTATTCTATGGGGCTATTGTTGCTGAGATGAATGTAATATATGGCAAAATAGAATGGTTTTAAAAGAAATTAACCAATCCTTGCTAAGGTTAAGAAAATACATTTTTAATATTATGAGAATTCTTTACATGTCATCCTAATGTGATTTGAATTCCCCTGTTTTACAAGGAATTAGTGTATCAAAAAAGATTACATTTCTCTTTCTCATTTATTACTAACCTAAGGAAGTATATAATAATTCAATTTAATTTATATTTCCCTGAAGAAGTGCAATTCAGTGGATAATAAATGCAGAGCTTCTGTATTAATAACACCTAGCTGGAGACTGTAGAATACATATGGCATGTAGTGGTTACAATTAAGTAGGAGGACCTGAGACAGAGGCTTTTACATCAGCAGCTTTGTACTGCTTAGGAAAATAATGGACCCTGAGGCAAAGCTGAGGGACTTATTTATCTGCTATGATTAAAACTATTGATAATTCCCTAAGTGGTAGGTTCAGCTGCTGTTCCAAATTATATTGCTTAAGATATTAATGAGAAAACAGAAACACTGTCTGTGTTATTTAGTTAATACCAGAGGCCATATTTCATTTGCCATTTCTACTTTAGATTATTCTACGTTCGAGTTGAGATTAGTCTACATTACTATTGCTTATGTCATATTTTATGAAATGTTCCTGGGCTTAACCCTTCTACTAAGAGATCATAATAGCATTACTGCTGTGCCAGGCCTTTTGTGATAGCTGAAGAATATCTTTATTGTGATGAATTCTACATTTCCACTTATTTCTATTTGCCAATATTTGGGTATTAATCCAAGTTAGAATAAAATTTGTAGTTTAGATTAAAATCACTTCCATATATTATATATTGTTTCTTTGTAGAAAGAGCAAAATGTTGAGTGCTGCAGAGAAATGCTACCCACAGAGGAGAGTAGTAGAACTGTCTTCCCTGTAATCATTACTCTGAAATGATGCTTGACACTGATCTCCATTCAACACCGTCTTTGTTAACACTGAGAGTTATCCTATCAAGTGGGATTAACAATGAAATATTCCATCTAAGCAGCAACACATTAGAAGAGCAGGGATCACTGGCTCAGTCAATCACATGAAGATGCAGCCAGAAGCCAAGCAATGAGTTGAAGCTCTGATTATAAATTGAAGTATGAAATGAGTTTGTCAAATAGTGGTGTTTGACAGTGAGAAAGATTTGTAAGACTAACTCTACAGCAGGGGTGCTTGGGACATGAGACAGCAGAAAGCATAGGAGTCAAAAATATCACTTCTGATAAGCAGTAACCCATTAAAATTTTAAAAGAAAGGCCTAACTATTTAATAAGTTAAAGTCATTACTTTGTCTTTACACAAGCATAAAGGAAGCTTTATATCCTTAGATTACCACTTTGAAGCCTTTAACCCATCACCTTTTCCATGTTAACTATTCTCATTTATATTCAAAAAGACTTTTGACAGATGTCTTTTGTTTTTGTCTTGTCTGGGAAGTCCTTTTCTATGGCTGGTCAGTAAAGAGATTAAAGACTTAAACAAACAAACAAACAAACCCTCAAAAAACAACAAAACCAACCAACCAACCACCCAAACAAACAAACAAACAAAAAAAAAAAAAAAAGAAAAAGAAGAAAGAAAAGAACTCCGTACTACTAGTTTAGGAACATCTGAAGCCATGAAAAAGAATTAAAAATAATTAATGTTTACTTTAAAATGAGTCTTTGGACAAGGATTCTCATATTTAATACAGATCATGTGGACTCATCTGCAGACTGAAATAATCCACTGGGTGTCACTTCCCAGTGTCCACAGTACAGGAGAAGAACTCAAATATGTGAACTGTAAAGGCTATACCACTATTCCCATTACAACTCTGGGGTATTAGAGTACTTTAAAATGAGGGCTTAGCATATTTTCATGTTTTATAACACCCATAAACATGGCTTCATGCATTTATTCTGATAGCCATGGATAAAACTATAAAATAGTAATGTTTTGGGAATAGTACAGAGTGGAAGAGAAAAGAATCTAACTGGTCTGATGGAAAGTTTTAGAACAAACACCAGATATCTCAGTATTTTCTTTTCTGAACTGCAGCCTGCTACTCAGATTATCAGAATGAAATGATAAGAAGGCAAACATGGTAGGAGCACAATAGGCTTGAAAATAATTTGAAGTGAGACAGATGAGACAAGAGCCTGCCTGTTTCTAACATCTATAAAGTTAGATGTTAAACAGCCAGGTTTTGAGCCACTTGGTCAGATCAAACAGACCTAGGCAGCCAGATTTTCGTCTCACTCCTAAACTTGACACCTTCCTTCAGAGCCACCAATCTAAGGGAAGAAACTGCAACGTGAAACCCCCTCACCATAAACATGGTTATATAATTCCTATAGAAAAATCCAGTTATGAAGGGAATGAGTTTTCAGACAGATGCTCTTGGCTTTTACTAAAATAAACATTACAGAAATGTCAACTTTTCCACAGACAACAGATGTATTTAATCCCATATGAGACTATACATACAATAGTATATACAGTACATAGCAGACTATAAACTATGAATAAAAATATATATAATTATACAAAAATATTTGCGTGACTGCGGTGCAGAATGTATGCTTCATACAGACACAATTTAACTATCACTCTTTATCACCAAAGAACAGAGAATAACCTTTGACTGTTTTCAGAGGGAAAATCTTGAATTTGCAGAAATGGAAGAAAAAAATGTTTAAATATTTCATCAGTGGAACCCGAATGTGTTATTTATTTCTCAAAACACTATGTCTTATATTGCAAATAGGACAGATAGACAACTAATGCAGTATGATATCTCTTTACAGAATTCAGAGATCTCTGATAACATAGTAATAATTACAATTCCATACATACATGGTAAGTATATGTTATGATTATTCTGTTTTATATCCTTATAGAATATCCCTTCCTTTAATTCTTTTTTCTGCAATAATAGACCTCACAAGAGATATGCTTTTAGTTCTGACTTGACTGCATGGTAGACCACCTGTTTTAATTTCTCTGGCCACTGTCAGATATTTTGGTGAGATGGCTGTAGACAGCAGCAATGGTTTGCATTTGGGTGTCTTTTTAAGACAGAAATACTAACATGTTTAAGCTACACAAACTACTCTCTGTTATTTGACAGATCAGTGGCAGTCCCATTAAAATAAGATATATGCTTTTACATTAGCCTGACAAGGGATTACACTAAATAAAATGGTTTTGACTGGCATGAGTTTCCTATTACTCAATTTGCCCTTTGCTGCCAGAGCAGGGATATAAAAAACTACATAACATAAAAAGTCCTTGTCTTTGGGCTCCTTGACGTTACTTGGAGGCCAGCAGCCCTGAAATTCATATGCATTCTTTATTTAGATTTTGCTAGTATGCTGTTTTCTAACCATAATACTAACATGTAAATGCATATATTTGTCAGAAATAAATAGCATCCCAACTGATAGCTCATTAACAGTTTTATATTGATATTTTTGCACAGGCGCAGAGCTGTTCTTTCAACTGCAGATGCATTCTAAAAATAGTTGTTATTCAACACAATATGCTATTATTTTTCTGTTGTATTTTATTTTTCTGCCAAGTCAGAAAGTAAAAGCAGATGAACTTGGGCTCTTCCATGATAATTTTGTTCTAAAAAGAGTGATATTGAACAAAGTCACCAGTGGAACTGCTCAATTAGCACCTCTGCTCTCAGATGGACAGTTCCTGGTCTGATTTCTAATGTGATCAACATTACATCATTTAGCACTTCTGTGACCTTCAAAAAGATTCAGTCTTTGTCAGTCAAATTAAATAAGAACCTCAGTCTACACAGAAAGAATTATATGGGCCACCAAATAGTCTTTCTTTTTAAAATAAGCCAAAAAGGAAGGAAAGGTTCCCTCCTGCTCATGAAAACATACAATATGTGTCCTGATTGGAAATCGCTCTTGGCACTTCATTGCATGCATAGTGGTAAGGAGACATCAGAGTTTCTCATCAGGAAGAGCCAAAAGCTAAAAAAGACCTAACCATCCCACAGCATCGTTCAGTCCATAGCTACAAAATGTTGCTCCTTTATCCCACTGAAGAGAAAAAACAAATTGTGATTCACAGAGGGACAGAGTAATAACTCTCAATTAAATCTAGACTTTGCACATCTTATTCCTGGTTTTGAATCAGCAGCTCAAGCAGTCCTTCAGTTTCCATGGTGTCAGAGGTTTCTGCCTCACCAAATCAAAAGTGTGAAATAATTATGCTTTACATCTAACAGCTCAAGTGGGTTCACACAGGCTACCGACTTGCAGACACTGAATGCCTAACTCCTTTGATCGAACTATACTAGCTCATTAAGCAGTATTTTCTCTATAATTTTTTGTATGTAAACATTGAACAAAAGGCTAAATATTGTGCCAGAGAAGAACTGAATACTGCACAGCAGGGTTTGATGATAGCAGCCAATTGCCTCCCCTGCAGTTGGAAGACAGTTTGGATAACTATTCCAAAGATTAATGAGCAATCAGTTCTAAATTAAACCAAGACCTATGTTTAAATCTTTCTCACTCACACCCTTTACAAGTCTAAATTTGAGTAACACTCACAGAGATAAAATGCAGTATTTTGCTTTGTGTGTTGTAGAACATTATTAGCAGAGTGAAAAATTGCTTCTTTGGCATTTCCTTCACATTTTTCAGCTTTTATTTTCCTGAACAATTGGAAAGCAAATGGACCGTGATGAGGTTTGTTGCTTCTGCAGCAGGCTATAAACAGAGGTTTCCTGTCACTCATTCCTAGAAACTATACAATCCCATTTTGGAACTGGATCAGAAGTATTAGATCTGTGAGGCTCACGACTTCTGACACACCATTTTCATACTGAGTTCAGTTTTTAGCCAACTGACGAGGCATTTGAGTAGTGGGAAACAAATACGATAGTGAACAAAGTGCGGGAGAGTCATTGGAGGGCTCTGCAGCAGCTCAGGAAATATCACCTTGTTTGTGTCTGTGCAGTCTCTCTAACTCCACACCTCTCCCTCTCTACCAGTTCACTTTCTAAGTGTAGCACTGATACAGTGAACAATGTTGATCAGGTTACGCATTAGGTGCACATGCAAACAAGCATATAACATTAGTTACATATTGGAAGTACCAAGGTAGTTTTTAGAATGGTCCAAGTAAAGGTGTGTTAAGATAAGAACACAGCCATTTTTAGATAGATGGCAGAACTAACAGAAATCAATTTCTTATGCATTTCTCTTTTAATTTCCTAGCTAACCTATTTTTCCCTTCCTCTTCCCTTAATTCCAGCCTAAAAAAGTAGGAATGAAACAGGAATTCAAAGACACCTCAGAGACTGTCAAAGAGATCAGACATGCAAAAGCTACTCTCTAAGAAAACTTTGAGAACACATTAATTTGATGGGTAATTTCCTTCTTGTGTGAATTTGCCTCATTTTTCCACTCATGGCTCATTATTCATGTATGAATGCAGGAATCAAACACACATACCATCAAATTGGGTTTTTCACCTGTTACTTGTTTTGGGTAAAGAGCAAAACCACAGAAGATAATTTTGCGGATTTAAATCTCCTAAGGTTCTAAACTTATTGAGATTAATTAAGATATAATGAATCAGAGTAAATAGCATTAAGAATGTAATAGGGTTTGGCAAATTCATTTAAAAAATTACCACAGTCATACTGGTTATTTTGATGCTAAATAATAGAGAGGGTTAAAGTAGTGTATCTAAAGAAGCTTCCAACAAAAGCTTTTCTATTCAATGAAAAAAACCCAAAACAAAACAACAAAAAAACCCCTGTGAAAATTACAACATACTACAACTGTATTACAATACAGCTATCTCAGGTCAACCAGGTGATGGTGGTTAGATGAAATATGATATCTATTGTGTAGTTCAGCTGTTATCTGAAAATACACTCTTGAGCTTTGTGAAACAGATAAGAGGAAGCACTTCTGGTGTTGGTGGAAAATACATGAACTGATTTAACCTACTTAGTATGGACAATGTGATAATCATTATACAAAGCACAGGATCCTTCAAAAATCTGGTGTTTTTCCTATCTGGAAAAATCAGACCAACTTCTGATAATTTCCATATAATCATCTCAAAACTATTTACAACTTTTTTTAAGCATACATACATATATTTTATTTAAAACTGTAATTATTAGTAAAGTCAAGCCAAAGAGTTGAAATCTCAGTGAAATTAATCACAATCTGGGTGTGATAGGTGTTGCAAGCTAAATAACCCCACTAGAATGTCCATCATTACTAGAAACACACTAAAATCCTGAGATACTCAATTGAACCCAAGATATACCACCTTAAGAGTTTCTCTACCAAACTCATCTACTTATATACATATATACATATATATATATATATATATATAATTGAAGGGGAAAAAAACTATAAGACTTGCGTGCAGTCATCACCAAAGATAAGCCAAGAGATTGTATCTGGTATTTTGATACCTTGATTTTGTATGTGTCAGAATCTCCTGCATATCTAGTTTCATGTACAGCTTTCTGTACATGTCTGTTTTCAGTACATAAATGCTAAACAAGGAGGAAAAAACCTCTCTGTATTACATAGTCTTTGAGTGTTTTCTTGGAAAACACCACATGCTGGAAAGACCACTACAAATTTTCCTGAAGGTATTTTCATACAGCTCACCACATGAAATGTTTATTACTGGTAGTTTAAATTTTCCTGTCAAAAGTTAATGTAAGAAATTTATTTATCCATCACTACTTAGTAATATAAACAAGAAATATGAGTCATAAACAGGGAGACAGAAAAAAGTAAGTCATTGTTTTTAAAAACCTCATGTTCTCATTATTTTATCACCATTGTGTTAGAGAAATTACTGTTTTATATTCAAATAAATGAAAAGGAATGAAAAATGAAAAAAGAGAATGGTCTGTGATAGAGATTCAGACTTTAATAAGCAACAATGTTGTACAATGGTTATTAATTTCCTTTAGAACCAAGTATGCCCTTTCCTCACACATAGATTAGAGTTTGTATTTCGATTTTCATTACTTCTGGTGTTTATTTACTCTGGGTGATTGGTTATTCAAGCATGTCAAGAATATACCATTTTACAAGATTTGTCCCAGCATTACAGTGAGTTTTCAGAAATGTAATCTGTTTCTCTCATAGACCACAATTGAAAGCTCAAGACATTTATTCACTTACTACTCTAACTACCTTGCCGTCCCACTGTAGTTTCCACAAGAACAGCAAGTGCTGTGCTTCTCTAATTGGCACTTCCTTGCCAGCCCTCTGTCCCATTCATCATCTCTGTCCTAAAATGGTCAGCTTTGAAGGGCAGAACAGCCACAAGTCTCCAGAGAAGTAACAGATGAGACACACAAGGATAAAAAAAAAAAAAAAAAAAAAAAAAAAAAAAAAAAAGAACCAGGGACACTGCTAAAGGAAAGGACAAAAAAAGACTGAGCAAACAAGTGAGCTAGGAAGAGATTAGGAGAAGAACGTGTCAGAACAGATTAATTTGAAGAGATGAAGCATAAGGCATTATATTAAGAATTTTTGTGGAATAGCTAGAGAGACAAGTCAACAAGAAGGAAAAAAAAAAAAAAAGAGGAGAGAAAAGAGAAGTGAACAAAATGAGCAAAGCCTTTCAAAGTATATCAGAATAGCCCTAAAGTAAAACTAAAAGAAACTTGTTTAAAAACGGAAGGATGAAGTAAGTGGTGAACATAAAGAAGGAAGGACTTGGTAATAAAATACTAAATGAGGAATTTATGTGGGAATGTAAATTTTTGGTTAAATACATTGGCTGAAGTACACTTTATCCTGACAGACTAGAACATCACCTTCAAAATATAATTGCAATGTCACTTGCAGTAAAGACCAAATAAATTATATGTCACTATACTCAGAGGAGGCAAAGTTCAATTTGCCTACACTGCTGAGAAGCTTGCCCAGAGCCTATATTTACTTTCCTTTGTAAAGTAAGACCATTCAGCTGATGCTGAATCATATTTTAATGAATGTACTTAATATCCACAGACTTAAATAGTTCTATTTTTACACACAGCTATCCTGAATGTTTATGGCCCAAGAACTTAGGTTTTTTCTAACGTTTATTGTCTGATTGTTGAAAATTAGTTTATTTGCCTGAAAATTAAACACTTTGTGAACACTGGCTGAATTTTAGCCTTCAGTTCTCATGTTAGCTTATAACGAATTTGAAAATATATAGTTAACACAACGGTTAATCAAAGGTTAATAGTTCTTATGATTGAGCAGAGTGGATAGAAAGTAGGGACAGTTTAACAGTGTTTTCAGATGTTACCTAATTTCAGCTGGACGTCTCTGAGGGCTGTAAAGTGACTCTTACCTCTGTTTCTCAGATGAAAACAGTGTAGTGACACACTAGGGCATTAGTGTCTAATCAATTTGACATCAGTTAGAGAAAAAGTACAAAAAGCTATATTTAGCAAATCAAAAGTGATCTATACAAAAAGTATTACACAGAGTAATCTTTTAAATAGATGCTGAAAATGAGTAATCAACCCTGAAAATAGCTGGCAAATTTCTTACCTTGAAACAGTTGTCACCCTAGTAATTTTATATGTGCTGATATTTTACATAGGATTATAAAAGTCAGAATATGTCTTTGTTACTGTCACATGCAATATATTTAATTTTGAGAAAAAAAATCTTTAAAAAGTGTAAAATTAAGTGTTTATATGGGAAACTTTTAAGAGAAACAGAATAAATTAAATCATAAATCGTAGCATTTTCAAAATCTACAAAAGGAGGAAAAGGGTTAGAAACTGCTCAATCTCGAAAGATCACACAGAACCCAGGTTTAGCTTCTTGTTTGCCTGAACAGATGTGACTCTTTTTGCTTCTTCTTTACGAAAGGATATGCTAGAAACATTTCTGGGAGGTGCTGTCAATTTACTCCATATAAACAATTAAAAATTAATGGAAAGAGAAACAGAAAGCTGTATATTTATCTCCTGGGGAGATGCTCTAATCATCAGACAATAGCAATATTTTCACTCTTGGGTCCTATAAGTATTTGAATAACTTCCCACATTGAGCAGAATGTCTGCAGCAAGATGTACTGAATAAAATCCAAGTTTAAAATCATTAGACTCTAACATTTAGGAACCTGTACTGAAAAATGAAAAAAAAAAAAAAAAAAATCAAGCTCCTAATACACTGAATGGATATTGCTCTCACTTGCTTGTTGAAAGCTTAGCCCCTGAAATTTTGTGTAAAAGGAAGGTCATAACATCCTTTCCAGCTCAAGATAATAGCAAATAGTTTGAGAAAAGTGGAAACACAAATTTCAAGCATGATAACAATTGAAACAAACATCAGCTACAGAGAAAGCCATCGAGAAAATACAAAGGAAAGGGAAAATCTTAGATTCATCTCTTCAGTTATCCTGCAGCAGACATTGCATTGGTGATAGAAAAAGGTGAATTAGAAGATATTTGGCTAGCTATTCCATTTTCAGGTACTGTAGCAATTATATAGCTTGACTAGTTTTATCAGGAAGGAATGGAGGGTGATTAAGATCAGGCCTCTGCCATGACTACACCCTCGCAATCAGTATCACTGGGTGTCCTCTGGTGCCTCTCCAATGTGCACTAATACTGGATAAACAGTTACCCATCAGAAAGCTGGCCAAAGATCACAAAGGAGAGGAAAGAGATATACTCTGCATCTCACTTTCTCCCTAAACTGCATTATCTCCAGTGAAGTAAAGGAGAAATAAAAACAAACAACTGAGGAAATAGTAAATACGGAACACAACTAACCTCTAAAGAAATAGGGCAAGGAGTATTTTTTCTGTTTCTTAATTCCCTTGTATATAAGAGAATTTATTTTTTTACATGGGTTTCTTTTGATTTACTTATTTCTGAAAAATGTAACAAGAAAAGACTGAGTAGGTAAAGTTAAATTTACCTTATCAATTACTGAATAGGGAACCTTAGAAAAATATAGTCAGAAACTGGCCTAATACAAAACCTATATATTAGTTACAAATACCCAGTACTGTCTCTGATATATACATTTACTATTAGGATTTTATATCAGCTGCTAGTATGCTATTCATTCTTTTTATATAAAACAGAGAATGTAGGCATCTAAATGATTTCTGTATCAGACCAAACTGGGCAAACTCAGAATATCAGCCAAAAAATTTGCATCAATTTTAAGACATCCTGGTAAAGATTAAGAATAGATTTGAAGACCGACTACCTCCAGAAAAGCTGGTTTAAAGCTGACAAAATGATTACGCCAACAATATTCACTATGATTTTTTTAGATTTTTGTTGTTTTCTCTTTTCTCTCCATATCAGTCAAGCAATACCTTACATTTCACAAATGAAAGCAAAAGCATGAGGAAAAAAAATGGTATTTTAAAAAGGATATTGCATTGCTTGGATGACACCATGGATTATGCGCACTATAATCAGATGGGAAAGTCACGGTACTGGTAACTTTGATACCCCATAGTCACAACCATTGAACAATGCTGACTTCTAAAATTGTTTTAAGGGACTTGTTTTTTCTTCCCCTGATGGACTTTCTTCAAATCTTACAATGACAGTAACCAAGCAAGTTGTTCTATACATGATTCACAAGTCAGAGTTTTAAAACATTTTTGCTGTTTTTTTCAACACTAACACAGGAATTAAGTTTTTGTCTTTCTGTTCTACTGCACAGGAAAATTTGAAAAGTTACAAGATTAGAAGAAAAGGGTACATTTGCACTTTAATCACTTCTCTGGATTTGCTGCACATAAATCAGATAGTCAAACCCCATCAGCATACCAGAAATGATACTCATAGCCTTTCACTGACAGCACTTCAACAACCTTATACATTTCAGTTTTACGTCACAAAAAATTATGGAGTCTGGTTTTAGGGGGTCTATTTTTTTTCCTTTTCTTTTTAAAGTTTGGAGTTACAATAAAGGGAAGAAGAAAAAAAGGTTACTGGTTACTTCTCAGGGAGAGGAGGTGGTAATGGTCCTTAGGAAAGGAAGTTGCCCTTCCTTGCTGGAGTGTAAGCTAGTTAAATACATGGTGTTTTTAAATCATATCATCTTACTGCATCTTTATAATCAGTACTATACAGTACTACAGTAATATATTTCTCATTTCTTAATGCTTAAATGGAGCTTTTGTATGGAGTTTATATGTACACACCAACCTTTTCGTGTGTCAAAAATATCATGTGATTACAAAAAGACTTCTCAGTGTAATGAGCTTTTTATATCGTGACACTGATTAGAATTATTACACTGGTAAAAAAAAAAAAAAGTTCTCCAAAATAGGATAAACAAACAAAAAAATCCTGTTATAAATTATCTTCATTACCTTTGGAAAGCTCATAAGTATCTACCACCCTAACCTAATATTTCTGACTAGTTTCTCATAAAAGGAATGCTGAGAGACAGACTTGACACAGTAGAGATTCACCAAACAATTTAGTTTTTTCATATTTCTGTGTAGAAAATTCCTCACTATCTTTAAATTAAATGAATTTCAATAGCATTGCACAGCGAGTAGTTGTTATTGTTTGTAGGTAAATTGTGCCTGTGGTAAAATAACTTAATCTTCAAAAGTGTCATTCAATTTTCCTCATAATTCTCTTCTTCTTAGAAGAAAAAAACCCCCAAACTCACAAAACTAATGACAAAAATAAAGGAATAATCATTATGAACACTGATACATTTGATATAAAAATACAGTAAATATGGTGAGTTCCATAACAGCTGAAATTTTTGAGTGTTCTTCACGTAGTTACTTTCATTATATTATTAATCAGAATCTACCATATATATGTATCTTCAGCAGCTCATGTTTCTTCATAAAGAAGCCCCTCCCTGCTTTTTGTTTTTCAGGGAACAAAAAAAAGCCACATTATTCCATATAATTTTTACAGCATAACTATTTTGAAACCTCTGTTTAAAAAGCCATTAACCCAGAACAGTGAGTACAAATAACACCTGTCTGAAAAGATATGGCAGTCTACATTTTTCCCCCAGTACTCTCAAACTGCTCAGCCTGACAGATAGCTTCTAAGACAAATCACATCTCCCATTGAGAAAAAGTATCTGCTTTTTTTACAAGCACATTCTTTAAACACCTCCACCATTTCCACAGCCTGCTGGCATCTGTAGCTAGGTAGGGATTAAAGTCTGCCTGGCAGTCACTCATATTAATTCCACCGAGGAGTGGCAAAGTCAAATGGTGCACCACTGCCAAGGCTTGAGTGGCACTGCTTCCGCACAGCCAGCTTCCCCAGGGATTGCCTGCTACCACAGCAGCAGAGAATCTCTCTGCTAATCTCCTCTAACTGTTGTTGACCTATCTCTGCCTTCCACTCCCAAGTATACAATAAATCAAGCGCATTTTACATGAAAAATGAAGTAATTACTCAGTGAATCCAATGGCTAATTGCGCACGGAAGCCTCTGGGAGACATGGGACAAATCCACGTCAGATCGAAAGGCAAAGAAAAAGTAAACTAAGTTAATAACTCCTCAGATACTGACAGACTGAAAGGGATTGAAATTTCTTCAAAGAAACCAATACCCTGCTTAAGGGAAATGGAAAATTCTAGCTATATAGTTTAACATTACAGCAACAGCAGGAGTGATTTAGAGGAAACATTGTACCAAAAGCAACCAGTTTGTGCAGAAAAATGTCATGGGGCTGCAGCTTCTTATGTCAGATATCATTATTACATGTTATTTAAAGTAAAACTCTCTTTTTTAATATCCTCCTTTCTTTTCACCTACTCTGCAACTGTGTACTTCTGAGTCCCATAATTCCTCATTCAATTTAATTCAGTTCACTTGCTCCCTCTCCCCAGCTCCTCTCTCAATTGCTCCTTATCCAGGGAAACATTCCCCAAACTCCTATTAGAAATGCAGCACTCTGGCTGCTTAAATGCCATGTACCTGAGCGTGCTGGCTTCCTCAGCTGCACTGTGGAGGGAGAGGAGAAAAGGGACTGGGACAGGGACAAAGCAGGTGAAAGATAAATTCCCTTGCTTCCATTTGAGTTCCTAGCCAGTCTGTGCTCAAAGCAGATCACAGCAGGTGTGATTAGTTTCACCTGTGCATCTCTGACCTGAATGAAGCATTTTTTGATGTATTTAAGCAGAGCATCTCATCATCTGGACAGCAATAGGAACTGTAAGGGATGAAAACATGCTCAGTGACTTTTTTTAGAGGCAACAGTAGTGAACTTCTGGTAAGTATCTACTGAACATATGTGCTTTTTCAACTTGGCTAAATTTGCTTGGATTGTCACAGGATAGCAAAAGAAATGTTCATGACACAAATGCCACTCCTCTGCCAAGTTTCAAGGTCACTTACAATGTAGCTTTGAAAGGCAACACATTTTTCTGCAGCCTAGCTGCTGTAAACAGCTGAACCATTTTGGCGGACTTTTCTCAAGTCATGGTCCTGACACAACCAGCCAGAACGGAGAATTTCAGCCTAAATAGTTAAGAGAACCTGCCAAGCCTAATGTGTTTAATGTGAGATGTTATTTCCTAGATGGTCCCACAGCAGTCACCTTCATCCCGTATAGCTTTGCTGGGGTCTTGCCCACAGCTCAAGACAGCATCAGCAGGATACAGCTGATCAGTTGATGAGTTCTTTTTAGTACAGGGGGAAAGGAGAAAAAAATATTCAAAATCAAAAACTTTTCAGTTAGTGCTTTAAAAATACAACATTAAAAAAAAGTGCAGTGACTCTTGGAAATTTAGTTTAGATATCTGTGCTTCTCTTCCTTTTATTGGCAAGAATTTTCAGTGGGGGCTACAAGCCTAGTTACATTATGGGTGATAATACCATGAGAGGGAAAAAGGGGAACTGAAATCTTTTACCTACAGTTTCTTTAGCTACCAGAAATAAAGCACATTTAGACTTGAAAGGTTTGTATAAAGATTTTAATTCAGCAGCAGAACTTCAAAATTTGTTAAAAGTAGAGGAGACAGGAGACATTTGCCCAAGAGTTAAAATGTTTTAATACAGAGAAATATTTAAAAACAAAGAGCAAAAAGCTCT
This sequence comes from Prinia subflava, assembly GCF_021018805.1. Lineage (NCBI taxonomy): Eukaryota > Metazoa > Chordata > Aves > Passeriformes > Cisticolidae > Prinia > Prinia subflava. Next base: position 53,635,280 of record NC_086249.1, read on the forward strand.
TGGGCATTGGGAGATCTGAGGTAATTGGATTTGATCAGATAAAGAGGAAGGCAATTATTTACATAACAACAAAACAATCCACAGAGAAAAAATAATCTTCCTTTCATGCTATCTTAGAAACAATCGGACATCAAACATTACTTTCATGCAGCCATGTTTTATTGTCTCCTTAGGCTCAATCAACATGCACGGATGAGCTGGAGATACTCAGAATTTAAAATTTCAATCGTGCTATGTATGTTTTCTTAAGTTCTCTTCAGAAAGTTTAACTTTGTTAGTATAAAGCACTTCCTTATGTAAAGCAATAATAATTTCCTTTTCTTTTAACACAGCAAAAGATACATGTCACTTGGTTGGCACATGTCACATGTTGACACATAATGGAGGATACAGGTATTATTGTAGTTGCTGCAGCAAAGATATTAAACTTGGAAAATTTGCATGAATCAGTACTACAAGGTGAATAGACAAATGGACACATTCAGTGGACATTTTACCACATATGTGTGTGCTAGAAAGGAGATTACTCCTTCTTTTTATCTCTTTTTAACAAGTACATTCTCAACTTTGCTCAAATTCAGTTCATTTGGCCTTTCAAACCAAAATTTCTGGCATCATTTCAGAACACCGGAATGTCACTGTCTGCACCTCAAACTTGAGACGACAGGGAAGACAGGAGTAACCTATTCTGATGCATTCATATGCCTCATGGGTAGGAGGAAAAATTGTGTTTTACTCTGGTGTTAATTGGTTAGACAGAGGAAGGACACTCAAAAGAAGAAGGTAAATGAGTTTTCTCTGAGCTTTGTGCTGACACGGCTGGCACTTCAGTTAGCCTGACTACATATATACAAGCCAGAAAAACAGAAACAATACAGAAAGTCAGTGTGGCAATATATTAGTGTCACCAAACTACTGTGTGTGGGATTGAAGAGGGGGGGGGACGGGGAGAGGGGGATGCTTACATTTCTAAATTGTGCTGAAAAAAAAAATGCTGTACAAAGCAGCCCTTCTTTATCCCCAAATACTCTAAATTAAAATTTTTGAGAATGAGTATTTCTTCTTAATTATACTGTAGACAAACATTTACACAATTACACATATTTACACAAAGCCCAGCAATGCCATATTAAGTCCTAAATATATTATTATATTTACATATATAATTTATTTTTCTGAGAAAATATTTTGTCACTAAGGAAATTAAAATTAATGCAGTAAATATACTAGTGTCTTAAATGCTACCCCTTCGCAGAGAAAATGCACAATTTGGAATAAGATAAAGACATTTAGAAATTTGTCTGTTTTCAGCAAAATTTAGGTGTTCTAAACTGTAGCAAATGTCATTTAAGTTTTTTTTTTTAACATTATCTTTTTGTTAAATTTACAAATATTTTCAGTTTTTTCTCAGTAATAACCCCAAAAAGAATGCTGCATGTTTTGTGTAGTAAAATGGTATCATCTCAGTGCTGTTTTCTTGCACTGTAATCCGAAAGAGTTTGTACTGGGTGAAAAATATCAAACATGTCTACTGAAATATTTGAAATATAATCACTGTTTCTTTTGCACCATTTGTATAATGATTGTGGAAACTGATTTTCAGAAAAGGTTTTTGTTTTCTCCTCTCTCACCTCCAGTATTTCCACATAATGTTTCTAAAGGAAACACTGATTATCTTTTTAATGTCACGTTTGTTTCCTAAATACTGATTACTATACCAGTAGTCTTTTTTAAGCTGCATAAAGGGCAACCTTAAATAACTACAGGATAAAACACACTGCTACATATTGAACCAAATATTAAACCTCTGAACCTCCTGCAACTCAGTTTTTGGGTTATCCCTGTTACTATGCTATGCAGTGATAAGACAGTGAGTTTGATGATAAAGTACTGAATCTGACACACTAAAGATAAATGAGAATTACTGATAGAAAGCTGCTCTACTTTTGCTGCACTGTATGGGAAAGTGGGTTCATTTCCATCTCCCTGTCAGGCACCTGAAAACAACAGGCCTTATGCCTTCTTAATCTCAATGGGTTACCTTCATAAGCTCTTTAAAAGTTATATATGGAAGCTCGAGTAAGCCGATTAGCAATGGTTGTTTGCAATCGGACATCAGCAAAGTACATAATAATTCTGCAACATAACTGAGAATACAGAATGAGGATGGTACCAGGTGGAAGATATAGCAACGTTATTTAAGACACAGAAGGGTCGCATAAAAGTCAGCAGCCATGTGCATTTTAAATGCCATCTCTTCCATCCTGAAACCTCCACTCAAAATTTCTTGACTTTGAAGAGGGCACCTTTACTGACACTACTCAACCTAAAAAAGCTTCACTGTATATCACTCTCTAGATAGGTATTTACTCTTTATCAAATTTTGACTTTCTGAAGTTCTACAGCAATGATTGATAGCGCTCAGTTATGTCTATTAGGTATATTTTATAAAAGACTATCTGAATGCCTTACACTAACCAAGGTATATTTTCTACTTTTTACTGGATTAATGCAGCATTTAAAAATCTAAAATTAAAAATCACACTAGCATTTTGTACTGGAACATGCCCTCACTAATATTTGTACTGTGACAATTTTTCAGTTCTTACAGCATAGAATCATCACAGAACCATGGAATGGTTTGGATTGGAGGGGATCTTAAAGGTCATCTAGTTCCAGTTCCCCCTGCCTTGGGTAGGGACACCCTCCACTGGACCAGGCTGCTCAATGCCCCATCCAACCTGGTCTTAAACACTTCCAGGAATTGAGCATGTACAGCTTTGCTGTGCAGCCTGTTCCAGTGTCTCACCACCTCCACAGTAAAGAATTTCTTTCTTACAGCTAATCTAAGTCTAGTCATTTTCAGTTAAAAGACATTGCTCCTTGTCCTATCACCATATGCCCTTGTCCAAAGTCCCTCTTCAGCTTTCTTGAGGGCCCCTATTAGGTGCTGGAAGGCTGCAGTAAGTTCTCCCTGGAGTGTTCTATTCTCCAGGCTGAACTACACCAACTCTCTCAGCCTATCTTCACAGGAAAGGTGCTTTAGCCCTCTGATCATATTTTTGGCCATCCTCTGGACTCACTCTCAGAAATCAAGGTCTTTCATATGCTGAGGACCTCAGAACTGCAAGCAGAACTCCACAAGTATGGATTAGAGGGGCAGAATCACCTCCTTGGACAGGCTGGCCCCACTTCTTCTATTTAATATGGTTGACTTTCTGGACTTCAAGCTCCCACTGACAGGTGGTGTCAAGATTTTCATCCTCCAGCATCCCCAGGATGTGTGTGTGGATTCTCAGGACTGCTCTCAAACCCTTCTCTTCCCAGCCTGTATTTGTGCTTGGGATTGCCCTGACTCACATGTGGTACCTTGTAATTGCCCTTGTTTAACTTCATGAGGCAGTTAAACCAATGTTGAACAAAAGACATTGCCTAAAATAACATTTTGAAAAAATTTTAGCCTGCCTTTCAGGTTTGAAATTGTATCAGTTTGCCCATTTTTCAGTCCTGAATAACAGTGAAAATTGAGAGCACAGAAAAAGAGTTGATTAAAGTAAAAAACAAGGCAGAATAGCATATATGTTAGCTAAAGTTCTCTGTGATTCTCCTCTGAGATCAGACAACCTTTTGATTTAATTTTTCCTGACAGTTCAGTATAATATAATAATAGACAGAATGTCCTTGGTTATCACTTTTGCTTCCTCTCACTGTTTTGTCCTTGTCTGCTGCAGATGCTCAGCCTGAACCAAACTACTTTTTAGGCAAAGCAAATAAGCCAGAAAGTGTTTTACCCAAAATTTCAGGTGAAAGTAGTATGAAGGGCCTATCTGTGATTTTTGATGCAATTCTAGGAATCGATTACCTTCCCTTTCTTCATTATGCAGCGTTGTGGAAGGGGAACTAAGACATATGGAGCTTGCCAACAGTTTGATAAGCATATATCTAGGGCTAGATGTCCAAGGGTTGTTCACAAATGTCCACAGCCCAAGTTCCTTAAAATCCTGAGCATGTTAGCACATTTCTGTAGCTGTGCTGACCAAGAATGACCACAGCCAAGCGTAAAAGAGCTCAGGCTGTACAGTAATTCCTAGCAATTACAGAGGCGCTTTCAGACTTTGCCACATCTGTGCTATCAGAAACAATGTGGTCAGAAATAGTGGATGCCCACTATGAAGTAAAGTTGGTGACATAAAGCCCTCCCTTCATCCTGTACCATACATGGCCAGAGACACTGGCATAGTCTACTCAGAGGTACAAAGGTATCCAATCTTAGCATGGGGCTGATGAGACTCAGTCTTAGGGGAGTAGGTGGTGGGAGGCTTAGGACAAGTAAACGCTAATACTCAGATTCTAAAAGATGTTTTAATGACACATAGCGTAACACATGATATTTGGGGTGGATTAGTCAACACATGAAACATATTTGTACAATTGAAACTACTTCTAATGTTAGAACAGCAAACATTGGCCACTCTTCCTTAACATATTCATATACACTGGATATGGAAAAACAAATATTTGTTAAATGATTTCTCTCTTGAATTCTAGATTCAAAAGGAGAAACTGAGCTAGATTTTTGGATGCATCGTAATTGTAATCATCTTGTTAGGGTTGGTTATATTTAACCCATACAAGATAGTTGATATGCAATGCTAATGATTTTCCAGAAACATCATTAAAAGAATAAAAATCATAAGCATATTTCAAATGCCATATATATGAGGCTATCGCCCTATTCTTAAAACAGTGATATCTTTATATTTCAACTTGCAACAAAGGTACTAGGAAAAATTTACTTTTTAAATACCAGTGATTCTTATATTTTCATTTGTAAATCTCTACAGTTTTGTTAGTATAGTCATCTTTACCCTGGAAAAACAAGACAATGATGAGTGACATCTCTTTTCCCATAATAAAGATGGGAAAAAATACCTCATTTGGCATGAACCAAATACTAGTCACCCTGTTTCCTTTTCATTCTTTGAATGTTCATATTAGAGAGATAGAGGGCAATGAAATACAGGAAAAAAGGTAGATGAACCATTCTGATTAAGAAGAAAGTCACTTCAGTCTTTATAAGAATATTCAATTATTCTTTTGCAGTTACTGTTCCACAACCTACTAAAAATATTTCTAGGCCTCAAAGCATATTCTAACTTCTCAGACTGGGAACTGAACCTCTCTCTGGAAAGCCTGAGTATCCTGCTCCTCGTGGTTCACATACCTCATTACTTGCCATTTCTTCATTGTAATGATTACAGAGGTTTTTAAGAGACAACAGAGGTAATCTAGCTTTGAAAAGAGACAGAGATGGATGGAAAATACTTTCTCTTCTTTCTCGTGCACTTAAGGTGTATGAGCAATGTTTTGATAATGAGAGATTGATTGACTGCAGTTTTAGCCACCAGTAGAAATCTCTCAAGAATATACACGGAAGATGTTTTTAAGTAGGATGATATCCAAATCCCTGTGAGAGTGCTGATTTTTAAACTGACTCCTCCACTGTTTTTATCCCATTAACTAATGCTTCTACCAGTTAGCCATACTGGGAAGTAAATGTATTGATAAACCAAAGAATACATAAAACTAGCTCTGTACATTGTACTGAAAATAATTTTATTTTATTTAAACCAATGGTAACTACTACAGAAGGTCATGCAGCTAAGACCTGCCTAAGCTCTGATTGCAAATAGGTTTCTGTAGCACTGAAAGGTAAGTGTGAGTTGGAAATGATTCAGAGTCCTTTTAAATCTATGACTACAATTTGCATATCCAAAGAACAGTCTAATTATATTCTGTTTCCTACTCAATTCTGTACACTCACATTAAATCTTGAAAATGTGGATACATACAAAAGAATCTCTATAAAAGGTGATGGATGACTGCCTACTAGAGAAGCAAATCCCTGCTTTAGCTCTTAGTGCAAAGGGATAGCTTTGCATTGCTTACAAATATTGTCCCGTGCCTTTCTGGTCCCATCTGGCTTTCAGCACTGTGAGATAATCACCCATCCATATATTCAACACGGCCAGCTTTCTTTCACTTCAACAACAGCAACTGAATTAGTCCTGTGTCTTTTAAATTATGATAAAAAGAGGTAATTAACTACATAGACACTAAACAGACCAATCCAGCCAAAGCCTGACCTCTTAACACAGCCAGTAAAGTATTTCAGTTCAAGTATCCAACTGCTACCCTTTGGATGGAGAATCACTGTGATGCTATCTTTAATTTATCTCACTCTTTGCATTTATCTAAAATGTGATAAATAATGAAAACAAATGGGACTGAAGTTGCTAAAATGATGTTCTTGAAAAGTGCTCAGACTGAACCTTATTAGGATCTTGTTCCCAGACATCCTGAAAGCTTTTCTTCTAATTTTGGTTTTTAGAGGAAAAACATAAACATGGTTGATTTGTATTATAAAATTAAGTGTAACAGTGAGTTGACTAGATAGGAGTCAAAAAATAAAATAGATTTTCAAAATCAAAAACAAACACGCCCAATCACACACCCAGTTCAGTAGCCCCCTTTTCTGGTAACTTTTTGGGAACAAAAGTGAACAAGAATGAGATAACACATTTTTATCTTGATATGTCATTGAGTGAACCAGACTTTCAACCTAGATGTAAAAGAGGCACATAAACATTTTTCGCCAACAATCCTTTTTTCTTTTCTTTTCTTTTTTTCCCCCCATTGGTCAAGGGTTTAAAAATAAATATATATTTACTATATATATTGTATGTATATATATATATAATATATACATATATTTATTTAGTATATATATTGCCAATGAATTGGCAATAGCATTTGAAGTTTGTGCTGTTTTTTGAATGCAAATGAAAGAATGCAAAGGTTTTTATTTTATTCATGAATACTGTACCTATACATTAAAAAGCTTTCAATCAGTGAATTACAGCATCCCAAAAGATAAACTGTATTAAATCCTATTATGTAAGGATACAGTGGTCTTTATATGTGTGTGTGTGTGTGTGTGTGTGTGTGTGTATGCCATGTGTGGGGCAGTGTGATATAGAGTATGATATAACCATAGCAACAATGCAGTATGTTGAGTAAGTCAGCTTAAAAACTGTCGAGTCCATTAGATATGCAGGGCATAGAGAGGTTGTTTTATCCTCTTGTTGGATCAGGCCCATAGTAGTGCTTCGTATTAGCCATGTCTATTATACATAAAAAGTCCCTTAACCTTCCTAAATTAAGCAAGAATCACTTCAGGCTCAAAAAATGATTGCATACTTGAATACAGTTAGGAGTATGCTTTGTTCGTAAAATGCTTTGAAGATAAGTACTAAGCAGACCATTTTTATCTACACAAGCAATAAAATAGAGTGCAGGCCTACACATAGTTGTATCAGAGAACTGTGAGTGATTTTGAGGAAAAGTATATGTTTAATGTAACCTATAGAACTTAATCTAATTCCTGGTATTTGGTCACATGGGATTCTATATCTGAATGTCTGCAGAAAAATCAAGCAAGTAATTTTGTCTTCATTAAACTGCATCTGTCAGGCTTTTTTTGGTTTTTTTCTATATGGTTCTTGATGTATTTTGTATTTTGATCAGCATATTACATGAACAGAGGATCATATAGTTTCTTGGTCACAATTAAGTAAACAGATAGTTAATTCAGATTTTGGGCACCCCTGAATTTATCATTAAGATTTTCATTCTATTTACACAAAGAAATGAAAACATTTCTTTAATATAAATATCTAGGCAGAAGATACATGTTTGCTAAATTAACCACATCAGAGGAGGCTCCTAAGTTTTCCCATTAAATACAAAGAAAATCTCTGAGCTCTTGACAGATTAGATCCTTCACACAAAAAACTTGCAGTCAGCTTCAGTGTTTTTTCAGTTGTCATGTTTTATCCTCTCAAATTTAATTGTGATGAAGTCCACCCCTCCTGTATCCCTTAGTAAACACTGTTGGATGAAAATATCCAGTTTTTTGTGTTTTTCTTTCAGTTCTCTCTTCCAGTTAGCTGTAGGCAGTGTTGTGGAACAGCAGCAGCCAGAGCACTGTTGCAGAGATGGCAGCACACACAGACTCTGGGGTGCTTCTATGCATGTACCAAGGTAATCTGTTTTCAGGGTTATTGAAATGCAGCACTACAAATTTTAAGCAGCTTTATTGTAAGGAGTGACAAAAGATATAGTAATTAAAACACAGGATAATTTTTCTTTCTGTTGTGGTTGCATGAGAGATTCTCAGAACCCTTTTTTCCTGTCCTTTCCCATGGTGCATTCTCTCCCTATGAGTTCCATAGGTCAGCTGTTTCAAATCATGGGGTTTTTTTACTAAACCATACCTATAATAAAAATCTTCAAATAAAAGATGGACCAGGTATGTCAAAAGCTTGTAACTAAATTCAGGTTGCCCGTTAGGAAGCCTTCATGCTCCGTTAGCTGCTAGAAGGTATACGTGATGACTGAGAAAGCAACCTCTGACCCACTGGCTTTTTCATGCTCTAACTAGTAAGTAGGAAACAACAGGGGTTGAGAGGAGCTCTATGAAACAGTGCTCGTCAGAGCGAGACAAATTGGAAAATGGGCTCTTCTGTATTCTGTAATGACAAGAATATTTAATAGGCTGTGTAGGGGGTACATTAAAAAAAGATGTTAGCTAGCCTGAAAGTACACTCCTGGGGTGAAGTCCTAGTCCCTCTTGAAGTGAATTGCAAAAAGTTCCATCAGATTGAATGGGGCCATAATTTCACTCCTGGAGTATACCCAAGAGAAAATGTCTATTTAATTCTACAATAGATAGGAACTCCAATGCATAGTTTTTGATTCCATATGAAACACTAAAAATACCTGTTTAGGTGAAATGGCATATGCCATTAGAGCTCCTGAGGCTTGAAATAAACCAAACCAATTTAATTTTGACTTTCTACTTCACCTCTCTCCAAATGAGAGTCTGCCTTTAGATGCAACGTGGTGAATTATGTCAGTTGCACTTTTTTATCCCACAATTCAACAGGGTGTAGAGGTCCATAAAGTGGATTATTGAAAATTGGCTTGCAAGAGTGCAAAATAAAATTTATCTAAGTCAGCGTTTCCTCACTCTTGGCTCGTGACTCCAACACTAGTAATTCTGCTCCCACTGACATTTATAAGAATTGTGACCACAGAAAGACTGAAAGGGTGAAGAAATGATCTAAAAGGTGGGGCATAAAGCTAGGATCTGTGTTCAAGTCCTTTCTCTTCCAGTAATGGCTTGGCGAAGTCACTCTGGACTCAATTTTTAAAGGTGTTAAGTTTCAAGAAATACAGACGGGCACAAGAATAGATTTTCAAAAAGCATTTAGGGAATGTTACTTTTTTAAACCTCTATGCTGACTTTACAAAATAGGGGAAAAGGCAGAGATTTCTAACAGGAATAGCCATAATGAACTATAATACTTCACACATACCTCACACACAGTGTGAAATATTTCTGCACAAATAATTTAAGTCAGAAGTCTTAAGTCAGAAGAAGAGAAAGACAATACCAAACAGGTCCATAATTACGATATTTTTCCTTAAAGTGAGCAGTACCTTATTAATCAGCTAGTTAATTAATTAGTTTTTACATTTACATGTTAATTAATTCATTTTTACACAACACATATGTTGTATATGTATATGTATATATAAAATACATGGATATGTTTGGTGGTGAAGTAACAAAGTTTGAATAAAGGTAACAAACTTAGCCTGAAAATTATTTTGTTTCCACATGCAACAATTATTGCTATTTGATTAGACTGATGCACCACTTACCACTTGGAAGCAGTGTACAGGAAAAGGAGGAAGAAACCTTAGTGTAATTATTATTTTTTCAAAATGACTCAGTATGCTTTACATGCCTGTTTTCTTTAATAGACTAGTGCAAAATTTCTTTTCCACAAACAGCTGAAGAGTTCATTTCATTAATCCTTTAGGAAGAGTTTCTGTCAGATGCTTTAACTAATGGCTCTTAGCCCCCGGATGAGTTTGAAAGGAAAATATTCCTTGGATCAATAATTAAACACTTGAGTTTTGGGGTTACTTTTTAAAAAGGAATTATATATTATTATTCTTGTCAACCGTGCTTGGCATTGACCAGTGACTTAAAAATACTGTTATAAGACAAATCTTTTATTTGCCACTGGCCATTTCCTTTAAGCTTAAATGTCCTAAACATTCTGCTTTGGAGAACATACCTTCAAAGTGCTCTTTAATCACCACTATATTAACATCTGTCAGTAACCAGCCTTTTCCATGAATGTTTAATGTTGGGATGCCTAATTTTTTTCTAAAGTTTGCATTAACCATAGGTAAGTAAACAATTGCAGTCCAGACAACTAGTATGAATCTATGAATAAAAGCCATTAAGAACACATTGAAACAGCTTAATTTTTTTCTTTTCTTGGTATGACAAAAGCTCATATATCAATTCTGGTCTGCAAATCCATCAATTATGGATCCCGAACACTGTTTAAAATTTACTACTTTAAGATAGATTTTAATATTCTTACTTATGCTGTGTAGCACTTCACTGTGAAGCAGTCTCATTACTGGTTTTAATACATCTATTTATTAAGTAGTTTTTCAATATTAGTCAAGATCTAACTATTAAGTATGTATTCATGTAGTCTTAATTAGGTATTTTAAATAATGAACATCTACAGTAACTTTTTGCTTCTGATATAAAGTGCATTTTTGAAGGGAATCTCTTGTATTTCCCATTTACTGCTCTTTGGCTCACAGCACAGAGAATTACTAGAGCACACAAACAGAGTTTTTTCTTGGATTAAATTAAGACACCGGTAATGGGGGAACTCAGTCCACACGATCAAACCAGAGCTACTCTCAAGAGCACATATACACACTCCAAAATGTGTTCAGTGAGGACACAGAGTCCTCAACACCACCTGTTTCACTCTATGCATCTGCTTCTATGGGGCCACCTCACTAATTGCCACAGATGTATTTCCAATGCATTGTAACCAACACAGGCATTTCATCTAAAAAAGGAAGATAAAACCAGTCCAGAATAAAATGTACACAATATGAACACTGTACCCTTCGAGAATTTATTCAGATTGACCCACACTCTTTATAAATTAGAACATAAAAATATGAGCCTAGGTTTTTCATATGCTTAAGGGAGATAGGGTGATGATTGGGTAGTAGCAAGTTAATGATTGAAGGAAAACACAGCTGATAATTTTCTGTGACTACATTATTCCTTTCTCTTTGACACCTGGGTGGCTAATATTACATCTTAAGAGTAATTGTGCAAAATAATGTAGAGAAACTGCTAGAGCAAGACCTCAGGCTGGACAGTTCTGAGGTGATCTGCCATAATTTGTTCCAAACTGCTATCAGGAGCCGTAAAACCATAAGCATCTCACAATTATCATTTCATGACTTATAAACACTTTCTTTCTCATCATCATTTTAAGAGATAGCTATTCTATTTCTATCTACTAATCTCTCAATGCCCAGCCAGTGAGCTCCTGCTCACAGCTCAGTTTTAATCGCTCACTTAATGTTTATCTCAATCAACAGCTGATTCAGCTGCTGGCCTAACTGATGGGGTGGAAAGTCTGTGTGGCGAAGGAGAGTGAGAAGAAAGGGAAAAGATGAAATAGTCAGGGAAAAGTAAGACTGATTTGCTTCTCAGAGAAAGGAGCAGTGCTTTTAAAGTGTTCCTGTCCTTACATAATATATTGTTCCTATTCCCATCATTCATTCTTACTGTTTATTTATATCACAGTACACTGTAAAAACAACTAATATTGCTGTATTTTTATTCTGGCTTACTTTCAGGTCTTCAGGATTTTCTTGTCTTTGAATATTTATTTGATTGAGGTTTTTTCCACCACCTGTTGTGACAAAACTACAAGAGAGAGGTAAGCCACTGCAGGAGGAAATTTAATATAAATTCTATTTCACAGCTGTGTTCTAGTCAGGAATATGGACAGAGAGATAATTTTTGAGGAACAATTCTCTGTCACAAAGAAAATCTTTCTTGTTTCCTAATATTAGCTAAAATAAGGAACTCAGCTTATCTCTGCCACTGAATTAAGTCTGAGTTTTATACGAGTCAGTTCTCAGTGGCACTTAATCTATGTAATACAAGAATTATTTTAATTTGTTATTAAGAAAAGTAAATATTCAAATAAGGTCATTAGTAAACCATGTGGTGCTTCAGAGAGCAGGGAAGAGATAAATGAAAAATAATTGGGATTTCAGAAATAAAGGGAAATTTACACTGTTAATATTGTTAGACACACCTTTTTTTCCCAAAAATCTTATTGCTGCAAATATAACAACCAGCTGCTTTGGCCTTGTTTTTATCAATGTGTAAATGTGGTTTATATTTAGTATTAGACATTAGACAGGTATTTAGATAATTCATTTAGAGGAAAGACTCATAATCTCAGCAGAACAGTAACATATTGAACAGCATTTTCTTCCTGATGAAAGGAGAAAGAATTATCAACTCTTTGCTAAAAAAAATAAAAAAAAGGAGAAAAAAAAAAGTGCATTAACAAATATCAATATAGCAATTCATACTTCCAATTCTGTCACTGTGACACTTTTATTTTAGACAGCTATTACAGCAGTTATTGCAGTTATGACTATTATTCATGTCTGGTTCCCAGATGCAGCCAAGGACAGGAAATAGGCCACGGTTTAATATTTGTCTCAAGTCTGCACCCTAATTCACCAACTGAACATTTTAGTTCCAGACTATAGATGTAATGTCTTGATATTAACTCAGCTTACCAGATTACAGGCAGCAGCAGACAGAAATCTGCTTGTAGCTACCTCAGCTTGTAATTACTGCTTCACAGCTGAGTCCATAGCCAAGTATATGAGTATTCCTGCTTTGCTTCATGCATTGGAGATGGCAGCTAAAAGTATGAATTCCCAGCTGAGCCTGATGCCCAGCTGCGCTTCCTAGGTAATGCATGCACCCACCTAGGTGAGATGCAGGCTCAGGTGTGAACCAGCACTATTATCTGATCATAAACACTATAATAGTGCAGATTTCACTCCAAGTTGGAAAGAACCATGTTGACTCTCTGAGGACACTTGGTCTGGTTCCTGTGTAGTGAAAGCAAGAAAAACAGAAAACTTTCACAATGGTGGTGGTGCTTTCAGATGCTACTTTCCAGTGAAAGGATCACCACCATACTTCATCTATTTCACCATGCAATAACTGTCCTTTGGATACAGAGGATAAAATAGTAATCCTGCCCAACCAAAGGTAAAGATCAGAACATTTACCAGTGCAAAACTTTAATCATACAGCTTAATTTATGTTCTTAAAGAAGACAGACAGTATCACTTATCATTCTCAAATCTAATTATAGTTTCTGAGGTTGGTTCTGAGATGGGAGCAGTTTAAGAGATGATATAAAATGGAAAAGAATATGCACATTCATCAGTTCTTTATTTTGAAGCAATTGGTTGAATATTTTGATGATGTTCAAACTGCTGAGCAAGCTGATCAGTTCAGTGCCAGCACCTCTCTCACTCTAAGGAAGACAATTATTTTGCAATTCTAGGAGGTCAGGTAATTTAAATTAAATACAAGTAATTTGCAGGACATGACACACAGCAAATATAATGTACCAAGAATCAACATGCAGAATCACAGAATCTCAGAATGGTTGGGCTTGGAAAGGACATCTGGAGATCCTAGTTGGATTGGATAACTAGTCCAATCTCCCTGCTAAAGCAGGCTAACCTACATCAAGTTGCAGAGGATTGTGTCCAAGAAGGTTGTGAATATCTCAGGAAGGATACTACGCAATGTCACAGGGCAGGCTGTTCCTGTGCTCTGCTACCCTTACATTAAAGAAGATTTTCCTTACATTTGAATGGAGCTTCCTATGTTTAAGTTTGTGCTTACTGGTCCTTGTCTTGTTGCTGGGAAGAATTGAGAAGAGGCTAGCCCCCATCAATACATACTTGTATGTATTGATGAGACCATTAGCAATACATTTAAGTCTTGTCTTGTCCAGCCTAAATGGTCCCAGCTCTCTGTCTTACCTCAGCAGAGAGATGCCCCAGTCCCCTAACTCTTCTCTGCCCTCCTCTGGACTTGCTCCTGTAGTTCCTTGTCTTTCTTGAACTGGGGAGCCCAGAACTCAACACAGCACTCCAGATGTGGCCTCACCATGGCTCAACAGAGGGACAGGATCACCTCCCCTGATGTCCTGGCCAGAGTCTTCCTAATGCATCCCAGGACACCAGTGGCCTTCCTTTCAAGTATGATTGAGAGTGGTTTAGCAATAAATTCTGCCATCTTCCTGAGCACTCATGGGTACCTCTCATCAGGGACCATGGATCTCTAATCCAATCCTCCTCAATCATAAGAAAGTCTGTCTTTCTCCAGATTTTCTCTCTTACCTCCAGGAGCTAGGATTCCTGAAGGCTGGGGTTAGTAGACAAGACCAAATCCAAGAAGGCATTCAGTAAATCCACCCAGAAACCAACTTGTCCAACCACCACAGAGTTATTTCTGATTTGTATAGATAAATAGGACTACCACATAAAGGTAACCTTTGCATGCTTTTATGAAATGAAAGAAAACCTAAAGTGGGTGTACATCAGTCTGCTTAGTGCCTTTTCTTATTGTCATAGTTTCAACTGCAATACAAAACAAAGCTACCTGGATGGCTGTCAGAAGCCCACTCCTCAGTAAATGACCAGCACTTTTATTACAAAGTGAGAAGCAAAAAATGGACTGCTCTTAAAACACTGGTCCTTCTGCATCAAACCACAGTGCCCCTGAAGACAGAATGCACGGTGCCATTTGCTGGAACACTTTAAGGTTAACAATTACTCTTTTGCCAGATATATACACTATAAGGATAAAACCTATAACAGGCTGAAACAGTTATTTTAATTAGAATAAATGAGTGGTTTAGCCTGCATATCTTTGATCATTTTCGTGTTAACAAACTGAATAACAATGAACTCCTCGAACAGCAGGCTCTGCTGGGATTTCTGTAGCACATAATGTCCAACTACTGCTAAAACCCGCTAAGCCAATGCTTTTGTTTCCTTATGAAGTTTCATTACAAAGGTAAATGTTATCCCGTATGTTACACATTAAACACCATCAATGACTATTAAGTCTTTTATAGAGAATTGTCACTGTCAAAGGCTAATCTTCTTTCCTTTTTATCATTATTTTTCTGCCTGACAAAAGGCACTGATAGGGTTTATACAGATACAAGCAGTGTCTGCTCACACTCATTAGACTTATCCTACTTGTCTAGGTAAGAGACAAAGGTGTACTTAAATAAAGCTTTCCATCCCAATGACACGTGAGTAGAAATGCAGATATTCTACTCCGCATGGTTTTCATTAATTTAGCCCACTTTTATGTGCATACTTTCCCATCTACCTTCAAAGAGACAGAATAGAAAAAGACAGAGACAAACAGTTATATAAACTCACATCCATTTTAACACTCCACTACTGCTAGCACTTTATTGTGTCTTGAAGATGCTCATATTTTCATAGCAGACATTTCAGTTCACAAGATGAACTGTTTGTTCTTTCAGTCCCAAGTACAGCTCATCTCTGCATGTTCTATTTGATTTAGAAAAGCCAAAAACATCTGACAGCAGGACTTCTTATCAAATAAGGCCAGTAGTTAAAAGCAGCTTTAATAGCTTAAAAAATCTGAAAAAAGGAAATCTTATCATCCTTCAAAACCCCTATAGGTTTTGCAAAATGCTGGAAACAACAGTGACTTGCAGTGAGCAGGTGCTAGGCATGTGACAGAGGAGTTCACAAAATAACAGAATATAATAAAACTTTCTAGCTAATGATTTAAAAAATAAATTCTCCTACATCATTATATAGAATGATGGTTAAAGCATGCGATAATTTGACCTTGCAAGTATAGTCATCCAGAACTGTAAATTTGCAAAGCAACGTCCTTGACACTATTTCATCCCCATCATCGTCATCATCATCATCATTATCATCTTCATCAGCAGCAGCAGCAGCATCATCAGCATAAGCATCATCTCTTGACCACGCCCACAAGCTCACTGGTTTGGAGCACTGCACTGCCTCAAGATACAGCCATGCACTGGCACCAGCCAGCACTGCAAGTACTGAGCCCCTTGCTTTCAGTCTTCATTTAACACAGTGGGTCCTGTGTCCTTTAATGCTCCAAAAGCTGACAGAGGAATCTGCGGCCAAACAACTCCACTCCTTGTGAACACAGCACAACATCTTACTGGAAACACAAAAGGAAGGAGAAAGGTTTTCTTTTCTCCCTGTACTTCTCTGTCTGCTAGTGCTTGCCTACTGAATCAGCACCTATTGTGGTACTGCAGAGAGGGTTTGTGAATCCAACAAAATTTCTGTACATTTTACCAGTATTTTACTGAGTAAGTAGTGGTTTTTTGTGGTTTTTTGTTTTGTTTTGTTTTTTGTTTGTTTGTTTGTTTGTTTGTTTTGTTTTGTTTTTTGTTTTTTTGGGGTTGTTTTGGTTTGGTTTTGGTTTTGGTTTGGTTTGGTTGGTTTGTTTGTTTTTTATTAGTGAGGTTTACAGATGACACAAAGATTAATGGAGTAATAAATACTAAGGACACAATACTTTTACAGAATGATGTGGATCACTGATATCAAAGGTCATATTGAACAAGTTGTTATTGATAGAGCAAGTAAAAGCTAATATACCTGTGAATTAGCAATTAATATTGTACTTAAAAATTAGGTGCCTAGGAAAGCAGGGCCTTAGAAGAAGGATTGTGTGAGCCCTGAGGGTATACAGGATTCACTGTACCAGCCCAGGGCCCCAAGGACCTCCCTGTACCCTTCCCAGGACCCCATGTCAGTGCCCCGGGGCCACCAGACTCCAGAGCAGGGAGGGTCTGCAGCTCTCCACCATCCTGCCCTGCCTTGTCACAGGCACTGCTGAGTCTGTGGGCCCATGGCCTGGCCTCAGCCTGTTCCCATCCCTATTGGTGTGCTCCTGGCTGCCCTGCCCCAGCCTGGGACAAGAGGATGAATACTGCCAGACACTGCCCTGATGGACCCTATGCAGAGCAGGGCTCCAACTGCTCCATGTCCAGGGAGCTGTTTGGTGTCTCAACAAGTATTTGGGAAATTACGCAAATAATTGCTCTCAGTGCTATAAGCTAATAAAATATATTAAACTTTAGTTTAAACTTTAAAATATTTTAAATTGGTTGAAATGACAAAAACTCAACCAGGCAGGCATGCTTCAGTAAATAGCAAGAAAACACAGGAACAAGGTCAACGCTCATCTATACAAATACCGAGTATCTGACTTGGCCATGTTTGTGAGCACTTGGACATCCAGAGTGAAAAGTTAGATAGCAATAAGTTTCAGTCTTCCAGTCCAAAAAACAGGATCAACTGGCTTGGACCAGAATTTAGACAAATTCAACCTTGAAAGACTTTATTTTTCCACCTGTGGGGTGGGTAGTCTCTGGATGACAGGATCACGCTAAAGATTTGCAGCACACCCCGTATGTGTTGATGCCATAACTCATCGTTGCCACTTAAAGGTTCTTGTCCTTTGGAAGAGTATTTTCTAGTTGAGAGCTAGGAAAACATTTATATATTCACCCAAAGTAACAGTGCAGTCCCTGGATTTCTCCTGGGTCACTGGAATGTTTTGACTTTCCTCATACACATCAGGTGCTGGTTCATACAATCGGCAGTTTATGCCCACTGCCTCAAAAAACAGGGGCCTGAAAGTCACTCAGATAAAGCAGTAAGTACTCTAAAATAATGAAAGGGGATGCTTTAAACATATTTTTTCTTTTTGTATACATAATGATGTGCAGATCTTTTGATCTGTTTTAGCTTTGTCATGCGTATCTGTGTTTAACTCTTTGCTGGTGTTGTGCTTATGCAGTCTTTCTGTAGTGGGCTGAGACATAGGCTCATGTTTCTGTTTTTTAAAACAAATAAAATGGACTTTTCTTTTCTTTCTGGATTTAAGTAACCTATGACCATTAATATAATGACTTGGGAAAATAACCAAACATAAAAACTGGGAAGCTGCTGAATTCAAAGGTTCAACTGGTGCAAGTTCTTCACTTTCCTAGATCTGAAGATATATGAAAACTTGAAAATAGAGGAAAAAATGAAAAACGAGTTTACACAAGATATAAACCTCACTTCATTGAGAATATTATGGAGACTGATAATGAGAATCACATTGGCACTGTGATTGAATTATAAATTGCAATTGCTATATTTTGCTAAGCATAAATTACATTCATGTTGTGTTTTCAGCATATTTTGTATCACTCCACTAAATCAGAAATCCCGTGTAACATCAATTATCTTCAAATAAGTAAATTTGATATAAACATTAGCCATTCATGCATGCAGTATCTAAAAGAACTTGATCAAAAAGTACTGTAAGTAATAAATGTCTCTTCAGGAACCACCTGCAGCTATTGGTACTGAGGCTAAGTCAATTCTAAAGATGGTGTAAATCAAAGGACTTTATGATTGAGGTTATGAGTGAAATTATGCTAATTTACATTGGCTGCATATCTGATATGTGAAGTCCACAAGACACAGAACACTAAGCTCATACTTCAGTGATTTACAGAATTAGACGATAATGGAATTTATTTATTGTTGAAATGCCTTCTCACTGTCAGACTTGGAAGAAAAAAACATCATCACACATAAAAAAATATGTTTAGCTGATTTCAGACAGACAGACAAAGGTTCCTGTAGAGACTGAGCTGAACATAAATATCTGAATGGCAAATCATATAAGCAGGTGGATACAGTAGAAATTTAATGGTCACAGGTGCTTGGCAACGGTCATTCAGAAGTTTGGTTTGTTTGAGATTCTTTTTCTAGTAACTGAAAGTAGAATAGTTCTTTCTCTAAAAAAGATTTGTCTTTAAAAAAATCAAAAAACAAACAAAAAAACCCCTTAACCTATTTTTGCTAGCTCCGTAGTACTTTTTCATGAAAATAGCAGCCCTTCAAAGGTGGGACTGATTGCAGTAAAGGACAACTTTATCACCATTTCTTTAAATGTACGTTACCCTGGAAAGGCAGCAATCTAGTTAAATCTATGTTCATGATACTTATCTTTCTCTGCAGCAGTGAAGAGAAGTGTTCAGTGAGCTTAGAATAGAAATTTCATTGACAGTGTGAAAGCCTATGAAAATCTGACAGGGCATGTTCTCCCTTGCAGGGATCTACGACTTTAAGAGAAACACCTTTCTCCTTCCTAAAACTAAACAGAATCAAAGAACTGAATAAATTTTAAAATGAACATAAGAACTGATGGTTAAAATCCTCCTGCTCAGAGTAGGAGAAAACAACATTGACGACAAAATTTTTAATTTCCCCTAAGATTATTAAAAAACATCTGTTAGAGTATCAGAGCACATTTGATATGCTGTGCTAGTTTTACCAACTTAGACATTTCAGCAAGAAATTCAATTTGACCTGAAACAGGTATCAAATTGTCACTTTCATTCTCACGAATTTAATGCAACTTATGCTGTTGGAACTCTTGAGGTTATTCCTACATGTGATCCCACCGAGGACACAACTAAAAGTTTATGTGCACTTACACCTCCGAGAGCTATGAAGGAATATTAAAAAAAAAAAAAAAAAAAAAGAGAGAGAGAAAAAAGGATAAGCTCAGAAAATCTGCACTATTGTTTCTCTGTAAGAGTAATTAACACATATTCCCAGAGGAACTAAGGAAAAAAGGAAAGAAACTGAAGATTCTCTTTGGGCAGGATAGTAACAGTAGCAGGCATTAAATATGCAAGCAGCCATTAGGCATGATTAAAGATTAATTCTGTGTCATAGACAGGACTTGAGGTCATTACAGGTCATGGCTCTCATCTTTATTATTTGGCTTACTGTTTTTATTTAATTAGCTTGACTTAATGAATCTTTAGTTATAGATGTCTGGCAACCTAGATTACTGTGTACCATTTATTAAGTTAAAGGCTCAGCTATATAACTTTGTCTTAGCAGGTAGCTTCCACAGTTTCATCAATAATAATCTGGGTAAAACCAGAGGAGGTTCTACATAATAGCATGATGTTACAACTTTATTTACCAAAGTCAGCATCAGAGGTTCTCCTGGAATTGGTGAAATGTGCGAGCTGATAATTTAGTGATAGTATTTAAGTGCTGCCTATTACATTAGGTGCATTGGTAAAATTCTCTCAAAGTCAAAATTCATGGTTCTCAAGAGGTGTCATGTATTGTACTGGTCATGCCAGGATATTTCAAGTTTTTGTGTTCTTCTCGCTGTTTGTTAACACAAATTATTCTTTAAAATATGGAAGTACTGAGTATGTCAAAAATTAATTTAAATAATTTTTTTAATCTAAACTTCCACTCATTTTTTTCCATAACAGAGATCTAGCTAAGACCCTCAAGTACTTTCCCAATAGAAAACATTTTCTTTTTGCATTTGTTTTTATTAAATCTTTGCATTTTGTATTAAATGCCTACTTTTTCTTCCCTTTAAAAACAAAAAAGGCTAGCTTTTCCTTTGCCTAGTTGTCAATTAAATCACATGGATGACTGAACCTCAGAGCAATGAGTTTTTCCCCTCCTGTTTCAATTAGAAGGGTAGTTAATCAAACAAATAATAATTAAAAAGAGCATCTGTAAGAATGAATCAAGAAAAAAAAGGCTTGTTATACAAAGTAGGGGAACAGTAGATTCTCCTTCATCTTCTTCTCAGATCCTCTGTCTTCCATACCATGACAAAAAGAAAATTACCCAGTCCTTAAAAGTCTAGAAAAAAATAATCAGAACTTCACAAAAAAAATTAGTAAAGGGGGTTTCCCCTTCTCAATGCACCAGAAAACATCCACTTTCACAAGGTAAAAACTAATAAAGCCATGACATCAAGCTTCCTATGAATTGAGTGCTTTTATGACCCATCAAATCCTAGAAAAGAGAACTAAGGTCATTGTGGCCTAGAATAAAATGAAGACAGCTAAGCACATCTGGTGCACAAATTAGCCAGTTATGCTGGTACACTACTAGGTAGCCTGGTGCATAATTTGGAGTTTGGAATCTTTAAGGACAATAGGAATCCTTGCTAATCTATCAGTTACAGTCACAATTTGCTGAAGAATGAAGCTAAGGGACACGAAGAAGAGGGAGAAGATGTTAGTACTAAGCTTAGGTAACTTTTTTGTTTTTTTAATGGAACAAATTGTACTTCAGTAATGTTTTTGTTACTTTCAGGCCTAGTTATTTTCCATCAAAGATGCTTGTCTTAGCACTTTCGAGAAAACAAATATTTGCCTATGAAAAGAAAAATTTCTTTGCCATTAAATATTCGGAGATGGTTTAAAAGTACAAAAGGTCTTAGGAAAAAAAAAAAAGGTGAGAATACATATCTTGGTCTTAGGCCTGCTATGAAATTGGAAGGCTCTATCGAGCAACTTCTGGCAGAGATTTGTTTCAATATTGGGACAGCCACAATAGGACAGATATTCTTGGCCATTTGTCCTTGTAATCACATTATTTAAAAAAAACCCTTATACCCAGAAAGAAAGTTAATGATTTAATGGTCTCTTCATCCACTGAGCCCCAAATGCAGCCACATCAGCTGCAAGTTCTTAACTGTGCATGAAGGATGAAGCTATTCTCTTGTTATGAAGACAGTGTCTCTTCAGCAAGCACATGCTGATGGCTGGGTAACATGTAGATAATTTCCTAATTGTTTACCTTGATAGTGACCAGAAAGCTTACTGCAGAATAAAGTATGAAAATTAAAATTCAGAGGACACCAAATTCAATACCAGCTATTAGCAAAGCAATTAGAATGGTTGATTAGAAATGTGTAAGAATCTATTTGAGACTCTGAGTTTGTGCCAGACTCTGAAAAACAAAGGCCTTTAGCAGTCTGAACTATAAAGCTGCCAATACAGTATGTTCTGAAAATATGTGAAATGCACATAAGTCTATCCAATGTATCAGACAGAATAATGATTTAAGGATGATAAATTTTACCTGCTGAACAATGTGACTTTGAGGACTGTCTTTGGCAAAACTAGTTAGAATAAGAAAAGAGTTCAAACAAGCTACTTTTCATGCAATGGCAAATATTTGTGACATGTACAACTAAGTGAATTTTGGGCCAGTAATTAACTTTTTTCCTAAAGTTTTCACAAGCTGAGTCTTAAACATAGTACCTTTTCTTTTCCACGTAGAACAAAGCAAATATGACTCAAAGTTTAGCGAGTGGTACTTTAGATATTAGGTATTTAAACTGAAGACCAGATCAAGGCAAATCAAAATTGAACCTCCCACACTGTTCTGCCTGGGCTAATACTGATAAATTCTATATATCTACCATCTACACAATTTCTTCTATCACCTATTTCCCTTCATCAGTAATGGCCTTGGCTCCATTCCTATCTCTTTTTCCCTTTTCAGTGTTGGAAACAAGGACTGTGCATCACTACAGGGAACCTGCATTTAGTTTGGTATTAATAGAGCTTTACTATAAACACATGGTGCACTGAGCAAAAGAGAGAACCGATACTTTGGAATGTGTCCAAGAGTTATTTAGTTCAATATCCTGTCTCTGACAGAGGAAGATATAAGAAACCTACAACAGGCAGATCTAAGGTTATTCAATCTAAAAGAGAGAATACTTTAACCTTTAGATTGAAACACTAATTAAATTTAAAAAAGCTTATAATTTGTTAAGAGACGTTAAATCTATCATCAATGTCACTATTTCTTTTTTTAAAAACCTCCTTAATATATGATCTTAATTATGTCCTGCCCTAATGATTCCATAATCCATTTACATATGCATAAAAAAAACCCTGTAAACTTAAAAGGATTTCTGGATTCCATAACATTTAATTTCAATTTACTGTCCTTGTTTCCTTTTGTTCAGAGTCACATAGAGTTTGGTATGTGAAGATAAGTGATACATAACATATATCAGAAAAACCCCTACTATTATAGTGTTCCTCATTCCTCTTTTCTTTTGCAGAAGTTCTTGTTTCTTTCAACACCACTTTTTTACACATTTCATTATTGCATTACACATCGCTGAACATCATTTTGTTCTTTAAGATGCAGGATAGACAGTATTGCATAGCATTCAAGAAGAGATATTTAAAACATTATGATATCTTTTCTATTCTTTGTTATCTCTTTTCTTATGCATATCAAAAGCTTGCCTTTTTTTTCATGTATCGATATGTTAAGCTGAAATGCTCCTTAAGTTCTGGAAATTACACAAATACAGTTGGGGATTTTTTAAGCTGGTATATCCTACTTAAAAGAACAAAAATTGTATTCTTGAATTCAATTCTGAGCCATTTTCTCCCACAATTTTAATGTATCATAATATGTTTCAGCTACCTTGGATATCTAAAACCCTCCCCCCAATTCTCTGATCCTGAATGAAAATCTCTTTGAAGTTAAATAAGTCATCTGCAGGTATACATACCTCATCACTCTCTGTATTTTCAGGCTATAAATATGGATACTTAAAATAAAGGTGAAAAGACCAAATACAAAACCTTAATTCTGTCTAATTACTGCAGTCTTCCCAAAAGAAAAGAAAATATAAAACATTTTTTTTTTCTTTGCATTATGCTTTATTGACTATTTTAACTGTGACAACACTTCACTATGTATAATTACTTGTTTTAACAACCCACAGGACAAATAAGAATTGCTGTATTATAAAGACATTAGCAACATTAAAAAGTGAACCCAATTTATTGATAATGGACTACTGTTGAGTTATCAGAATATTCCTTAGTTATAATCCCATACTGTCAAAGTATTTGAGAAGTAATGAATGTCTTTCAAATATTTGTTAATGCTCTGTTTTTCTTCCAACAATAATGGTTACTGTTTTAGTTTTTTCACCATATGATAAAGAGAAAAAACATGTAGAAGGAGAACAATTCAGAAATAGCCATCACAATTCTCATTAGCAAAAATGCATAGTCCAAGGAAAATGAAATAACAGGACGATACTGGAAATGGTCTCTATTTTAGGCAGTAAACAAATAGGAGAAAAGTCAGTGGTTGTTGGGTGGTTCATTTAGTTATTTATTCAACACCCAGTTCCCAGTGTGTTGTATTACCTTGAATATGCATTCCTGAATATAAGCCATAGAAAGAGCCAATTTTACATGTCAAGGACTTTTTATTTATGAAGTGCTGTAAACGATTTATATGACCGAGTTTTGAAAGGAAAAAAAAAACCTTCCTCCTTTCCATTTTATCATTTTACATCATGCTTTTCCTAAGGGAATGGCATGAGGGAATGGGAAAATCAGTTGTACATCTAACTGTAGAAACACTGACACATTCCTCTAGATCACTGAAGTTATCAGGCAGTAAGCAAAAAATTGTACATAATTTGTCCATCCGAATTTTTTCAAAATACTATATGACAATTCCTTAACTCACAATCATTCTAATCACTCCTGGCATTAAAATTTTGTTTCTGTCTTGCTAACAGAATTTTACCAAGCCAAATTTCTAGGACAAAAATAGTGCAACATAAGTAAAAATTTGTTTTCACTG
This sequence comes from Prinia subflava, assembly GCF_021018805.1. Taxonomy (NCBI): domain Eukaryota; kingdom Metazoa; phylum Chordata; class Aves; order Passeriformes; family Cisticolidae; genus Prinia; species Prinia subflava. The sequence goes on from NC_086249.1 coordinate 53,659,868, forward strand.
AGAAGAAAAGTCTGCTTAGTCCCGTCATTGTTTTTTTCCCCATGAATTTTTTGGTGGTTATTTGAGGTTAATAAGGGAACAAAACCAACAAAATAAAGTCTGACAAAAGGATGGACTTGCTGTTACAGATAGGAAATATTTCATATTATATGAAATATGGAGTCATGATAAGTAAACAAGATATTGGTTCCTTGGAAGAAAATGTATCTACATAACTGCATAATCTGTGACACATCAAAAACACACATTTGTTTATTTAGTAATGAATATACTCAATTTACTGTATTGCTAATAATAAGGTTTGTAAGTGTATTTTTTAGGGATACTGTGTTGTTACTGGTATCCACAGAAAGTGGATAATCACACAACTTACCATTATTTAATGATTCTTTCATATATGTTTTACTTGTTGTTTGTAATACTTTGATTCTTCCTAAGAACATACACTATCTATTTTAGAATTTGATAATGATTGTCATGGCTATATGTACCACAAATACAAATCAGAAAGGATTTCAGCAATCTTTCTTCTATTCACAGAAAGCTGTGTGTACTTCTTTTCTTTTTCTGAAGCAGCAGTATTTTTACGGATTCAATTCTTATAGTATGATTAAAAATTAAATAAATCTGATAGCATTTCCAGACAGTGTCTGCTTTTTCCATACTTTGGAATTCTTGGCTAGTCAAAACCATTTAATGAAAAAGTTTTGTCTTTGGATTTTCAACAGGGAAAGTACATAGCACTTGTGGAAAGGAAGTAAAAAGAAAAGAAAAAAAAATAAAAAAGAAATACTCATCAACAAATACATGTACACTTCAGTCAGTTTTGGGGTTTGCATTATCCATGAAGAATGAGTTTCCTTGTGGTTCATATATGAAACTAATATTGCCTGGACCTGTTTTATTCATGAGCACCAGATGAGGATCAAAGCATAAAATCTGAGATGGTAGCTTACAGGAAGAATATGTGAGGCCAAGGCAAGTGAAAAGCTATTGCCTATTGATGAGAAAAGCAGAGGTATTACTCACATTCTGAAACCCTTACTTTATGTTTACATTTGTCCTCAGGTTTTTTATACATATCCCAGAGCTCACGACCTAATACATGAGAGTTGATGGGATTCAGAGGATATTAAAGGAGCTTGCTGATACGACTGACTGCAAGGCTGAGGATTTGTCTAACAGAAATCTCATGAAGTTCAGCAAAGAGCAGAACTATGTACCTTGGACAAAACAGACCCATGTGCTGATATAGACTGGGAAGCAGCTGGCTCAGTACCAGCCAGGCTGAAAATGGCCTGGGTGCTACAGTGAACAGCGGGTCAAGTAGGATCAAACTGTGGCAAATAAATCCCACACAGGACTGCATGAGAAAAACTGTGGTCAACTGGTAGAGATAAATTATTATTTTCCACTCAATGTCAGTAACTGTGCACTTGGAATATGTGTTCAATTTTGTGTCTCAGTTCAAGGGAGATGCTGGGAAACTGAAGTACTCAGTGGAAGACAAGCAAGATAGTGAGATACCTGCCTGATGGAGCAAATTGAGAGCACTGGGCTTTTTCAGTCTGCTGAAATGCTGGCTATAAGGAGAATAAGCCTAAAACTACTTGGACATCTCTAAACACAACTGTCAAACTCTTTGCAATGCCAATCTGTAAAACAAGGAGCAACTGCTACAAGCTGTGACTTGTGATGTCTATTCAGCATTAGAAAAAGCTTTTGTACAGCACTGAATCAGATGACACTGAAAAGCTGCAAGATCTCCATCTTTGGAGATAGTCAAGAGTCAGTTATGGAAAACCATGGGTAACCTAAGGTGGTCACTATTCAAGAGTCTTGCTCCTTGGCCTCACTGGAGAGGCTGAACTACATAACCTCCTGAGAACTCTTCCAGTCCACAGTTCCGTAATGCAGAAAACACAGATGGAAATATGAATATTATTTCCTACAGAATAGTAGGAATAAATACTAAAATAGATACTGACACTATTTGGCCATGTAAGCTGCATTTTTAGTAAAGCAGAGACTCTGTGTTCTGCACTGTTAAAATAGAAGCCTTTGGCTAGTCTTCTGAGGCACTTTGCCTCAGCCCTACCAATGACTGGGAACAGTTCTCAAGAGATCCTAAACAATAAAATCCTAAGAACAAAACCAGAATCAGTTCCAATTTGATCCAAAGTTGACATTAACACAAATATGACCTTTTTTAGTTACTACACATAAACAAAACTGTTACTTTTTGACAGCAAAATACATTAGTTCCATGGGTAATTTTCTTAAGAATTTTTATTACTCCATGTTATTCATATATTAATTGCTTAAGCATACCATTTTGCTGACATTGCACAAAACAAAAATAAAAGCTCCTGTGTTAGAAAAAAAAAAGGACCCATTATAAAGTGAAAAATTTGGATATTGTTACCTGATCTGCATAACAGTTGCCAACTATGGCAATACAATGCTTACACATGAAAGGAAAGTACTAGGTCATATTACCAGACCAATGCTGAATTTAACACTGTTTTGAAGACATGAAGCTATATGACTTTTGGAGTTTTCAATCCTTTGGACACAAATTATTCTGCTAATCCACTATTACAAAAAATATAGCATTATAACAAATAATGGAGAGTGAAAATAAATTAAAAGTAGTTCCAAGACTTGCAAGTGGTTGAAAAACCACACAGTTTTTAAGTACACACATAAAAGAAGCCTAGATGATATAAACTGGGGGAAAAAAATCCTCTTTTTTTCCTCCAGAATTAAAATACCTCTACACCTCAACACAACAGGCAAGTCAAACATCAACAGACAAGTCTTTGGATGACTGATATTACATAACAGACACAGCAATGTGTTTTAGGGTGGCAGGGTAAGCTAAGGACACAGCTTTCTTCTGCACCCAAGATGTGTTTGGTACAGGGAGTTTAAGTCAAACAAATGTGAGAAAAATGTGGCTTACACATGTTAGTTATGAGATAAGTAAGGATATGCAAAACCACAAATGCATCCTCGGCATTTATTAAAACCTTTTCTTCTCTTCATGTGTAACACTTGCCTTTACATCCTTTATGTCAACTCAGGTGCTACAGTGCTACATGATGGATATAATTTAATATGACAGGTTACAATGTAGCACAATATTTGGAAAAGCGGTGAAAAAAAGGCAGTCGTTATGAAATTTGTTGTTACAGATATTCAGGTTTGGCTGGTGGTTTTGTTTTGGGTTGTTTTCTGGGGTTTTTTGTTTTTTGTTTTTTGAGTTTTTAAAATTTGTTTTGTGTTTCTTTTACTTCGTGTGTGGTTTTTTCCATTGGTTTTGTTTTGGTCTTGTTTTTTTCAACCCTAGTAAAAGAAAACAATAACATTTCTTTTTTGAGCATAATTTATCTCCAGTATAAGAGCGAGGGATTTCTCCACATGCACCAGATGTTTAAAAGGTGTAAATAATTAGAGACAGAGCCACTGAGCAGATATTTCCTCTAACAAGCAAGCAGAAGGAAAACTTGTGGATGTTGGAGTGATGGTGCTTCCTCCATTTTCCTCATAGAAAAACTCTAGCTAGGCTAAAGTATATCTCTGTAATTTCGAAGTAGGAAATAAAACCAAATGAAATCTATGTTCAGCTACTTGAAATGGATCTAACTACAGCTCTTTTTGATGGCAAAATGTGTGACAGGATGTTCTATTAGTAAAAATATTTCCATAATTAATGCATCACTGCATTACCTGTTGAAAGGTCAAAGATAATCAAAACAGGTTCAAACTGTAGTTCCCCAGATTCTCAGAAGTAGATTACATAACAGATACTGTCATGCATTTCTCTATAGAGTTAAAATAGTGTCCATCATAAATTTCTATCTTTCTAGCATTTATATATCCATACATCAAGCAAAGTACACAAATACATAGGCCTAGGGTAAAAGATTTACTCATTCTCTAAACAATCTTAAGAACAGCACTGTAGGAAGACAACTAGTGATAAGATTGAGAAAACTCTAAGTTTTAGTCCCATTCTAATATAAGTTATACCAGTATAAAATTATAGGGTAAAATGCAGTTGCTACTTCCTAGATGGAGTGCAGCTGGCATGCACAGAATCTGTTCCATGGTAGTTCCCCACACAACACAGCCTGCATCTTAAGCATGCCAAGAGGGAGGGAGGAGTGCAGTGAAGGCACCATGGCCAGGCTCTGTAGTAATCCTCACAGGGATGGGAAGTTGAGAGCACCATGTAGTGGATAAACCTCCTGGCAGCTGTTAACTGAGGGTCAGAGAGAAGATGTCTCCCTGTCCAACCAGTGACTGTGGTGAAATCACTCCCCTTGGATGAACTCAGTCCATTAGAATCTCATTGTAATATTAACACATGCCTCCATCCCAAAGTTACCCACCCCCAAGGTATGAACACCCCTCACTGAGCATGTGCTCCAGATTTTATTGCATAAATCTTTAGGAACAAAATGAGAGAATTTTACACCAATCAGTAAGAAAAGTGTGTACAACTAGAATCACTCAAGTTCTGCCTAAACGTAAAGAAGTAATGTAAAAGTGAGTTCGGGATGGGGAGAAGTTAGGGAAGACTCCGTCATAATATCTGGGATCACTCAATGGGCTGAACTTTCTTCCCCATGGGGACGCCTATAGGTAAGAACTTTACATGCACTAAATTATTATTGCAAGCTAGTTTTTATTAGTGATTTGAGCTTGTCTCTATATTGCTTCAAATTTGTTTTTGCAGTCAGTTACTGCCACCAGCAATCTTTGAACTTTAATCTGGCACAATTTTCTGTTATCCGTATGTTTGTTAATAAAAGTGTGTTGCTCCCTAACCTGATCAGTGTTAATGCTTGAAGGACACTGTTGTGGATAACATAGTTGACAAAAGTGAGGAGATCTAGGACAGGGGTCCCTCTTTCTAAACTATAATTAAATATTCAACCCTGATATGCTGTTGGTGGATTTCCCTAAGCAACCCTCTGATCCACTCTGTAATGTCCAGTGGAGTCCCCATTACAGGACTCTGACAAACTGGTCAGGCACAAGGATCTCAGCTTTCCTGGGGCACTGGCACACTGATCAAACATAGACTGCTCAAGGCACCCACCCTTTCATCTGACTGTTCTAGTCCCTTAGTATCAGTGAGGATACATGATATTTTTATTACAACCACCTGGTAAATGAAAAAGTGTGATATCAGACTTGAGCAGCATAACTAAGAAAAAAAAAATCTCATAAACTGAACAAAGAGTAGTCGAAATTTCTGAAGGAAAATAGCAACTGCTAATACACATTAAAAAAAGGAATCATTCTGTAAACCAATGCAAGTGAAGAGGATAGAGATTTTCAAGTACTGTGAAAGGCTTCTTTCACATCATAGTTTTGCATCAATACAATCCCATCTCTGGAGGGGAAACCTCTTATTAATTATTATTTCTATTATAACTGCAAAAATATGAACAGTTCACTCACTATGCATCTTATAATCTGTTCATTCTAGCACAGTTTAGTGTCCATTCAAGCATCACAGGAAGGAAAGAGTATTACAACCATGAATCGTAGGTGGCATTTTATAAACATCTCTTGTTACCTTTCTTAACAGCCAAATAATACAATATGTTTGGGTATGCACGTCTCCTTTGGAATTATTTAAATTTCAGTCTTCTGCTATGATCTAAAGTGCTAATAATTTGGATGAGGAAAAAAATCAGAAATGATGCATAAAAAAAAGGCACCAGTGCTTATCTTGGACTTACTGACTTTCTTAAATTTGGAATTTCATATAATTTTCAGAGATGACATTTCTCTAAAGCTAAGTCTCTTCAAAAATATGCCCAAAACTCAAGGGACTGAAAAACTTTTGTATTTAATTGTATCAGGATTTTTTGAAGCTCATGAACTTACACTTTTAGGAAAGCACATCTGAAATCTGTGAATACAATACTTTCAACCTCCTACAAATTTATAGCCTCACAAAGGAAAAAAAATGCAGTTACAGTGTGTTTTTAAGTTTTCTCATAACAACAACAAAAAAAACACCCCAGCCAAGTTAGAGAATTTCTGGTTTAATATTTTAAAAGCCTAATCACTGTAGTTGATTTTCAAATGTATTTGGAGAGACCTCTTAGAAACAAATACAGAGGAAATTATACCTGAGCACGAGCCTGACATTTCATAGCAGAATAGACTTTCTTTATATTTTAGGTCATTCACAAGCTCACTGGAAAGATGTCGAATAATGTAGCAGCATGAATGTTTATATCTCTGTGAAAGACACTCTCTACTGACTAACACCCTTGCATTTTCTATTACACGATGTCTAATTAAGCCCCATGATGCCACTCTCAAATCTGACAAAGCAGAGATAATTCTTGACATTTTCAAAAACTTGGCTTATGTTCCCCTTCTTTTTACAGTGACACAAGCTGGGGCTTCAAACTGATAATGACATTGCAGCAAGTTTCTGTTTTTTTAATCTTTTTCAAACAGTAGTTTACTCAGAAGGAATGGAATCACATAGACCCTTATTTGCCTTTGCAATGTTCAAGCACAGAACCATGGCAGCCAAAAGACAAAATTTTGCCCTTACTTGCCTCAGTTCAACTCCCACCAAAATCAATTGAAATTATGTTATACTACCCAGGGAGAGATTGGGTCCATAGCACACAGAGAGAACTGTCACAGCACATATGAGGTGATAGGTCACGTCACTTCAATTGTCCCTATCTTCTTTCAGCACTAGACAAACATCAAGAGACAAACACAAAGCAATAAAATAGCAACAGTAATACCCAGTGTCCTGATACTGTCCCTGTCACTGCTGCTCCTCCAATCCAGCCATAATGCACAATTTTCTCTACCACATGTGGTGCCTCACATCTACCTTTCTTGGTCAGCAGCAGGAGGCAGACCAACAATATTCTGAAGCTGTCTTTAATTTAATACTCAGCTCTTTAAAACGAAAACTGCTTTTTAGGTAGAAAAACAAGGACAAGGATGAAAAAGGGTCTGTATTTCCTTCTGAAATTATGAAAACTAACAGAGAGGAATATGCATTTCTTTTTCAAAAAAAAATCTTTTTATTGCTTTGTTTGCATAACTTAAAAGATATAAATTTCCTCTTCTCTGTCCTGGAAATACCACTGTGTTATTATTTATTTCACTCTGTTTGCTGTTGCACTAGCCAAAGACTATACAGGACCAGACTGTCCATTAAAAGGAAAAATAAAGAGAACTGATAATGACGTAGACATTTTTTCCACAAATATCCTATAATGATTAAGAGCTTCCAGATCTTAGGGACAAACAAACAAACAAACAAAAAACTAACAAACCCCCCCCCTCAAATAGAAGTTTCTCTCAAAGCTATAAAATCTCATTAATATATGATTTAAGAAGTCACAGTTTGCCATTTCATTTCTCAGTCAAGAAGGACTTCATGTCCTGGAGTTAGGACTAATGCAAAAATCATTAATATTTTCAACTGTAAATTCCTGAGACCTGTGTACCAATAGCAAAAGGTATTTCTTTTCCCACAATTTTCTTCTAGATATTGCTTTAATACAGTTTTACAAGAAACATCATTTGTTCAGACTGTGTCCCAATTCACCTTGCAAACAACAGAAAACAAAAACTAATTATTTTCAACCCCAACCTCTACCCAACTATATCTTTTGAAGATAGACACTAAATTGGTGGAAAATTACATCTTACATTGGATTTCATGCTTATCAGATTTTTCTCCTATCTTTCCTTCTATCTATTTGATTAAATCATTTCACATCTTTCAGAAGTCATAAGTTACAAAGAAAAAAAAAGAATTCACCATGGGGAGATTTCATGTGTATAAAGGATTTCACCATTACAGTTGTGGATTTAGTCATTTGAGCAGCCAAGCTAAAGAACACACAGTAACCTAACTTACTCCTGAGCAAATGTAGAGTTTCAACAGGCTTAATCATCTCTGTTCCAACACAAACTTATAGACTAGAATATAAAGCTATTTGCAATGAGCTTTTTCACACTGGTTTATTATTTTAACTATTGTAGCATTATGGTTCTATTAAAATCAGGTGCTGGGTGGCCATGAAGTCAGAAAAGGCTCCTTGATTTTATTAAGTCTTGCAAAATTATCTGCTCAGCTATAATAAATACAGTTCATTGCGATTTCAAGATGGGCTTTTTACTACTTTTAAGTAGTATTTGTACATTCCTCTTTAAAGGAAGAAAAAAGGTAAAAACAGCTCCAAAAGAAAATGTAATAAACTCTTCTATTGAATGCAAATCAGTAAAGTGCTGTATCTTGGTTTTAGTGTTTCTCCCCTATTTTTATATGTGTGCCTAACACTCTCACATTTAAACAGTCAAAGACATTTCCCACAGGACACACACACTGACACAGCAGTGCCTCACGTCCTTTTGTAAAGGGGCTATGTGTACCCTTGGTACCAGGTAGGTTCAGGCAGTATAACAGCCTGGAATCTTGCCCAGAAGAGGGATATTTATTTGCATATATTCGTAGACTCTCTTTCATGCCCTACTGTAGCACAAAGCAAACTGCTGTTCTTCACATTACTTTAAACAGACTACTGGCACTACAGACCTGAAAATCACCATTCACTACGGAAAAGGCACTCAAGAAGTTTTACAAATATACTAATGTGGCATATTCTCTTTTCACCAAAAGTAACAGTAAGGCTTTCTGTGTAAAATGCTAAACATTGGGAAGGGAGACTGCAGTTATACTTGAGAAATCTAACAGGAAAAATTGCGTGGCAGTGAATGAGGTGAATCCAGGATTGGTGCATTTCTATTTATGTGTTATTCAGATCAAATAATTGGCAGAAAAGATATTATTTATGTGAAAGAGATTCAAATGAACTATTTTCTTGAGTCTTTCTTGACTGAATACTAACAATAACTACCTTGATTTGACAGCTCATCTGTTCTTAGGTAAAGCTGGATGACAGTCATCCACAAAAGCATTTGATTAGTTTATCATTACCTGTGTCTATGTTTAGCAGATGTTTTTGAAGTACTTTGCCTCAGTACTTGGTGAGATTTGTCACCATATAATGTGAAGTGTGGAACTCTGTTGTTCAAGTTACTCCTAAGTTCTTTCAACATTTTTCAGTAATTTATTTCAGCACTGAATATAAGTTTAGATCATCTATAAAGTACAATATTTGGGTTGGTTTTTAAAATAGAGGGAACTGTGGGAATATCTGGAAAAGTAAGTTGTAAAAAATGAATTTTAGGTAGTACAGCTGAATAGAGCGGGCTGAGAAAATACCAGTAAACCAGTATGCTATGACCTGCCCCTGGAGAAGAGGATAACTCCGATTCTTGGTACTAGATCCATTGGGGAGATTAGAGTGAAATGCCACTGTATAATTGGTGTTTATAAATATTTGTATATATGGAAAAGAGGTATGGTCATTTTCTGTAGAAATATAAGAGTGAAAATATCATGTAAGAAATGATATAATAAAAAGGAAGAAAGAGAAAGAAAGTATAAGAGGAAAATAATGGAAAGGAAAAATACCACCACCTCTGAATTCAGTGACAAGACTTGATTGTTGCGACTTTGATGTCCATCAGTTGAAGTGATGGTTGCAATCCATGAAGTTCAGTGGGTTAATACACATTGAAATTCGGGTGGGAATTCCCAGATACTTCCCCAAAGGTTTTACAGTGTCTGATGCAACATTGTGAGGCTCTTCTGGAGTATTTGGTGGTTTATGATACCTCCTAAGACATGACAGCTGCCTCTCAGGTGAACCTCTCACATTAAGGCAGTTATGCCCCATCAGAAGGGGTGAAAATCCTCAGACCTGTAAGTGAATGCCCCAATACCTTCCCTGGGGGGAGTTTTACAACTGAGCCAGTTCTGAAAGGGAGGAGACTGCATAATAAAAAGCACTATCTCCTCTCACAGGATCAGCTGCTTATTGGTCCCTATCTTCTGCTGGCTCAAAACCCAGATTATGCTAAACAAAGGTTAGATTTTCCTGGTCATCCTCTGGTGCTCATGCCTTCTGCACCTGGGCTGTCACTTTGCACATCATCAGCAAAGCACTCCTCATTTTTGCACATGGCCAGTTGGTTAAGCCATTAACCATTAGCATTACAGTTTATCACACTATATTTTAAATGATCCCTATGTGCATTACTCATACATTAGTTCCAATGGACTGTTACTACACAGCAATCATCACATATGTTTTGTCATGTTGTCTCCTAAAACTGAAGGACAATACCATGTGATAATGAAAATATTGCAGTGTGTCACTACAAAAAGTATATTTGTAAAAAGAAACACTAAGCAGGCAGTAGTAATAGCTTCAAAAGACAGAATAAGCATTGCTTCATCAATTGAATCAGAAAGGACAGCACGGTTTGGGAATAAACACTTGCAAATCACTGTTACTTTTATACAGTAACTTAAAACTCAGGTGTAACCCCACAAAGCCACCAATAGACTTGGGTTTCTGTCTATTTCACGATGGACAGCTGATGTTTAATTTCCTCTCACTTATGGAAGGCTAACTTGGAAGAAGTTATTTCAAGGTAGAGCTTTTCATTGAAGTTTGACTTTGTCAAATTTATCTCATTAAAATTTTGGGGCAGGTGAACTAGTTAATCTTGGATATCTGGTAGTGTGTTAAAATACACAAGCAAGTGATTCCCCAAGATATCTTGCAAGAAGTAATTAAATTACTTAGTTATTCTATGAGGTACTTTGATATGAGGTAACATTCCTTTGTCTAGAAAAGTTAGTGTTCTATCCTATATCTCCTAAATAATAAATACAAGTTTTAATCTGAATGACAGTTCATTTAGGTTAACCAAAGATACTGTTCCCATAGAGCTCCTTTATTTCCTTTAAACAAAATCAATATTTGAGTTTTTATACTAATAAATACTAATAAATAAAAATATACTAATAAATAAATACTAATAAATAATACTAATAAATAAAAGATATGGAGGTTCATCCTAATGAGAAAAATATACTATTTTTACTAAGGGCAACAATGTACATATATGAATATAAATAGCATGAATGCACATTCCATTATTAGATTTTTATCTACTTGTGAAAATTATGTGTTGGACAATATTTTTCTAATCCCAACCACTCAATGCAGACTGGGTGACACTGAAGTTGAAGAGAAATAGCAGAAGAAAAATGTGGAGCTTGGCCACAGCAACTCTTTGCTTGCTCAACTTCTGCTAGAAAAGTCCATTTTAGCAGTTGTTTCTGTTAAATCCTGGAAACAATTTACTGAGGTTGGAACAAAGGTATTGCTAGGGAATTAAAATACATTCCTACCAGGGAACTTGAATTAAAATAAAAACCAAATCAAATCACTGAACCTTTTAATGAACAGAAAATGCAGCTTATGTTTTAGCAATTGCAAATACTCTAAACAAAGATAATCCAAGTGTGGAAGCCACAAGGACTGGAATCTTCCTTTGGGACCTCTGCATGGACCATGCAATGTCACCCTCAGACTACTCCCAGTTCCTTTCTTCATTGATTCTTGACCTGTCACAACCACCTGGCAGCCCAGAAGGGTCTCTTGAGTCAGACCCAGGAAAAAAACAGTCGAAACACACTATTTAGACAATACCTCGTGTCTTTTTTTGTTGTTGTTTAAAGAGTCAGAAAATGTCATGATCAGTATTTTCAGTTTGATTATACAGAAAAAAATGGAATAACATCAATCTAAGGGAAAGGATATTTTAGCTCATGATATGCAGCGCCTGTTCTAATTTTAACACAAATTTTCCTTGAGCAATTCTATATTTAGCTTAATTTTTAAATAATTTCTGGACGAGCAATACTCTTAAAATGTAAGTGACAAATATGGGTAGATCATCTGCAATACCACTTATGCAAAGTCCAGTGTATTCTTGGCTCTCTGTGAGGATACATGGACTGAGAATATAAAATACCTGCACAGGGAAAGAAACATGCACTTCCCAGTCCCTTACTGTCACTTTGTTATTACATACAGTGAAGCCGCATAAAAGATATAGCTGTAAGATCCAATTTTTTTAATGATTTCTTTCTTAATGAAATAGCTCTCAAATTTTGTTTGAGCAGAAAGACAGCCTGCTTTACATCTGGGTAATTCCCCTTCACCCTAGCCCCCATTTAACTAATTAAATGTTCTTTAGAATTTGAAATCACTGAGTATAACAAAGCTCCTGAGAATCATAAGCAAAGTCAGGAGGACATCTCAAACACAGGAATGGCTAGTGTAGGACAGTCGAGGGAGTACATGATGCTTTCAGTATCATTTTGTACTGTACTTTAGGGCTTTAATAGCCCTTCCAGCAATGTTGCACCAACTGCTAATCAATACCAATTATTTTTCTCACCATAGAAACGAGGCTTGTTAACACCTTGTGTGCCTTATCCTGAAATAAATAGAGGATGTGTTTTTTACATGGATGAAGAAAATACCCATTACAGCGAAATTATTCCTGCAACAAAAGTGCTGCTGCATCCAAATGCTGGATGAACATATAGTCATTCAAAAAATTACTCTGTCCCATCAGTTTCAGGCCGCATTCCCAAAGCATTAACTTAAATAAATAAACCCCACATTGTATTGTACTATCATACCAATCCTTGCAAGGAGCAAACTGGGAAAGGCTGCTACTCTTTGGTGTCTAACACTGTTTCAGTCACAAGGGTCTTTGCAATGAAATTTTTGTTGAATAAGCAAGAAACCCTAATGAAACTAATTTAAAAAAATCTGGTGTTTTAATTTTCTTTTTTTTTATTAATTACTTTTTTGTAATTTCATTTAGCTCAAATCAGTATGAGAGCAGCTATTTTACTGCCAATTTATGTTATTAAAAACACTCTAATTTTTCATGCAGGTCAGGAGAGAATTTACATTATAAACATTTTTTATCATCAAAACTGGGGGGGCAGGCAATGAAAAAACCCTCCACACCCCAAAACAATGTTTCATGCAACACTCCCTTATGTATCTACATATTTTATGCCAAATAAATACTAAGGTAAATAAATACCTCTTTGGGGTATTTTTTCAGCTTAATACAAGTTTTTTAACCAAACATCCAAGTAGATCAGTCAAGATAGTCAAGATTTTTTTTTCTGTAACTGGGCAGGCAGACAGTAGAATTAATGCACTATTTAAATATATTAAAGCTCTTAAATATTAGTGTTGAGATTATTTCCAAGTAGCTAATATAAAGGAAACATAAAAACAAGAGTGTTGGAAATAAAAAGTACTAGGGAAACATCTATTTGCGGCCTTATTTTGCTACACATTCTCAGCACCACTGTGGTAATGGAAATCTAGATTCTCCTGAAATAAATACAAACTTCTGCTAAAATTCCACTAATGTTTTATATTTGTTTATATCTGTAAGTATGCATGAAGTGTTTAATTCTTAAACACCTGCAAAGTCCTGCATACATTTATTCAGTACAGCACATCATCAAATGAGACCAAACTGGAAGATAAAATAGTTTCGTTTGATTGAAGAAAATAGCAGTGAGTCTTCAAGACAAAGAAGTTGCTCCCATGGCAGTTCACAAAGAGGACAATCCTAATATATCTAAAAGATAGAGATAAAATAGCTAATACACTCCTGCAATGGATCTATCAATACAGTAAATAATTGGCTTTATGTTGCTTTGTTTAAGCTATCTAAGCTTATACATCATTTAAGTAATCATTTTAGAAAGTTCAGCTGTCTACAGTCATGCAGAATTCTGCAATTATTCTGAACACGGTACCATATTCAGTCACCTTCAGCTACTGTCTGGACATAGCTGAAATATTCTTTTCTAACCAACTGAACCAAAGGCAGAGGAACAGAGGTTCCAATAAGCCACTTCCCTCTGGAGCTGCCATTGTTCTCTGCATAAGCTTGAAAACTGCTTCCTTCATTAATCTCTGTTGGCTTTCAAAACAAAGGGGCCCACATTATTACCATTGTTTGTCATATCCTCTTACTCCTTGAAGGCTATAAGCTGTTGCAATGAAGTATATTTCTAAACCACGTGAAACTTTGTTCCAGACAGTCTAGAAAAGTTTTTCTAAGGAGCACAAATGTTTTCATATGGTAGAAGGAATATAATCTGTACCTGCTTCACAGGAATGCTTTGCCAAAATGGAAAATTAGGAACTGATGGCAAGAAAAGGAAATTATTTCTTTCTTAATGTTTTAATTTCACCACTGTTTTTTCCAGGTTGTACTAGAAGGAAGACAGAACAAAGGATTTGTAATATTAATGGATTTCTGAAATACAGAAAAAAATAATGTTAACAGAGGATGCAACTTCCTTTTATTAGTTGTTCAATCCACTGCAACCAGACTCAGTAACATAAAATAAAATTCCTTAGAAGAAAAAGCAAAAAAGTCCTAACCGAACTGTACAACGTAATTTGTCTTTGTTGTCATTATTAGAACTGTAAATTATAAAATTATAATATTTATAATTATAAAGCATAATCTTAATTCTGACATCATACCAAAAAATGAAAAAAAAAAAAAAGAAGAAAGATGCTATATACTTAAAAATGTGATGAATTACTGTATTTGAGAATACAAAAGTACTTGCAACTATCAACAAATATGGCCAGTTTCTCTTTAAATCATTACTTGTCTCTAGTGGTAAGCCTGCCAGCACTTGAGGTTTCCTTTTTGTACACCTTTCCTGTGTTCAAGCTGATGTGACATTCCTTGTAACTATTTCCACCATGGCATGCAGTTTAATAATTAGGCTAGTTCTACTGTCCCCCAACTGAAGTATAAATACTTCCCTTTTTCACCAATAATATCAAAATCCTTGTGGATATTTACAAGAGGGATTTTCTGATTACCTTCATCATTTATTTGTTTTATTTAAAAGGGTACTGAGCAGTGCTGAGTAGAGGGGGGAAAAGGAAACCAAGGATTACTTTTCCAAGAAAAAGTTCTTAACCCAAAACTTGAAGCTGAGGTATAAATGGATACAAATTACAGGCAACTAACTCAGTGAAAGTCCTTGCTCTGTTCAGCATATCATAACACATTTATCTGTATCAGAGAACCAGATGCTGAGAGGAAATAAAAACCACACCAAAACACAAAAATCTGGTAGGATTTTATATGAAGAAAATGAGTATTTGGAATCAGTAGATAACTTTTAAAAATATTTTATGTGAGATTTAAAGGCTCAACTATTTTTCTGAAGACAAAACATAAAATATTGAAAGATTCTTTCCTCTGGAAAAAAATTAGGTCTTTTTAGGTGGTTTACTGAGTTAAACTCCCCATAGTATTCTCAACATCTTTTGTAAATTGAAATTGCTAGAAAGATTTGGTAACATAGCAGAGGGAATGGGAGAAAATTCCAATGAGACAAAAAGCTTCCATCTGGATTTAATTAAACAGTCATTTTCACATAATTTACTCTATCATTTTAAGGCATGAAAGTCACTAGATGTAGTATTGTATAATGAAAAATCTCAGGGATTATCTAAAAAATCTGGTTTTACTCAAGCATTTATTCTCTGGTTGCATTTGCTAATATTTCGTAAGTTAATTATCTGATAAAGAAAAAAAAAAGCAACAAAACAAAATAAAAAAGCAAAAAAAGAAGAGCTATTCTCCAATAGTTCTGCCTTGGATCTGTCAGAAATTTTACCATGGTTTGTATCAAACATTGACATAAAAACTAAGATTCTATAAAATGTAAGTGATCATAACTTTATATACTTTTCTGTATAAAAATTAGAATATGTTATCCACTAATGAAAAAATATGTGGTGTGTGATGAAAAAAAATCCTTTTCTTCTTAAGTAGTTATGACAAAGAAATTTAAATAAGTATCTAAAATTCTAATTATTGCTGAATTTAACAAATATTTATTAGAACTTTAAAATCACAGTTCTAATCTGATTTTTAAAAAGCTTTTTTATTTGTTTTCTGTTTAAATTTAGACTTAAAGAGAAATTAAGGGTTTGCATCTTATATTGTTAGCCAAAATATTATCCTATTATATCAAATTTCTTAGCAAAGTAAAAGAATTTAAAATAATCTGTACTTATATGCCTGGTCCTGATAAACTGTATCGGTTTAAAGCTGCTTGTAAAATGAGAGATCTAATAAAAGTTCTCAGAGAAAATTACATGGCACTTTGATCATGGGCTACAGTATTCATGTGGAGTGAAGATTTCCCAAAGAATTCAGGCTGTACTAAACAGAAGTTATGGTCTGGCATCAGAGATGGTACTGTTGCAATTGATGAATGTTATATATTGCAGCTATTATAGAAGCAGAAGCCTATTGCAGTGCTGCAAATCAACAGGTCTCTCCCTCTCTCTACTGCAGAGTTCAATATTAGCCTAGGGGTTACCTATGGAGATACCCAGTTGTAAAATAACCCATCTTTGCAGTCTAACACTGAAGAATTTTAGAATTTCCCTGAAGTATTTAGGAAGGAGTATTTGTATTCTAATAAAGGACAGGGAGAAAAAAAATGCTGTTAGTAAGGGGTGAATTGAGCACTTAACACTTGTTTCTGTTTACAGGTCGATTTTAATTTTGTGTTAAGGATTACAGAGAAATCTGTCAATAAGACAATGGTACAGAAAACACTTGAAGGAGGTAGAAGAGCAACTCCAAGTATCTAATGGAAATGTTCCCATGTAAATTATAAAATTGAAAGCAAAATAAACTTATATTTTGTACAAACAGACTATCTAGATTTTAATACTCTGAGAGGCATCAAATCTCTGGCTGCTTCAAACTTCTAGATATTTTACAGAAGAAATAATTCCTGGTAAACAGAATAGCTACATAAGATTTAATTGCAAAAGTACAAGTCTTTTCTCAAAAACTCCAAATACCAGTGTCGGCCAAAGCATATGGAATTAATATAAACTTTATGTTTTATTTTACGGTAAAATCACCTTCAACAAATCAGTTCTCATAAGACATTTCAATATATAAACAGTCACAGGAAGATATCCTTAGTAGTTTTATCTCTGTGCCTGTTCTGCCCCCTCTGAGTTTTGAGGAGGACCTCTCCTGAGAGCAGACTGCAACCTGCAACCTCTCACCAGCACTAAGCATCCTGTCACTCACATTCCCTTTGTGTGCCCCCCAGCAAGAGGACGGGAGCAGTGATGGTCTCTTCTAAGTCCCAGTGAGTAATTGCTCTCAAATAAATTAACTGCACATTACTAGATTTCTTAAACAAAGTAGGCATTTAGTATCTACATGTGCCCCAAGACAGGAACTGTAGAGAAAGTAAAAGATAGGATCGAATGAGAGGTCATTAGGATTTATTTTACCAATTAGGCATACATAGTTTGCATTTTTTGCCACACCTCAACAATACAAAGAACTAAACTACTATTCAAGTATTGTGACAATTATGGAACACCTACAATCCTGTGACTTAATCAAAATGCATTTGAGTTGTCATTTAGAGAGAAGACAGCAGGAGGAATGATATGAAAACACAAAGTATGATACAACTCCAGAAAAGGATAATTTTCAAAGGGGTGATAGTGATAGAGATGCCTAGCAAGCCAATATTAAAATCCTGAAAAGAAAAGCACTCAGAGTATGGAGCACAAGAAGTAAATGGTTTATAGAGCAGAGGTCCTACAAGAGAAGTCTGATAACCTTCTTGTCAAAAATTAAGAATTTTAAACTAAGCTAATCCAATGAAATATCATAAGCTTTCAAGTGTATTTCCTGAAAACATATTTTTATCTAGAATTCCATTGAAATATAAATTTCTTATGAGTTTATTTCACTAGAAGTCCTAAAACTTTTAAATTAAATATCCATATTGGGATCAAATGGTTATTTGAATAGCAATACTTATTCCCTCTTTGAAAAGATTGATAATTGCAGATGAAAAGCCTGTTTAGGTAGCATTTTCTTCACAGGTTCTGAAAATTTCCTTTGTATCTTCTCCCAAAAATAATATTAATTTCCATGAAGTATGGTGCTAGTAAATGCAATATCAGATTTCAAAATTTATTAGTATTACCGTTGTATTGAAGTCATTGTTAAGACATAGTCAGTTTGCTTAAGGACCATAATAGCAACTAAACAATAATGCCGATGACAGTTGAGGGAATAAACCTTAATTCCAAATGTCTGTTTTTCTCCAAATACCCCTAACATAGCTTTTACTTCTTAGCAAAAAAATGAAAAATATTAGTATATGCCATCTCTTTCTAAAACACAGTAAACTGGAGATAGGGAAATTAAGAGAAAATGCACAAGAGGTAAACAGAAATGCAATATTTTTAAAGAATTTGAGAAAGAGGTAGGGCAGATTTTATTAAAGTGAATTTATAATTTATATCTGGAGATTCACTGTCATGCACTTCCTAGCCAGTTTCATAACTTCCAAGTAACTAAACTACGTTTTGATATGCTGCAGGAATAAACCTATTACCAAGACAACAAAACACAATGCAGTGTTTGTAATACTTTGTCTATTAAACTTAAGCATTTGCTTAAAAAAAATCACATTTACCAACATATTATGAGACTCGTATTTTTAAAAGGATGTTTTCCTCCCTGTTTCCTTGACTCTTGAAATTATTCTGGCTTCAGTGCACATATAATTATGCTTGTTAAAAAGAAAAGTATTCAGTCGTATGCTCAGGCAAAAATGCAACAACTTAAACATAATATGAGATTTTTAAAAAGTAAGTGCTTACAGAATATCGATAAATAGCAAGGTTTTCCATTCAAGCAAAGAACACAGCAATATCTGGTTAAACTGAATTGCTTGCATAATTCTCTTAATTAGTAGAAAGCCACTAAAAAACCTTTGGTCCTGATTCTAATATTTTTACTTACATAAAACCAATCTAGTTCATAACTAAAAGCAATTATTTAATAGGCAGTATTCACTATATAATTTCTTTGGCCTTCATGACAATTTTTTCCATTAAAAAGTAGTGGAGATGCTCACCATCTCTGTTATTTGATGAGCGCTTTAGTTGATTGTACATTATTACTGCTTAATATAAGTGGCAGCATGTCTGAAATTGTCCTCTACTGATTTCAGTATCACAGAACCTTGCAGGGTAGGTAAAAACCATGAAAATTTCAGGTAAAACAGAACGTGAAAATGAAAACCAGAAACACTTGAGCAGTTATTAATGTGAATTTATGGACCTAGAAGATGACAGTTTGCTTGGTTTTAATGAAAGTTCATCACGATAGGGTTGGATATGCCTGGCACAGTCCCCCTTCCAGTCTTCCTGCCGTGACAGATGCTCCTTGAGCTTATTCTGCTAACCAGCCATTTACAAGCTGAAGTTGTTGCATGTCAAGATCCCTGAAGACAACTTCTCGAGTCAATCTCAGCAAAGGCAACGACACAGCTTTAATTTTAATGACATACATTCTTGATTTCTGAAGTGCACAACTGACGCTTGTCATTGGTACTCAAGTTAATGGATAATAGCATGAATTTTCCTCCTATCAGAAACTCATGAATTCCTCAGGATTTAAAGCTGTGGTTTAGTTGGCAGAGATTGGAGTAGGGAATACAGTTGCACTGAGCTACCAGTCTTCCCAGCTGAATTAAAATGAAGCTATAGTAATTGCATTGATAGATACTGCACAGGGAAAAAAAATGCATATGCAATTGCCTTTCACTGTTGTGGTTTCCCTTTTTACAATAGACTGATTTAACAGAAGGACCCATGTAATCTATCAAAGTACAGTAAACAGAAGGTCTTAACAACTTCACTATTTTAATAACACATTTCAACAATCCCTCTTTGCTGGAATTAAAGAACTCCACTTGCCAAACTGAAGGTGAGGATGAGCAGCTGACAGAGAAACAGAAACTGAGAAAGCATGAGCATTTTCCATATTGTTTGCTGAGTTGCTAAAAATATATTAATAGAAGAGGTGTTACCTTAACTGATCCCCTTTTCTTTGTAGAGGGAAATTGCACTGTTAATCCATACTTATGTTAAGCCATCATAAAACTGTTCTTAAAAAATCAATTACAATCTGTAACAGAAAATGCATTGGTGTGACAAAAAATGTTATCTGTAGAGTGTTATTTACCCGGTCTGCCTGGGAAGATATTTCCAACAATTGATAAAGAAAAATAAACAGTAAGTATGTAAAAAAATGTGCCATTGCTTTTTAAAAATTATTAGTGGCAATCAAAATTAAAGTTTCAGTCCTTTTAGCTTAACTAGGGGAACAGAAAAGGATTCTTCTTTCAGATAGCTGAGTTGATACATTTAAGCATAGTCTCAGTCCCTGACGACATTATATAAAAAACTACTAATGGGACAATCTCTTTTACCAGCCTTGGATATTTCCACTCCATTCTGCATGGTTGAAACCCCACTAAAGGTGTGAAATAATCTGTTTTGTTTTGGAACTATAATTACATATTGACAGGTTAAACTGTAAGACCTAAATCAAGGGGATCTGGGTTATTATGTGAGCATTCTCATGGGGCAAACCTAAAGGGACATCAATTATTTTGCCACAGCCTAACTCCTTTTCAATTTTACTATCCTGAATGGCATTAAATACTTGGTGAAAAGGAACTACTGAAATAAAAAATGCAAGGCAAATGTAGTGTGGTTGTCAGAAAGAGTTGCCACATAACATTAAAATAAAAATAGCTATGCTTTACATGGAAAATTTTCAAGGAAAAATATTTATTATTACAAAATATCTCCTTTTGCTTCTTAATTATTTTCTTTGGTTTTTGATTTTTTGGGGTTTTTTTTCCCATCTTAATTAGCTTTGATTTTGTTTCTAAATCCATATCAAAAGGGTTGAGAAAGATCTTATTTACTGAGCAATTGCCATTGTAAAATTATTGGTCAGAGCATTTTCCAACCTTCCACTAGTTGATAAACTGAATTTTATGAATAACATACAGTGAAGAATTCAATTCTTTTTATAAGCTCATAAGATGGCAAAATTGAAATTTTAGAGGTAAAAATATTTGTACGTGTTCAGGAATAACTATTCCATAATGAGACATTATGAATCCACTCTTTATGAGTGGCTTTTTATATTTCAAATGATGCATATACTCCCTGTGTTCATATTGTGTTTCCTCTTTAGACATTTCTAGGTTTAATTTAAAGAACATATCTGTAAAAAACAAATAAATGCCATCTATATTGTACATATTATCTAAATGATTTAAAAAACCCCTGCTATCAATATTTAGACATAAATTTCTAAGCAAATAGCCAAAGGAAATTATCAAATACAACAGATTAATCAAAAGAAAAGAAAGAGAAAAAGAAAATTTCACTGGAAACCTGCTGTTACATAAAGACATGCTGAAGTACAGAAATAACTTGGTGAATTTGCATCTGATCATAGGAATATCATAAAAATGTATTATTATGTATGTTTGTGTCATTGTTCTTCTTTAATATTTGATCTTCTGCAACAAAATTTCACTAAAGAGAAAGCACTGCAAGCACTGCTGGGATTGGTTTTACTGAACTCCTATTAAATTTACTTTGCAAGCATAAAAGTATATTGCCCGTAGTATGAAAATTCAGTGCACCTACTTTTTTGAGGTTAACTTTAATTCTGGCTTGAAGGTTAGGGTTTGGCTGTGTGGGAATGTTACATTGCTGCACAGATGTTGCACTGGCTTGGGTCCCCCAGCTCCATCAACGAAACACGTCAGGTGCAGTGTGTCATAGCTCATGTCTGCACTTTGATTGCTTGTAGAGCTCCATAGCAACCGAAATAGAAGCAACCTGTTCTAGCAACAGGAGATTGCTTTCATATTTTACTAAGATTGGGTGTTCCGCTTGAGCTGTATAGTAGTGGATGACTTACTGGTTTGAAAAAAAATAAAAATGTTTACAGAGCAAAAGTTTTGCCTCTTAATAAACTTGGATTTATGAAGTTCAGCAAACTTTGCTGATTCCCACTAACGTGTCTGATTCACATTCAATAATCAAAAGATTATATGATTACATAATAAATTAACAAGCTTTAGGGATTAAATTTAAGTGAAACAGGAAGAGTGAACATGAATCTAAACCAGAGAAGGGGGACAAAAAACAAACAAACCAAACAAGCCAAACAAAAACCCAAAGTGAAACAAACAAACAAAACCCCCGAACTCCCCCCAAATGAAACAGAAAAACAACCCAAAAAAGAAACAAAATTACACAACTATAATGTGATGGCATAATAATTCTGACCTTTCCCAAGAGAAACTGTGCAAAACCAAGAGGAACAATGAAAACTTTCAGAATTTCCACAATTTTTATGTAATTCTTTAATTAGACTGCAGTTGGATGACTAAAACCTCTTCCCTCCCCAGCTGTAAATAGCAAAAGAAGGATGTTGGATGATTTTGAGTTCTATTTCTGACCTTCTTGGCAGGTTCCTACACTGCAAAGCTTACTTTTATCCTAAAAGAGGTATTTACAAAGGGAATAGGGAACATCCACTGTATCTTTCATCCTCACTGCTCCTTTTCACTGTAGTGAAGTCCACAGAGGAGTTTGGTGTGTTTAGAACTGATATAGTTGAAACAGTCAAGAAATGTTTCAATTCTGTTTACCCAAACCATTTAATGTGTGACTACCTAAAATATCATTGCCTCCCTGCGGATGGAAGGCTAGAGGGGACAGTCATTCCCCAGGCAGTGCCTGGATGCTGTAAACATAGGACACTAATTCTAGTCCACTCATGCCTGCTATGCCTCATAACCAGCTGGGTGCCTCCAACTAAGAGCTACATGACCATATCTTGAAAGCTGAAAAGTGCTTTGCAATTTTCAGCCTATTGTGTTCTTGGTTCTCATTCTTGATTCAAAATCATTCCTCTTCAGTCTGCATACGTGAAAACTTTATTCCTTTATGACTCTCCCCGGTGCACAAAGTCTGCCCACGGGTTGTTTTTAAAGCAAGACTAATGACTAGGCTTTACCATACCATACATCATACCATCTGTCAGTGGGCTGTCCCATCTATGTTCCATGAAGGAGCGCTATAAAGAATTTTTTTTTTCTTCACGATTGCTGCATCTTTTCTGTACTCAGGGAAGATTGCACTGGTTGCCCCCATTTATTATCTCATTGAAAGCATTTGTTCTTTACTATACAGGGCCAGTTCCTTCCATTAGTTGTCTTCTCTACTTTGCTTTCCAGATTTCCACACATAATGAAATATGGTAACCCAGGAAAATACCCTAGAAGCAGGACTAGGATAGGCTGGTACTTCTTTGCTAAAGCTTTCTTTATACATTATATCATCATGGCTACAATGTGTCCAGTGGTCAGAACACAGAAGGCACAGGCAGTTTTCTGTGGTAAGACAAGGCTCCAGCATCCCACTTATTTCACGGGAATCTTTCACTATTCATCTACAATGAACTTTGCATTCCCTCCTCAAAGCAATCCTGTGTGCAATCTCCTACACTCTTGGGTGATGCTCCATTTAGTAAGTTATTATGTAAAATTAAGCATATCCTATTTTCTTTCTCCAGGATTATTAATGCCTCAGCTACAAATTCAGGTCCACAGAAGCTATTTACATCACATCTTAGAACTGGATTTTTAACTGTGAATTGCAGCCTCAATGAGAAAATGTAATCTGAATCACAAATGAACAATTAAGTTTACTGACACACAGAATCTTTGTTCTGACCATTTCTAACTCCTGATCTTAGGCTACTTTTCCTCAGTATAATGACTTCTTGAATGATATTCTTTTATAGTGAGAGCTACATAAAGAGTGCAGAAACTAATTTTCTAAACTTTCAGCTTCCTGAGATTAGGTACATGCCTCACCTGTCTCTTAACTTCTCAGCAGGGTATTGGCTATGTTAACTAATGGTTGGGCACATAAAGGAAATTATGATATACAAGATAAGAGAGAGTAACAAAGCTGGGAAACACTAATGGGTGTCTACATCAAAACCTGGGAAAACTGGACTGTAAATTGCATAATCGTGTAGTCTCACATCAAATACAGGAGCCTAAATTCTCTTTCTTTCTTCATAAATCAAGTCACTAAAATTGATCTCAGTGTAACTGTTCAAAAAGATGTAGTGTCTGATTTCTGTACAGATACTCTATGCTTTAAACACTATTTATAACATCTTTATTCAAAGCATAAATTATGAAATTTTAAATTGAGAGTTTCATTTTGCTGTTAATGAGCATGTCCAACTCCAGAGAGCTTCAATACTGTAAATGAGGACAACATGTATCCCTTAAATAATTAATTGCAAGTCACATTTATAATAAGTACGGTAATTTAAAGTTTGCTCTACAGCTATTCCTTGTCAATCAATACCACACTTGCTCAGAAGAAACAGATATTGTGTTTGATACTGCTATTCTTTACATTGAATCATCACAGTTTAACAAAATCCCATAACAGGCAACAGCTTCAATTTGTTTTAGCAGACCCTTTTATTTAAACTCTGAAAAGACAAGGTGAAAATCTCTTGTTCTGATACATAAATATTGCAATTGGGATAATTTATTCTGGGTTTAATGTAAACTTTTGACTGAAGCACAAATCTTCCATAGGATTTCAGTGTGCAGATCTATGGTTTTAAATTAGGCAGAAATGATTTTGAATGATGGTTCCTCTTAACATCAGGGGAGTGCTTACCTCTCTCACTTTACTTTGTACATGGCAGGCCTCCAAAACTCCTACTGTTAAATCTGAATTAAGTAGCCTTAATATGTATGATATTTAACATTTTCAGAAGCTATGCATTAAATCTCTAGCCTAAAACTTCTAGTTAAGGAATGAACCCAACCCTTCAGGGTTTTACATGCATTTCTTTATCTTTAATTCCTCTTGCCAAATGCATGTTTCACAGCAAACTATATAAAAGTTCACATCACCTGAATCTGTTTCTGCAAGATTAGTGGAGTAATATCTTAGTCTGGAACTGATCTTTCTCTTTCACAGCGTTTTAGTCCCTGAACTCTTAGGCTTGTATTAAATATGAAATAGGTTTAATGAGTTTTAATATTTAAAGACACTAAATACCCTGAACAAGATGGTTAAGAATTGTAGAGCAACTATGTCACTAAAAAGAGCTTAGCAAATCCAGTAAAGTACCACATTAGTTTTCTATATGTATGATTATATATATTTGCTATGTTATCAGTTTCTAAAGATGTGTTCATTCCTTGAAGTTGAATTTCTTCTTAAGAATTTTAGATGAAATATGAATGTATTAAGTATTTTTTTTAAAAGAATCAGTTATTCAAATTTCTCAACATGAATTTACATTCATGTCTACAGCATTAGTTGGCAAGCAAAATTACATGAACTAAACCTCTCAATAACAACTATCAATAATAAGGTGTTTATTTAAGCGGAGAAGGTATCAAGATACATGTAGTTGTGCCTCATCTGCAAAAACTGACAATTTGTGATAATCTGGGTCCCAGTCCAGCACTTTGCCTCCTTTACCCATAACCTCCTTCAGGCCTGATGTTTTCCCTCTTGACATTAGTAAGTGTCTGACAGACCTGAAACTAGTACATCAATGCTTTACAATAGCTCATACTTCAGCTGACATACCGGTGTCATATTGTTTCTATTATTATCTCCCTTTTTTTTCAATGGTGTGACCGTTGAAGAAAAAAAATAATGAGACACAAAACTTGGTATATATAAACACCTATGAAAGCCTACACAAAGTAAACGGCAATCTCAGAAACTGAACCTAAAATTGTGATTCTAAACTGATCTAAAGTAGCTGTCATTTGTACCAGTGGACCAAAGGGAAAGAAAAAACAAAACCAAAACAGATTGGAATAACTATATTCTGCTTTAGATTGAAACTGATGGAGAAGAGGAGACAAAAGTTACGTGGACTGATGAAATCTTCTGTCACATGGATAGTTTTAAAGGGATCAAACATGGCTCAGAACACTATAAACGGGGCCAAACTACATTTTTAATAGGGTCCAAAGTAAGGATGTTGAATACTAAAAAAAACAACAAAAATCCCAAAACCGACCAAACAAAATTCCCAGTGTACAGAAACAGCTGGATAAATAAGACCTTGTAATCTGCGGGCTGCACAGTTGTTAGTGGCAGCTCAAAGGAAAATAAAAGGTCACATTGTTGTCAACTCTCCTATAAATAATCAACTTTTGATTTTAGTAGTGTGGTGGGTTGACCTTGGCTGGTCACCAGGTGCCCACCAAACCACTCTGTCACTCCTCCTCCTCAACTGAACAGAGAGAAAATGTACAGTTGAAATCTCATGGGTCAAGATAAGGACAGGAAGATTACTTACCAATTACCATCACAGGGAAAGCAGACTCAACTTATGGAAATTAATTCAATCTACTGATATTTCAACATAGTAGAATAATTACAAGTAAGAACAAATCTAAAGCCACCTTCCCTCCTTCCCTCTCCACTTCTAAAGCTTAGCTTCACTCCCTGTTTTCTCTACCTCCTCCCCTCCAGCAGTGCAGGGGAATGGGAAAATGAAGGCTGTGGTCAGTTCATCACTCATTGTTTCTGCCACTCCTTCCTACTCAGGAGAGTGACTCCTTACACTCTTTTCCTGCTCCAGTGTGGGATTGCTCCCATGGGATACAGTCCTTCATGAACTTCTCTAGCATGGATCCTTCCCTTGGGTTGTAGGTCTTAAAAAAATGCTCCATCATGAGTCCTTACCATGGGGTGCAATCCTTCAGAAATCAACTGAAGGGTCCCCCACAGGATCATGGGTTCTGCCTGGAACTTGCTCCAGCAAGGGCTCATCACAGCCTGTGGCTTCCTAAAGAGCTTCCACTTGCTCTGGCACAGGCGGAACTGCAGTGTGAATACCTGTTCCACCAGGCACGTCCACAGGCTGCAGGGGAATCTCTGCTCTTGTGCCTTGAGGTCCCTCCTCTCCATCCTCATTCACTGATCTGTGGTTCTCTCACATATTATCAGCTCTCCTCTCTCCAGGTGCTGCTGCAAGCATTTTTTACCCTTTCTTAAATATTTTCATAGAGATCTTCCTAATGTTGCTGACTGGCTCAGATTTAGCCAGAGGCAGATCTCTCTTAGAGAGAGGTGAAACTGGCTTTGCCTGACATGGGGGCAGCCTCTGGCATCTTCTCACAGAAGCCACCCCTGCAATCCCCCCACTAGCAAACCTTTCCACATAAACCTAATGCAAATATCTGCGAGGGTATCACACGATAACAAATTATACAGGAAATGGTGAAGACACGGAAGCATATTTCTGTATTAAACTAAAGATCACTCTGAGTAAAATATTAGGGTCCTCCCACAGTACAATTCATTGTTCTGCAGTACAATTTATTGTACATTATATATTAGAAGATGAACTTAGGCTATTTCACTCTACTTACTCTCAAACAGGATTACAGCATAGACTACAGTACCTGCTATTCTCTCTAAGCAATACCTTAAGACAAACTGGGAAAGCAAAATATTCTTGATGCTGAACACTATCTTAATACCCATTTTCCATGTAGCTGCTGTCACCCTAACAACATATTTCCAACAGTGAGAACACAGATAGCTTCCTGCAGAGTTTCTAATCTCAGGGCCATTTTGCAGAGCAGCCAGGAGGATGTGCTAGCGTAATAAGAAATCTGGTAACTACTGCCTAGAGATATAACACTTCATGTCTTCTCACTTTTCAAACTCTCTTGGCTTAAAACAGGGATCCTAGCTTGGCTCCTAAATCTTTCCTTCCCTAGATAGCAACACATTATTCTCACACCAGATAGCTTAACTTGCTGGCTGACTACAGAACCCCTGAGAGCCCTTTTAATTATATACAAAACTAACACACAAGGTCCATAAAACACTTCCAAATCAGTCAAGACTGCTAACTACTTGGATTTCAAGTGAACATGCTTGTGTTTTGATTAAGTTGGTACTTCTGTTTACACTGCATGTGAAGACAAAATATGCCAAAGATCAGGGGGGATTGGTTGTACACTGGACTTCAAAGTTAGTGTCCCAGATTTGCTTTGTTTAAAAGACAACTTAGGGTTATTTTGGGGAAAAGACTCTAAAGTATGTAAAGAAAGGATGCTATTTCAGTAGGATTTTTCCCACAATATATTTTAAAAAGTCTTCTTTTTGCTTGACATAATTTCCCTGTGGCACTGTGCCACCTCCACACAGCCATCCATAACTCTTCTCCTGCTTGAAACGATCTTCAACATGCCACTCTTGTTAATGACTGAGATACCCCCTGATGGTGCTTAACATTTAATAGTGCTAGAGCTCCACGTTTGCCCAAACAACCTTTTCCATTTACCTTACCTCAAAGGCGTTCTAATTTTTCTTCAGAGACAGAAATCCTTTAAGCCCATTGTATCCTTAGGCTACAAATTTACTGAGATTTAGGTTTCCAATAAGAGCTCCAAGATGAATGCCACCTTCTCATTTATGAATCAATTTTTGCCCGTCGGCTTTTCAGTGTTATTACTTTTTATTTTATTTTACACTCAAAGGAGAGAACCTCAGGAATGCACACATACATACACACACAATGTTGGGATAAGGAGGGAAGGAGGAAAAACTTAAGTCAGAACCAAATAAAACATATGGTATTCTCTTCAACATACGATGTATACAGAAGTGTCAAAAAATGTGCAGCCACAGGTACAGTAACTTTTTCATCTTCAGGACTCTTGTTTTGAACATCAGCACTCACCACAAAGGCAAGCATGCTATTTCCTAATCTCATGGGCTATGCTTTTATATTACTTATATTATTAGTTTTCAGCAGTTAAAAAAGGACTTTTCTTGCACCACAATTAAACTGATGCTACGATCTGTCTTCAGTGGTTAGCATGTGTTTGGTCTCAACGAAGACAACACTGTATCTTGGAAAATTCTGTAAAGGAGTAGCACATGAAAAAGCTTTACTTCCCTAAACTAAGTAAAAATCCAGTGGAATCCATTTGGAGCTTAATTTCAAACAGGTGAAGCAATAAACTGAATAGTTTAAAAAACTTTGTTACAAGAATCATGATTTTCAAATCACTGACTTGAAAATTCTGATTTATTTTAATCCTGTTTTGACTGAAATTAATGTTGAACTTCATATAAAGCTCAACGCCCTAAGCAATTCTAATTGGAGAATTATGTGTTTATGGTCATGGTCAAATCTAGATAAACTATAATCCCGTTTTAACTGTTTGCTGGGAGTCAGATGCTATTTTTGTTCTATGGTTTAAAATTCAACTCATTTGAGGATACAATGAAATTTGAAAGATGGAATCAATCTTCTATCAGAAGTTAACCTGCCATGGCAGAACTTCCCTAGGCTTCAGAAACATTCCCTGCAAAATAAGAATTGCCATGCAGACCAGGCAACAGGTTTTCCAAATCCTGGTGGTACTAGCTAATTCAAATTTTATCTGCATTTATGACAGCTGATATATTACCTTTAGTTACATCATGACATCAAAAGCAATTATTTTTTAAAAAGAACAGGTTCATTTGATGGGAAGGGAGGTATCTTCAGAGTTAATAATTTATCTAGAAAGCTAAAAAAACTGAGCAGAATTTTCTGTAAGTAGGACATTTGGGAATCCACCTCTGAAGATTTTTTTGAAGAAACAGAAAACATCTTCCAGTATAGCTAAACTATGATAGTAATGAAAACAACTGGATTTCAATATTATTTACATGAATGCTTAAAGGACAGTCCTGATCAATGTGTGACTCAGGCCCAAGTAACTCCACATAACCATTGAGACACTGACCCATGGGATGTGCTGTAATCAATCAAGGCTCTCTTTTAACACCACAGAACCTGACACACTGACCAATTTGTTACATTTCTGTCTTAATCACTACTAGGGTTTTTTCACTGCTGTATTCTATATATCTGGATTTCCCATTGCACAGGCGGGTGGAAGTGATGTAAGCAATTGTGTATTCCTTGTAGTCAGATTAGGAAAAAAAAAGGTAAAATATAATTCAAGAAAACTAAAATAAAGCACAACAAAAACCCTCAAGAGTGTCGTTGCTTGCACTTGGAGAACAGGTCTTGCATACCAAACATCAGGAAAAGCCATTTTCAAAGGTTATCTGAATTCATGTTAAATAGTTGACTACTCAGCCAAGTGAAAAATAGATCCAAAGGATGAAATAATAAAGCATCAGGGACAAAGGATCCACATACTATTTAGCAGAGAATGAGGCTTTCTATAATGGAAACATAAGCAGAGACTATTACAGTACTTTGAAAAACTGATTGCAAGCGAAGCCTTGTGAAACATCAGTGTATTCTGTGACAGCTATTTACAGGTTTTCCTTTTAAGCTGTACACAGTTGTATGTCAGAACAGTAATTTTGGGAAAATAAATAGAGATCTGAATGTTTTTCTAGATACCGGCATGTAATAAAAATACACTCACCTGAAAATAAATTATAATGGTAATTTTAGGTGAAAAAATGGTTTGTGTACTGCGAATTGTGTACTGTAACCCCTGAGTTTTCTAAAATGCATTTCTCATGTTTAGTTATACATTATTTAGTACTCAGAATTCATTTTCATAGTTTCTGGATAAGCCATTCAGAACGGCAATGTATTATAATTGAGAAGGAATGCAGGGAAATAGAACATAATACAAAGCACATACAATGTGTCCTGCTCTGCTTAAAAAAAAAAAAAAATCTGTAAGTATGAAAATCCAACATTTTTTGTTACGATAAAGCAAGGAAATGAAATTCTTATAGTACTGTGTTTAAACCAAAGCTAGATTCAATTTGAAAAGTGGTCCTGCTTCAGATAGCATTTGGTTTCTTAATATTGGCTTATGACAGTAATGAACAACTTTATTTATAGTTGCTTTTTTGTAACAATTAAAGAGAAAAATATGCTTTAAAGAAATAATATGACTATTTCAAAGCATTCTTACTATGCTATATCACTTTGTAAAGCAGTCTGGAAAAACTCTGGGAAGCACTGTAAATGAGGTGAGTGATAGCACAGCACGGGCCATTTGGCACCTGTAAGACCTTCTGTTGCAGAAAGTGGATTGGCAAATGTCATGCTTTTTCTTCCAAGGCTCCCTTTTACTTATATGGGATGCAAAATCTTACATTACAGAAATGTTTTATTTGAATGGTATGTTTACAAGCCCCGTAAGGAGCTGAAACAGCAAACTGACTTAGATTCTCTACAGCTCTTTCACGGAAGAAAACGGGAAAACAATCTATGTGTAATAGTTTCTAGTTTCTTGCTGCTACCTCTCTTGCTGCTGACCACAATATAGATGAGACACAGCTTATTATCTTTGACTTTATGACTACAATAATATTCTCTTGCCACTAAGGAAGCTTGCCTTCACGGGTGGGAAACACAGAACAGTACAGCTATTTTAGTAGAAAGCTTGCTGTTCCGCGCAGGAAGATTTTGTTCAGAAGCAAAGGCTTGAACAAAACAGGGGGAGAGCAGTACTTCTTTCAGCGTAAGTCCTGTTCTGAAATCATACTCTTATGAAAGTTGTCTCAGTGACATGACAGAATCCTCTGAAATGCAAATATATATACATTCAAAACATCATTAGTTTCTCAAAACTTCATTAGGTATAATCAAGAAGAGTTATGACATCTTCTGCCAAAATTCCTCACATATATCTGTATGGTAATGTCACAGAGTTAGTATCTGACAAATTTCTCTCATAGGTAACCATGGCCTAAATACACTAGAGAAGATAAGACTAGAGAAGTTTCAGGAAGATAAAAACAGAAGCGGAGACACTGGAAATCTAGAAGGTAAAAAGTTATAGGATTGATTAAAATCTGACCATAATGTTTTAACTGAGGTCTTCACTGGTAAAGATGAGTATCTATTGAATAATATTTTTCTCTGAAGTCCAAGGCTATTATCCTAGGCAATTTGTTTAAACTACCACTTGTGGTTTGTTGGCGTTGCCTGGCTACTAAATGCCCAAACCCTCTCTTGCTGCTTCTCCACAGCAGGACAGGAGAGAAAGTAAGATAAAAACACTTTTGGGTTGAGATTGAGATGAGAAGACTGATTAACAAGTACCACCATGGGCAAAATAGGTGTTACTTTCAGAAAATTAAATTTGTTGTCAATTAAAGTAGAGCTGAGTGGTGAGAAACAAAGAAAAAAAGAAACAAAAACAACACCTACCACTGACTCTCCTTTTTTGAGGTTCAACACCACTCTCTCACTCCTCACTGGTGACTCCTTCAGAGCTACAGAGTAATCTCTGCTCCGATTTGTGGGACATCTTGTTTCCCTTCCTCACTGACCTGTGAGTTTGCAGCGATGTTTCTCATATTTTTCCTCACTTCTTACTGCCAGACAGTGTTTTTTACTGCAGGTGGGTGGTTAGGTGGTTGGTTTTTTACCCTTTCTTAAGCATATTTTCTGCAAGATGCCACCTCCTTGGTGGTGGATGCCCTGAGACAGGCGAGCTGGAGAGAGATGGAATGAGCTGTGTCCAGCATGGGGAAGCCACAGCTGCTCCTCACAGAGGTCACTCTGCAGCCCCCACTGCCAGGGCCAGGGTACCTGCACCCAATTCTTACCTATATAATCCTGGAAACAAACATCCAATATACATATAAAAAATGAAGAAAAAAAAGGAGGTGATCAATAAAAAAATATTAGGTCAATAGGGTTGAAAATTATGAGTGCTTAGCAAAATAAAAGTGTGCACTCTTTTTTCCTTGCATAGAGCCAGCCTGTGTAATGTGGGAGAGACTTTTCTGTGTAGTTGAAGAGAATTTTTCATATATCGCTCTAATTGTCAAGATTAAATGGGAAAAATGAAATATTTATCTTTTTAAAATCAAGTTGAAACACTTGAGCCAGAAAGGTTAAAATAAGTTCATGGAACAATCACACAAACAATTTAAGGCCATGATTTATTTAGCAGGTTCAGAGTGATAATGAGCAAAACCGCTAATCAGTGCCCACAGATATTAAATAATAAATTCAGTAGGTTGAAATGGGTACTTGTAGGAGCAGCAAACGTTAGCCTAATGATTGAATTAATCTTAATGCAGAGAAATTCTTGTATGCCAAATTTGTTTACCACATAACATGCTAATGAAGATAAAACTGCTGGGTCTTCTTTACCCTTACAAATTAAGTGTTACTTGGGAAAAGTTGAAAGGGCATCAAGTGGCAAAGTAAGAGGCACATGAAAAGATTGAGCAAACAAGAGACAGCGAGAGATAAGGTACTTGTTTTGTAATACACTTTGAATGGCTGAATATAAATTACTGGATTAGTACAGTTTATCAAAGAACCTACTGTGTAAAACAGATCTAGAAATAACCATGAGCTTCATAATTAGCCGATCATTCTGGTGCTTCCTAAACCCACTTTTGTTGGCTAAGGAGGAAAATCTGTGTATGCCTGTGCACACAGTCTGGAAGTTCAGATCTCTGTGCTAAATAATGTGGTTGGGGTTTTTTGTTTGTCTTCTGATCATCAAACAAATGTGCTTACAACGATAATTAAGGACAACTTTTGTCAAATGTCTTGTCTAAAAAAAAATTGGATAAACAGACAAACAAACAAACAAAAACCTCTAGCAATGAAAATCTAAAATGGAAGTGCTTTTTTCTCCTTTAAAAATATTCATTATCTATTATGGGGTACAACCAACTGTCACAGTAGAAAGTGCTATTTGCAAGTTGCTTGCCGTGTGACATTTTGGAACACAGAAGAATGGCCCAGTTTGACAAACCTTTCACAAGGCAGATTATCAGCAAAGCTGATTCTCAACTACAGAAAAAAGTTTATTTCCAATTATTTTTGGGAGGTGGTTATATGTTGGTTTGTGGAGGGGTTTATTGTGTTTTTTTAATTTTTTTTTTAAACTGGTCATCTCTCAGCTATTTTAATCTGACACTTTGCTGAAGTATCATCCACAGACACACTTGGCTACACTGATTGACCCTTTTTGACTGTGATGGGCTAATTCAAATGATCAAAGCTGTTGAATGCACACCATCAAAACAAAACTAGTGCTAATGAAGTAGGCACTGCACCTAAGATTAAAGTCACTTATGTGACTTTAAAATACTTATGTGCTCCAGTGAAAAATAGATTTGATTTTTTTTCCATCGACACAAATAATTTAAACAATTAAATTAGATTAGATTAAATTAAATTATTATTGGTAAAGGTCTAGAACATAAGTCCTGTGAGGAACGGCTGAGGGAGCTGGGGTTGCTTAACCTGGAGAGGAGGAGGCTCAGGAGAGGCCTTACTAGTCTCTACAACAGGAGGCTGTAGCCAGGTGGGGTAATCTCTTCTTCCAGGAAATCAGTGACACGACAATGCAGCACAGTTTTAAGCTGCATCAGGGGAGGTTTAGGCTGGACATTAGGAAGAAGTTCTTCACAGAAAGAGTGACTGTGCACCAGAATAGGCTGATGGTGAAGTCACCATCCCTGAAGGTGTTTAAAAAAGACTGGACATAGCACCCAGTGCCATGGCTGAGTTGATGAGGTGGTAGGGCTCTCTAAACTTAAAGGCCTTTTCTAACCTGATTGATTTAGTGATTGTATTAAATGACCTAATTATTTAATCTGGCTAGGGTGCAAGATTTGCCAAATTTACTTGAAAAAAAAAACAAACACAACAAAACAGTATTTTGTCATCTTTTTACTTAGACTAAATACACTATTCTATGCCTGACATGTTAAGGACATTCATTTGCATATCACATATTTTAATTTCTGATGCACTGAACCAAATGTATAGGAATCATACACATTTGAGGGAGTAATACTGCATATGATATAAAGAAAATTAAAAAAGACCAAAACCATGTTGCTAGCAGAAATGTGCAATATGCAAATACCTCCTCAGTATCTTTCAGAGATCAGTGTTAAGTGCTCTTAAACATTACATCTGGCACCACAAAAGTTTTAACACCATTGGCTAGTCTAGACATGCTACTCCAATTTCATAGCCTCAACCTATTTATACAGATTTTAATGGGTGACCAGGATAGAAAAGTAGAAGACTGCTGCCAGTGTACTGTCAGGTTTGTGAGATGCCATAAATCTTGTGGCAGAATACAACACTGAGTAGGCTGGCATCCTGTAATAGGCAAACATTTGACAAGACCAAAAAGGAAGGAGGCTGAATTAAGCAATATGGCACTCATCTTTTCCCCTGGTTAAGCACTCTCTTTCTCAATTTGGGTTGTTTTCCAGATTGTTCTGGAACTTCACAGTCTTCTGAGGACAGGCATTTTTCGGTTCAAGTTTGTTCAGTTGACAGAATGATTCATGGACATTTTTGAGCCATAAATAAAAGAGCTTTCTAACTTCTGAGTAGCATAGAGCTGCTCTAAAATGTTTCAATGTACATGGAAGCATTGCCTGTAACAATGTCAGTTCCACAGCACTCAATTTTTTTCATTCACAATGCCTATGCTGTTGTGCATAATCTATCCAGCTGGCAGTTTACCTGACACCTTCCAAACCACTCTTCTCTCTGCTGCCCCAATAACACTGGTTTAATTTCTCTCCTTTTCTCTCCCTATACTTGTGAAACAGAGTAAGCAATATCAGCAGTCACTTCTGGACGTGACCCACCGAGAAAGGCATTTAATCTTGTCACCAGCCTAAACACATGGAATTCTAAACAAAAGACATGAGATATGGAGAGACATCAACACACAGTGCTACCAGGATTTATTCTTTCAAAGCTACTAAATAAGCGAATAAATACATACAACAGTTGAACTACATTAGACAGAATAGCAGAATATACTTTTTGTCAAACAAGCAAGCAAGGGAGAAATACACACTTACAAAAGGCCACAGAAAATGCTCTTCCAAAAATGAACTACTGCAGACTATAAGCCTCTTTTGTACTAAAATGTCTTCCAAAGGATTAATTTGCTTATTCTTAAATGGCTTTTTAAATGTTATTGTGCCCTTATAAGGATTTTTTGTAAACTATTCATGCATGTTCTTGTGGATCACCCTTCAGCCCAAAAAAGAATAAAGCATATAAAGCAACTTACAGTTTGGATTCCAGTAGTCTTCACTATTTTTTGCTTAACCAGACTCATTCTCCTCTTTGAACATGACATCTTCTGCCATTTATATACAGTAGCTCAAAAAACGCTGTCTGACTTGCAGGATAGACAGCATTATTTTATTTTATTTTATTTTTTAATAGCAAAGTATTTTGTTTTATTGGAAGGCATGACCCATAGGCTAGGGACTGAAGTGTGAATAGTGTATGATTGGTGTATAATAGTGTATAATTAAAAAAAAAATCATAGAATCATAGAACCATCAAACAGAATATTCCGAGCTGGAAGGAACCCACAAGGACCTCAAGTCCAACTCCTGTCCCTGCACACGAGCTTCCAAGAATCACACCATGTCCCTGAGAGCACTGTCCAAATGCCTTTTGAACTCAGGGTTGTTGCTGTGACCACTTCCCTGAGGAGCCTGTTCCAGCTTTATGCCATTCATTTGAGTCCCATCAGGGTCAAGAAAGTGACAAGATTGGTACCCGCCCCTCAGTTTCTGCTCACGAAGTTGTAACTGGAATGTTGTCTCCCCTCAGTCTCCTTCAGGCTAAACAGACCAAGTGACCTCAGCCACTCCTCATATGAGGAATTTCCCTGTAGACTCTTCCCCATCTTCGTGTCCCTACAGTTAGGTTTCTCAAAGATGAACTGGGCAGGCATCCTATGCCTAACACAGCAGTCCAGATATGCAGAAATAGAGCATGTGAGTATAGCCAGAATTTCTTGAGAATGTGGCCATGAGAGTCTGGTAAGACTGCAGAGGGTATTAGAGAACATAACCATTGATGCATCAGCTTATTTTAAATGATGTTCATCTTTAAAATCAGTCTTGCTGTCTCTTTAAATGTTGAAGGGAAGTTGAGTAGACAAAGGTCAATAGCATTAACTTCTAGATTGTCTGAATATCTCTGTACCCTAGCAGAAAGTGTTGCATCAATGCATGTCTGTATGCATAGATATGCATATATTTATCTATTACAGCTGTCACAGTGACCTATATTCATCTATAACATATGTTAGATATTTTCAGTCTTCTCCAAAATGTATAATTAATATGTCTCCAAACAGTGTAGCTGTTCATGCAAGAGGGATTCATATTATTAAGTGCCTATTTACAATGGGAAATATATGATTTCCATTCATATGAAGTAATAATGTGGGACAAGTATGTATAGTATATCAAAAATTAATAAATAAATATTAAGACCTGGAGTAATGGCACAAAATAACTACCTTCTATAATTCCTTTCATTTCTCATGAAAATAAATATATGAAGTGTGAAACTATATTTTGAACAACTAATCCATTTGGGTGTGGGTGATTATTTTTAATACATTTAGTTTCTTTTCTGAATGATCCAAAGAATCTGCACTTAAATCATCTGGAAAAGGCAGTAGTGCAGGGAAATTTTTGATTACACTTTTAATTTCACAAACTAACCTACAAATGACTTTAAAATTGCTAGTAGGACTTCAGTATTACTAACCACCTACACGTTTTTATTGAAAGAGTGTAGCTACAATCCATTAGTTAATGACTATGCTGTGCTTGCCAGATCACTTTCACACTCACAACAACTGTAAGTGCCAGGGTTTCAAGGGCCTTGGAATAACACCACCAATTAAAACCAGCCTCTTTTGTTACATTTTTGCAAAACCAATACATTTAAAGAAAGAAGAAAACCCCAAAACTGTATTGGCTTCTCTACTGAAAAATAAAATCAATTTTGTATGCCTTTGCTGTGTTACAGTGTAAGTCCTCGGCAATATTGAAATATGTGCTTGTATATTTTAAGTACATTTTAAATAACAGCAATTTAGTGTGTTTTTAGTAATAAACTGTGTTACTAAATTCAGCAATTGACCACCGTTTTTTAACAAAAGCAGATCTTTTAATATTCAATAAAAGTTATACATCAAAACTGGTCAATTACTCTATCACACTCTCTTGTCAGTCATATATATTTTTACATAAAAAAATGAAGGATGTGTAATGTAATAAACATCACACCATTCAGCTCTTGGATTATAAAATATGCAATTATTATAAAGTTGAGAAGGTATTTATTTTTTACCAGTTATTTTAGATGACTGAATCATTTATAAATGACATTTTTACTTGATAATGTGTCTTAATAGTTATCTCCATGACACTATTTAACAAATGCAGTTATGGAATATAATAGTTCAGTACATTAAAGTAAAAGAAAGAAGTTATTCAATCTTTCTCAATGAACTTAAACACTTTAGATCTTGAAGACAACACAGATCTAATCTAAAAGAGTAGTAGAGCATATCACCAAGTGAGCAAAAAGAATCTTTCTCCTAAATGATAGGCACATAGAATTTAATTTCAAGTTTTGTATTGAAAATGACATTTTTGTGTGGTTTTCAGAGTGAAGATCTTAAAAATCACCATAAATATGCTGGGAATATTTGAGCATGATGTACTTAGATGATGGTTCAGTACTGCAGATTTGTTTAAAATAATAGGTGAGTTGTTTCACATAGAAAGAAATGTATTTTACTAAATAATAAGTCTGCATTAGCTTGCAGGAGCGTACTTCTGACATGAATCTCCTAGCCACTTCCACATGACATACTTGTGAAGACCTTCTGAAGCACAAGGATGGGATTCCTTTGGAATGGAATGAAACCGGAATTATTCTTCAGTAACTAATGGGCATTCAGCCCACAGACCACAAAAATCTAGAGCAACTACCACGGAACTCTTGTATTCAGTAAACTCTGTGCTCTCAGCACCAGTGGCTTTGCATCCAGGCCTGCTCTTCATCATGGAGCTACAAACACTGATAAAGGTATAAAAATTATATATAGGTATACACGAGAAAATGCTTTTCTCACAAAGGTGTCCAGGTGTTACTAAATAATTTTTTTTTGAATTTGTTGTTGTTGTTGATTTTTGTTTGTTTGTTTGTTTAGTTGGGTTTTGTTTTGCTTTTTCAGTTTTGGGGGCTGAGTTTCGTGCTGATGTAGCATGGAGTTTATATTGAAAAGCTTTTTGCCAAAACTGCAAAATTTTCAAACTGTCCTGAACAGTAAAGACTGATTTATGTCTTTGTCTATTTCTTTGTTTCAAGATGGGAAAAAAAAAGGTTTTGAATGTTTTGGAAAAGATTTTTTGTATAACTTTTCTTTCCTTGCCATAGGCAAATATGTCCTAAGTTTCAATGAGTATGTTGCTACCATGTCTAGATGAATTCTCTGTAGCACACAGAGAACTTCTGTGTGAAGATCTTCACTTTGCAACCACGGAATAAAGACATTTAACTTGTGATGCACAGTGGAAAAATGCAAGTATTCTACTATTATTTTCCTTTTTATCTTAAAATGTATTTACCTGGATTAGTATGAAAGGGGATAAATAATAACACTAACAAATGATTCAACTCTTATCCTATTCCTAGGAGATTTACTTCCATGGGTTTTAGACTGCAAATATAATTCCTTATTTTTTCCCCATCTACTTAATTCATCTTTCATCCCTTTTCTCCTCCTGTTCAAGAAAAACAGAGCAACCGTATGTACAAAAACATAAAATGGTTCTTGGGAAGACAAATATTTGGAAGAAAACAGAATATACCTTACGTATATGCTATAATTTTCAAATTTTATTCAGAGAACCTCCCTTCTTTTACATGGATTTCTCCTTAGGGGAAAAAGAAAAAGCAAACATAAAATCTGAGAAAAATAAAGAGATAAAGCCATAAGATAAGCATAATAAAATGAATACCTAGTCTCTGGATAAGTCTAGGTCAAACCTGAAGACACTTAAGCATAAGGGTTTTTTCTTAAGATAACACACTTTTTCTTCCAAAAGTCTAAGTTTCCTTCCCAGAAAGCAAAGGAAAAAAAAAAAGGAAAAGGAAAGTATGCAATTGTTACTTTTAATTCATTAGTACTGTAAAAAATGAGACATGAAATTTAAAAATGCCCTTTTCCTTTTAAAAATGTTATGTGCAGATAGATAAGAAAAATTGAAAAGTCTCCCAAGAGATACAAAACAGCTGAGATTCATCTCACACAAGAGGTTAAATTTGTGGGAATCAGGTAAATTTAGGTGTCTGAGCTTCCCCCATACACAATGTCAATTCAGTCAATGTAGTTTGGAAAAGTAACTTCTTTCCTTTTTTCTTCACATCTGTATTGCACAGTCCATGCAAGACAAATTTAATTAATTTATAGGATTGCAGAATCATAGCTTGGAAGGAAAGTCTGGAGAGTGTTTACTCACACCTTCCTGCTTAACTCAGGGAGTTGCCACAACTCAGCTAGAGAAATGTCCTGTTTGATTTCCAAAATTTCCATGAAGATTCCACGATCTCGCTGGGAAACTGGTTGAGGAGTTTCATGGTCCCAATAGCAAGAAAATGTTGTTTGTTTGTTTGTTTGTTTCCCTCAGGTTTAAATAAAATTTCTCTGTCTTTCAGTTTGTGCCCAATGTCCTTTCTTTAATCTGGCATAGTACTGAGAAAAGCCTGTCTCTCTCTCTACTCTCCTTTCCATGCCACATCAGGTATTTGCACACATTAATTAGATGCTTCCTAAGCCTTCCCTTCTCTGAGATGAAGAACCACAGCTCTCTCAACATCTCCCCATGTGACAGATGCTCTAATACCATAATGATCTTTGTGGCCCTTTTCTGGACTCTGTCCATATTTCCATTTCCCTTCCATACTTGAAAAACCGGCACTAGACTTGGCACTTCTAATGTGTCTCACAGTGCTAAGTGGAGAGAAAGGATCTTTCCCATCAGCTAGCTGGCAGCACCCTTTCTATTGCAGTTCAGGAGACTGATTTATTTTCCTGAAGGGTGTCTTTCTGGCTCATGGCTAACTTGTTATCCACCAGGACTCCCAGTTCTCTCACTGCAAAGTTGTTTTCTAGTTGTCAGGCCCAAGTCTGTGTGGGTGCAGTGAGGTTATTCTTCCTGCATTAAGTTATTCCTTTCACTGCAGCCATCAACAATTCTAATTCTACTTAGAATTTGTAACCACTTAAAGGCTGAAATTAACAATGCCATACTAAATTCAACACTTTATTCTCACAAATATAATCTTTCTTTTTGCCAATTTGCCATTGGGAATAGGAGTTGCACTGCTAAAACTCCAGTAGTAAAAGAATATGTAACATTGGGAAATTAGTTGTAATATCAAGGTAACAAGAAGTCACAGCTGGGAACAATAACTTCCACTGAATTTCAGAAACAGCAACCACAAAAATATCAAACAAATATTTCTGCCACAATCACACTATCACACCTTTAAAAGGTGAATTGTGTCAAATACAGTTAAGTGATAAAGGACCTACAATTCTAATAAAATCTTTCTAATATAGTTCATGATGACTAGAGATACATGTGTTCAGTTGTGCTTTTGACTTTAATTTCCCATTAAAAGTTTTAAATAATAGAAAAATCTGTTGCTGTTCTATTTTGAACAGCATGTTCAGGAGGCAGGAAAACCCCCCTCAGGTCAAAACAATGACTGATAAAGAGAAAAACTGATGTTAAAGCGGTAATTTAGAAGACTTATGTTTCATTTTTTCTTATTCTGATTTTTGTTTTTCTTACTGGACAGACTTTGGACCAGTATCAAAATACAAAGAGGAATAAAGAGCTTAAGAACAAAATGTTGCAACATTCAAAATACTACTACAAATTAACCGGTGCATTACAGATTCAAGACCTGAGCACTCCATTTAACTATGGACACCAAATACCTCTTTTATCAAACAAAAGGCTGATTCAGTTGAAATCAATTAGTAATATAGTACTATTTCCTCTGTAACTGAAGATCATTACATTAAGAAATCATTCTGTAACGTATGCTGTAGATACCAGCACAAGACTTATGCTTTTTTAGGTTATTGGCTAGGATTTCTGATCTGTACTAGTCAAAACCATCCCTTGGGCCTCAGAATATCCTAGCACTTCTGGAAGTCAGATTTCACATTGAGAAAGGGTGGTATGTGGTGGTGTGTTTTCTTTGCTTATAAGTTCTTTTAAGCGGTTAGTTCCCATTCTCCTCCTAAGTGAATGATTTTGCTTAAGGTTGTCTCCTCCCTGGTTACCTGTCATTCTCCCAAACCCTGCCCTAAAATAGCCCATGTCCATCCTCCCATAAGACCAACCCCTGGTTGTCAATCGCAGTCTGTCCCTTCCCCTCATTCTGGAAGGTTCTGTTTTACTCGACTCCCCATTGGTTTGATCAGACTGTACCCTCCCTCAGCGCTCTCCTGGTGGTTCTCACTTTCTAAAACCCTCCTTGGACTCCTCCCCTGTTTGCCCATCATTGGTTCCGGTATTGTTCTCTCTCCTAGTTACACTTCCACTTAAAAATCAGTGTCAGGCTCTGACAGAGAGAGCTCTTCTGTCCCTCTCAAGGAATAAGGCCCTTTGGGAATCGGACAGAAGGCTCCTCCCTGCTCTCTTACCCTGGTCCTTGCTGCTGACACACCTGAACCTGTGGGGAACAGAGGCAGCCCTCTCTGAAACACCACCCAAGTCTGTCAGGGGTCAGGGGGTGGCCGCTTCTGGTGTGAATCCTGGGTGAGAGGCTAGCCAGGGGATTTTCCCAGGCTTTGTGTCAGTGGTACAGTCACACACACAAGAGGTAGAAACTGAAAATAAATGCTTTCAGACTGAGAATACAATACCAGCTTTAATATTCTGATGGGTAAACCTTGGCTGCTGCCAGGTGCTCACCAAGCTGCTCTATCACTCCCCCTTCTCAGCAAGACGGGAAGAAAATGAGGTGAAAAAGCTCATGGGTTGAGATAAGGACAGGGAGATCACTCACCAGTTACCAAGACTGGTAGAACTGATTCAGCCTGGGGAAGATTAATTTATCATCAATAAAAACCCAAGTAGTTCTGTGAGAAACAGGAAACACAAAACTAAAAAGACCTTTTCCACTACCCAACCCTTCCTTCTCCCCAGACCCAAATTAATTTTTCATACCCTCTTCTTCTGACTCCTCCCCACCTTGTCCTTGTCACTAAGTGGTGTGAAGGGATATGAAATGGGAGCGGTAGTCAGTCGGTGAAACTTTGTATCTGCTGCTCCTTCCTCATCATACCTTTACCCTGGCCAAGATAGGGTCCTTTCCAAGCAATACATGGGTCCCTTCCACAGGGTGTCAGCCTCCAAGACCGGACTGCTCCAGAGTGGCTTCCCCAGGGGCCACAACTCCTGCCCCTTGCTTCCTTCAGGGTACGTCTTCCTGTTCCAGGATGTGTCCTCCAAGGGCTGCTAGGGGCACTACCTTCTCCACAAGCTGAGGGAATCTATTTGGTGTCTGAAGTGTGCTCTCTACCTCCTTCTTCATGGACCTTAGTGTCTGGAGGTTTATTTCCCTCACATTTTTCTTGCTCCATTCCCCCAGCTCCTTTGCCTCTTTGGGCAGTAATGGATCTGTTTTAGAGCCACTGGGAACTCGCTCTGTCAAATATGGAGGCAGCCCCTGGTCTCTTCTCAAAGAGGCACCCTCTGCAGCCTCCCTCCCCACAACCTTGCCATGTAAACCCATATAAAACAATCAAACACCAGTGGAAAGAAATCACTGGACTATTTTATCACTGGAATATTTTAAAACATCTGTTTGATTTAAGGAAAGTTGTGTGAAACACTATGCATTGTGCTATGGTAGAAGTTTGACTGGATAATGGTATCACTTTGAAACTTAAAAAAGTCTGTGCATGTCTGTAGTTGATCTGAGCTTGCTGTGGTATGAAGAGAAGCCTTGTGAGTAGAAAATACAGGAGAAAAAATAACTCTTAATTCCTTAAGTCCCTTATTTTAATCTGGCAAAAGCATCTGTGGCTTTAAACTGTCCTTGGTATCATCAGTGACGGCAGCCAAAGGCACCAGCTTTCATCTCATGTGCAAACTTCCCCTTCCTTAATCCTCTAACCCTTCTCATAGTCTCCCTGCCCCATGTAGTCTTTTCATCTCTCTGCTGAGGACCTGCAAGTGCTCTTCTCAGGCAGCAGCAGCTAGGAAGTTTTGGAAAGTTAGC
Organism: Prinia subflava; assembly: GCF_021018805.1. Taxonomy (NCBI): domain Eukaryota; kingdom Metazoa; phylum Chordata; class Aves; order Passeriformes; family Cisticolidae; genus Prinia; species Prinia subflava. The sequence goes on from NC_086249.1 coordinate 53,703,965, forward strand.
TGTTCCTCTTGAAGAAGCAATGGCACAAACTCCCCTCCTACTGCTCACTCAATGGTTATGGTCTCCTGATTTACACTCCAATTAGCTTTAGTGTATGGAGGAAAAGAGAGTAGAATAGGAACAGATGTAGCACAGTGGCTTTTCTAAACCAAGACAATTTTTAAATCCTCACTGCAATGAGGCATCAAAGAGATGTAAAGAGATAGCAATCTTCTTATGCCTCTCGGATTTTATTTATCTTTTTAAAGAAGCAAGTGCGTGGACTAATACTGAATTCAGAGTTCAGACTATTTTGTAGCTCTTCTGTAGGCTAATTCACCAACCGGACTCCAGTTTTTCTTACTCCTGCTTGCCTGTAGCTAAATGTGACAGTGTTAGATTCTGTGTGAGGTAGAACTTGTGTGTAATGAAATGGAGGGTATGACTCAAAGGCAAATGTTCGTATTTTAGTTCTTATAGTCTCATATTATGAAAACACAAGAATAACTGTGAACAGCAAATTATCTAGATCTAGGCATTAATACAGTAAGATTTCTTTCTACACCTTCGGATGTTTAGCTATGGACTGCTCCAGTATTGCCAAAAAGGAATCTTTAGACTGGCAGCAAAATGAAAGAGAGGGTTAAGCAGAGAGTGTGCCCACAAGGTTAAACCATCATCACCCACTGGGTGTAACGATAGTGACACTGTAAAACCAAAGCTCTTTGCAAGAGAGGCTTATCTTCTCCACATGGGACACTATCATATGACCAAGTGTAATTCAAGGCAGTCTTGCCATTACTCTGAACCTTAATCATAATTAAGCCACTGCCACTGAGATATTCCTACTTATTACTGGAATTAGAGTACCATTTAACACCCCTGACATTACTTGACTAAACTGACATAGTATTAGGTTTATCAAAAAGTATGAACTCAGGTATTTATCAGCCAAATTTTACCACACAGTTTTTATTGTACTGGAAATAAAAAAAAAGCTATCCAAAAAACCATTATTATTGAAAGACAGCATTATAATAGCACTTCCAAGAATATGGAATTGCTTTGGAAGTAACATAAGACATAATAGAATATTCTATTTGATTTTACTAAATAAAAACATCATCTTGAAACCGGTGGGTGTATTACAATTTTTGCTACAGCTCAATTTTTTATAAAGCTATTACTTTGTTGATATGTATTGATACTACTTATTAATAAGATGTAGAAATTAGGCAAGCATTTACTTAGCTTCATAAACATGTACCAGAAGACATAAATATTATATTTCTGTCTGGTTTTAAACCATTGGAATTATTGCATAGATTCATCCACAGTGTGTAGTAGGCTTTCTCCCTAGAGCAGTTCTAACACTCCACTAAATATATGCTATTCCTCTTTATCTCTTTGAAGAAAAATGAATCACATCCACAGCTTGCAGCTATCAAAACGTGATTTATCAAGCATTTTCATGAAAATGCATTTTTCCCCTTCTTTACACTAGGAGGCACATTTTTACTTTGTACAGTTCTATTGCACAGCTTTGCTGCATGCGACTCTTAGATATAACAATTCCAGTCTAAATTTAAGTCCCTGACAAGCTTTAGTAAACCACAGTGAATGAAGAATTCTTTACTAATAAGGTGGGTTGTTTTTTCACTCTGATGAAAACCACACTTTTAGTAATGAAAAATAACACTCTGCACTTGCCTGCTTGAGAACAAAAGCACAGGGGTTTTTTTAGCAATACCTAAAGAAATAATTCACATTAAAATACATCAGAGAGTTGTACAGTTTTAATGCAGTTGATGATAAAGATGTTTGTGTTAAAAGTACACTTCCTGATATGCACATTTAAAGCCATTTGGTAATGAAAGATGTTTTAAAGTAGTATAAGTAAATTCAATTTTACATTGACCTTTTTTTTTTTTTTTACATCCTAAAGAATCAAGTTTTCCAAATGCTTATCTGATATGCTAAAAGGTAAAGATGATAGATCTTTGGAATATATTCCTTTTTATGAGAATCAAGTGTATCAAGCTGCGAATGTGACAAAGGTGAACTATAAGGAAATTGCAATTGACAGGTTAACATCAAACTCCTCTGACCATCAGTAACATTCATCAATTAACAATAGGAAAATGGAAAATATATCTTAGCAAAATAAAAACAATCTAAATAAAGAAGATAGATTTCAGTGATGCAGACCAAACTTGGTCTTATACATCATTATAAAAGGCTTCCTATTTCTATCTTGTTGCCCGTCTCTCAGACACAGTGACAGCGTGTGGCTGACAATGCTAATATTTGGCTTCTCTCCTCATTTCAGTTTCACCCGGTGTGAGAGATTTCTGTTTTCAGATTAGCTAGATGAATGTACTCTCACTGTGTGTGTTTATTTCATTAAATCATGTAATAGTAGTTCTTGTGTCTCTGTAGAAGCTAACGACTGCAAGTAAATATGGCAATAAGGTTTCTCATACTTTTGTGTAACAAGTTAGCAAGACTTTTAGCACATTTCCCACCTCCCCTCCCCCAGTTCCAGGTTTTGAAGACTTGAGCCTTGGTCACTCTTCAAATATAATTAAAATAGCAACATTATATTGAGAAACAATGGTTGTATTTTTATTCACGTAACTTCACAGTGTACAGTAATAACCCACACAATTCACTGAGCATTAAAGTCATTAACCAAAATTGCTCTCAGCATGAGACAAGGACTTTGCTATCAAGATTAACATCACATTCTCAGGAGCTGAAGCAAACTTACTTTGAATGAACTTTCATAAAGATACAGTGGAACAAGTCTGTATTTTTGGTGTAGAGGTCATCTGCAAACATTCCTAAAAAAAAACCCTGTTCTTTCTCTTCAGTTGAAGCATTTAAAATAAAAATATTGTTATGCAATTATCACCCAAAACTAGTAGCAGTACATGTACATGACAATACTACAGCTCTCCACTAGGGCTTTCTTCCTTACTTTACAGCTATATCTTTTACCTTAGCATGTCCCAAGTACTTTCATAACCATTCATCCCTTAAACAGCCACAGAAATGAAACTACCTCTACAGGTGAATACAACCAGGGAACATTTCACTGCAATAGAACTAGAAATTCAGCTTAGGAGTGCCAAGGAATACAATGTTCAAATGATACTAAATGGGTTATTTTAACCATGAACATATGTAAATACCCACAAAGTAGTTTTGCCCAATACCAGATAACATTTTTCTCTTCTGAAAATTGCCACAGGATCTTCAATAACCATAAACTGCTTTAAACCTTATTTCACTTCTCATTCAAAAACTTATGCCTATAGTAGCAAATTAACTTTTGATACAGTGCTTAGGCAATAGCTTCATACTGAATCCAATACAGAAGTTAAATCCATCTTGTGAGCAGCATGACTCCCATCCTGGCCTGAAGTTTTCTAGGAAAATTTCTGTCACAGTACTGACAGTATAATTTCTTTCTTAGTTTGTGAGATTTGATGAGATACAGTGTATAATGTTTCAATATCTGTTAAAAAGCAAAAAACCCTATACTTCAATACTTCACTAATCATTAATACAGCTTGGTAGTTAGATTTTCATAAATTTGACACAAATCTAGCATCCCTAAGGCTAAATTAGGTGTAACCACAAACATATTAAAACTTTTCATATAGCTTTTAAGAACACTTACTCATTCTGACTAATCTTCTATTAGTGTCTATATCAGGCATGAATATATGATCATGATTAATATACTATATTTGAACAATATGTTTAACACAAAACTTCACTCTTAATAACTTGCTATGAAGTTTACTAAGCCCTTTTATCCTAACTCTCCTGGAGGACTTTTATGCTGCATTTTGAAGAGATGTACAATCTAGAGTCTGTGAAGACAATGTGACAGTGTCAACACGCAATGCTGCCTTAAAAACTCCTCTCTGATGTTGTTAAATCTTTCACAAGACTCATACGTGGTCAGAGAATTAACTGGATAATTCCTCTTAAGCTCCTTGCTTGCTTAAGCAGACATACATTCTTGCTCCAGAGTCAATCCATTCATAGTTGCTATTCTTTTATCATTCTTTGTATTTCTAAAGATTAAGGGTTTAACATCATAGTTCCAAAAACATTTCTGTTTTGGTAAAGAAAATAAAATGCAGGTGTCATATCCAGTGGGTGAAAAAAAGAATTTTAAAAAATGGGGTAAAGGTAAATAGAGGAAAAGAAACCAGAATGCAACTCTCAGACAGTAAAATATTTCAAACTGTTTCTTTGTAGAGTTCCATCCAGCACAATCTCTTGGTCTTCCCATATATATATGAGAAAAATATTTCCAAAGTCAATATTCCACTGTTCATGTTGTCATCTGCCATGATGTAAATGTCATAATTCAGATCCAGCTCTGCCCAAATGAGGAGATGGACCTTAATATTGTTCATCAGATCCCAAGGCCACCTTCTCTCCTGGTTTGTACAGGCCCAGTGACAACTTAATCATCTATACAAAAAGGGAGAAATGCCAAAGACAGAAGCTAATTCTTATTTCTATACTCCTGGGATGCAAAAGAACTCAGGTTCAATTACCTTCCAAGAGCACAGATGACTTTTAACCTTTGTCTCCACATTCTAGACAAAAACCAAGAAGCTTAAGAGCAGTGCTACTTCCCCCCTCCCTGTTTCCAGTATGTTTAAGCCTCCATATTCCACATTCCAATGCCCAAATACCAGGCACAGTATTGGTTAAGATCTTGCTTCAATTTTTAGTGCTCTCAATAAAACACAGCAATAATGTAAATGTATTATAGAAGAGGAAAAAAGAGAAAGGCAGAAGTTCCCACATCAAATAGATCATCCTTAATATTTGTATGAAAACCTGTATCTGACAGTTCCAATACATCATGCCATTCCAAGTTAACAAAGAAATCCTGTGATCCTTAATGTCAGAAGGGGGAATTTTAAGGGTGTTAAGAAATGTGGGTTCTTTCAATTTTTCAGTGCTTTACTGATTTACTGATTTCTTTGTTAGTCTAAAAGACAGTGCAACTTCCATGTCTTTGAACTTTAAATTGATATTTAGAATGACTTTCCAAAAAACAAAGTCTAAAGCTAAATAGCTACAGCACTTTCAGCAAACATCAGGAAAAGCTTGCTACCTTGTAGGACATCCTTCTCCCCAGCTGCACATTTTTTACAGTGCAGTTAGTGTGAAGCCATTTATTCTGCTGGATAAACTTTTCTTTCCACAGTCAAATTACAACATGATGCACTTAAGGCAAACTACATTATTTCCAAACAATCCTTACGAGCTAATATGATCAAATATTCATGCACGTGCTTAGAAAACATCTGTACCCTTGCAAAGCTCAAAGGGATGAAAAAGAAAGTAACCAAGTTAGCAAAGGAACTCAGCTAAGCGGAGCAGTGATGGTGACTCACCCGAGTTGGGGTCGGAATTGCCGTCAGCTTCAGTCCTCTTGTCCGGTGAAGCCTGGTCGTAGAATTCGTCCTGCGGCTGAACCAGAGGGAGAGGGTGTGAGATCAGGGTTCCACCACCCACTGGCTCGTGGTCTCCCAGACCACTGTCACTGCAGCTTTCCTGGGAGCCATCGGGGAGGTGAAATGTAACACGGCGCTGGGACTACAAAGAAGAGCACAGGACACACTGATTAGTGCTCTTCTTTTCAGTTCTCTTGATTTTTTTTTTAACTTTTGACATACAAATAGATCCCTGCCAATGCTTATGAAGCAATTGCTATTCTGGTGTTTCCTTGTTTGTTTATGGTTTGGTTTGTCTTTCTCTTTTTTACTTGCTTTTAGATGGGAAATTGGCAGATAGGAAAGTCAAATTTCAAAGTCTATACGTGCTCATCTGTGAAGTACACATCTTATAAGAAATTGATCAGTGGAAAATTAGGTATATTCTCATAATTTTCAAAACATCATCTATTAAAAAAACACTCTCTGAGAGCAGAAGCCATTGCAAACTATTTTATGAAAAGTAAATGACATTTGAAAATTTAATAAGTATGTATTAATGAGGTTAAAATTTGTATTATCACTATTTAAACAGGAAAAAATACATCCACCAAGCTAAACAAACAGATAAAAATAGTTGTCATCTTTCAGGAATAGTAGCATGAATAAATAGCTATCTATAAGTATATTTAACTGATAGCAGTCATGTACCTAAAATGGATAATTAGGATTGATAATATATGTGTGAATTCACAATGGTCAGCAAAGAATCACAAAATACAGTGGCAGAATAAACAATTATCAATTGTTATGAGAAATAAAAATGAAAAAACACAGAATTTGTACAAAAAACCCACAGGGATTGAAAGGCAGAATTACACATTTTACTGAAATTTTTTTAAAAAGAAACCTGTGGCCACCTCAAAAGAAAAAAAAAAGTACACCCTTCAGTGTACACTTAGATTAGTTAACCATTATTGATTTTAAACCTCTCTCATCAGGAGAAATAATCTGACTTTTGAATTGTGGCCACAGAATGATACAGTGATTCCCCAAGAGTTTCAGAGCTGATAGCACCGCTGCAAATCGTTTAGAAACCGTGACTGTTGGATTCATGAAAGGAATATTACAGGTCTTCATGGATCAAAATACTGCACCTTTGAAGGACTGGAAACAACTAGTTTAAGAGTATCTCAAGAGAGTGGTTAAATTAAGTTAAGCATATCTTCCCACCAAAACAAAAAAAAATATTGGCAGCTTCAGTGGTCTGGTTTGTTAGATTAATTTAGGATAAAGTAAAGATTCACAAAGTTTGTCTTAAGCATAGTAACTGTTTAGTTTAGTGGTTATTTCTTATCAAATATTTGTCATCTGAAATTTATGGGGTATATCTAAGCTAATGATTCAAGACTTCTACAAGGCCAGAAGAGAAAGAAACATTAGGAAAATACGACAAGTATCTTCCACTAGTCCTGAATTCATCCTGAAACAACATCAAGCCCCAGATTTTTTTTTTTCTCCTCCTCTTTTTCATTTTTCTTTTAATGAGAAAAACCTCAAGTTAATAGTACTAACTGTATGTTTGCGTATTAAAGACTATTTGTTAATGGTAATTGCTACCATTTTATATGATGATCAATATAATCTACCAGGTTTCTTTTATTCATCTCCCTTGGGTGGATATAGTTGATTAAGTCAACTTTAGATTACTGTGTTATTCAGTATAGAAATAAATGTAATACTATTTGCTCTTGGCTGTGATTTTATAATTAGTATTTTGCTTTTAAGTTCCTTTTCTAGCTTTAGGATTAGAATCCAGCTGTAGAAAACCAAACAGATCCTCCGAGTCACTGGATGTATTCATTACATCAACAGAGAACCTAACTCTACATATGTCACTAAGAAAAACTGTACCTCGCACTTTGTTACATTTTCTTAAAACTTCTTTGTTCTGGAACTACCACTCTGAATAATTTTTAATTACTGTCCCGTTCTTCCCCTTTAATATGAGCACAATAGCCATGTAGCTAACAACACAAAATCTTCTCTTTCTGCAACTACTTTCAGAAAGCTAAATTTGGAGATCTGTTTTTCCAAACTAAGAATTTACATCACTAGTAAAGTCAGCAAATAACAAACTGTGATGGTGAATCCCTCTACCCTAACCTTCTCCCCAGGTCACATCTGAGGAAAGGAGATTGCTTTCATTTGTTTTAAACTTAGAAGATTCTGTAAGAAGACATGAATGACTGAGACAATTAGACCCTAAAATAGGGGAGGAGATGACAAATTAAGTTTTAGGACCTGCAAAATAGTAAAACCCCTGTAACTAATTAACTACCTAAATAAACAGAAGAATATATACTTAGAAAAATTTTCTGTTTAATGAGTTATATAGTAAAAGTACTGATCTAGAGTGACAAAAAATCCTGATACTAGCTAAAATCTGCTCTGACTCTATTCTGACAGTGACAGGAACCAGTTAGCCAGTAAAATGACACAGGCCTAACACTTATACTGGCAACTTCTTAGCTGATAATACTATTAATTTTTAAATCCATACTTTAAATTACGAGAGAAAAGTATATTGTCTTGCCTTTGTGAGCCACTGTAGCAGGGTGATCTGCTTTGGAATGTGGTCAACTCAAATAATGTCATGTTTTGCAAGCTATCAGTGGTGGGCTGAGAGGTTCTGTCATGTGCTGGTTTTGGCATTGAATTATGCTAAAAGCAGTCTGGCTTATCAACACCAAATTAAGATTCTGATGATGAGGCAAAGATTTGACAGACAAGCTGCTAAGGAAACCTGGAGACATGACTGGCAGTCAGTCACTGTACACTGTAGAAGCCCAGTCCACTTTGACACAGTTGGGTTCCTCTCACATACTACTTCTTGGAGTGTATGAAGTTTTCTCCCTTGAAGTGGGGAAGCCCTTTCAAGGATGCTCCCTCAGGCTGAGTGAAAGAGATCTGCCCATGAGCACTGGTGTGGTGAGTTACATCAATCTCAATTTAAAAATGTTTCTTTTTTGCTAGCTTTATGTAATATCTTTGACATAGTGCACTATACCTATGCTATACACTGCTAGAAGTTTTAGTATTGACCTGCTGTAGTAAATAAATATGATTAAGATCTTTTGTCTAATCATTTGTCATCTAAATAATAAATTAATTCATATTTTTGTAAGTTTATCTGATTTGCCATCATTAATCCTGCAGGATAAAGTTACTATAATCATTGACAAAGTCTGGGTTTAAGACTAGATGCAGTGATGCCTAAATTCCTCTCTGAGAAGCTTAGAAAACAAGGGGAGACTTTCTGCACCCCATGACTCAACAGCAGAGCTTCTCTAATAAACTTTCTCTGAAGTTCCCATTCTCATGCACAACAGCCACCCCCTAAGGAATTCACAAATCATTGCAAAGGGTTATAAAAAACTCTAAGGGTCATGTAAACAGTGATCCAGTTCCAGAGAGAATGGATGGACAACATCCAGTCTATAAAGAAACTTTAGATTAAGTTGTGCTGTCAAAACCATGAGGAGAACAAGCCTTCTGCAAAAAGAGACTGAAAGCAAATGTTTAAGCTTAGGCACATCAGTAATTGCCAAGACTGTCCTCAACACACTGAGAGCTTACAAGTAGTAAGTCGTGTGGTATGTGGCCACTGCCTCCACTGCCTGGTCCAGAACTCTCCTGCCTGGCTGCTGGAGCCCAGCCTGGGATGTCTGTGCTGGGAATGCTGCTGCATTCCAAGACTGGGCGTGTAATGCAGACACAGACACACAGCTGTGGCTATACAGACAGCCTCAAACAAGGCTCTGGCCCTGGCAGCCCCTACATGCAGGACTCACCCCAGACACGGGCACTTAGGGACACGTCCTGTCCTCCTCTTGGGCTGTCAGAGGCAGAAAGTCACAAGCACAGCACACACCGCACACTCGCCAGGTTCACAAACACACGGCTCTGTCTCTACAGCACCAGCACAGCCCCTCTGCCTGCCCAGCACCCCTGCCCACATCCCAGTCCCCCGTAGCAACCCCACAGGTGCCCAGCCTCAACCCCACAGGCCACACTCATGGGTCCCCCCCAAACACCAGCATTGCCCTGCTGCCTGCCAGATACTCCCACCCACACCTGGGGCCTCCTGCTCCCGGCTGGGCCAGCTTGGGGGCTGCCAGTGAATCCACACCAACACGCAGCTGGCTTGGGCAATGTACACGGACTTCCCCCAAGAAGCGTGCATCACAGGATGGTCCAGATACAGCACTCAGCCCATCACTGATTTTTCACTGTATTTCTTCAGTGAAATTCACTTAACTGAAATTTCTTCACTGAATTTCACAGCCTCTCACTGTCGCCACAACTGTAGAGATAGGAACTCTTCTTTCAGAAGAAAATCCAACATGCTTAGACTATGCTTGTGTTTATTTACTCCCTTGTGCAACAAAATCTAGTTTTGAATTCTTTTTACCTAAAGACAGAATCAAGTGATTTTGAGTAATGAGATTTATAGTTGGTACAACACTGGGACTAATGATAATAAGTAATTACAATTTTAATTACACTACAACATAAGTGGGATTATATACAGCATGAGGTAAGGTTATGGTTCAGGTCCCAACACTTGGCCAAAATTCATATCTAAAATCCGTGACATATTCAATCATGAACAAGCATTTGGTGGGGGAGAATAGGGGTTTTCTTTAGGTTCTAAAAAAATTTAGTCCTTATTTTTAATCAGGAAATGTCATCTCATGGTTATGTAAAACCCAAAACTGAAAGGAGAATTCAGTCAAAGCAATATAATTTTACCTGTGTCAAAGTAATTTCAATTTATAATTCAGAACAATTTGAATCAATAGGGTTTTTGAACCAGGGCTGAGTTTAAAATTCAGGAAAACAAAGAGGAATCATTCTCTTTTAATCACCAATTGCAGCAGATTATATGAAGCTCATCTAGGTGAAGCATAACTTCACACCCACAAGAGAAACACCATCTCAGCTGGTGATAATGGATAGCAAACTCCGGTGCTGAAAATAGGACAGTTCAAGTGTAATAGCAACACATTTTTTTTCCTGTTTTCAGACCAGGTGGTCAGCCAGCCAACACTTTTTTAACATAGCAACAAACAAATTACATTAAATCAAAGACACATGAAACTGGTCTGGCTTCTTTCTTCCAGCTACAACAAAGTCCAATAGTACTAGTACCTAGTACTTTCTAACAACTGTAATTTGTGAAATTACGGAATATAAGTAATAGCTGTGGTACTTGAAAATGCCAATAAAAATAGCAACACAAGTGCTGGTGTAGAGATGAGGATGGCAGAGATGGGGACATTCTAATCTTACTGATCAAGTACAAAAAAGTAGAACTTGTGTTTGACATAGCATATTGCATTTTTCTTCATTACTATACTTTATTTGGAGATACTGAAAACACTTAAAAATATATTTGTGTTGCAGCTTGTCATTTTTCCCATTCTATTTTTCTCATTCCTTCTTAGCATGAGGAATTCAATGGTGCCCAATGACAGAGCAGGTAATCATGGGCACAAACTGAAACACTGGAGGTTCTGAACATCGAGAAACTTTTCTTTTTACTGGGAGGGTGACTGAGCACTGGCACAACTGGAGTAGATATGCTGTGTAGTCTCCCTCCTTGGGGATATTCAAAAGCCATCTGGACACAGCTCTGGACAAGCCACTGTAATTATCCCTGCTTGATCAGGGGATTGACTAGATGCTCTCCAGAGGCCTGTCCAGCCTCAGACATTCTGTGATTCTCTGGTTCTGTCAAGTCTAACTGAAAATAAAAGAAAATCTGGAAGTATTTGAAACAATTTCATATTTTCCCAGAGCTGAAAACATAATTTGTACTGAAGTACTTTATTTTTGACAATCTTAGCTGTATAAAATGTATTCCAATACTACCATTTCTAATTTCATTCCATCCAAATCTATGGCTTCAGATAAGTTGCACAGAGCACTATATTTACAATATTGAAGTCCTCACTTATCCAAAAGAATTGGTAGAAATTGTACCTCAGCACAGATTTCTAGAGAAGGTACTCAAATACTAGTGAGCTTAAGGCACTACTTATGAGACTAAGCTTTTTTGCTGCTGCCCTATTTTCCCAGATACACTCATAGAGGAGTGGAAAGAGTGCTGCAAAAAATGTAAGGTATTTTGCTGACCTGAGTGCTAAAAGCCTGAAGTACAGGAAAAATCATGCCATGTGTTATTGAGTGTTTGAAATGTCCTGTGGCAGGTAAGTTATGAGCTGTGTTAAAAACAGAACTGTAATGCAGGAAGTTCTCAATTATGTAGTTTCAAAATTTCATAATCATGAATTTTCAAAATTGTTCCATTTTTTCCATTGTACATTAGTTTCTAAAATGCATTTTATTTCCAAATATGTGCTTGAATCATACAACAAGTTACAGAAATCAGCATTAAGAGGCGATTTTCTTTCTTTGTTATTCCAAAAAGCAAACCTTTAAGCTTTGTACAACTATTGTATTGTTTTTGCTAATCAGGGATCCCAGAAATAATTATACTATTGTTCCATTGCTGAATGTCTCACAGGGACAAACTTGGCTACAGATCCTATCCATTGTTACAAACCAAGCTGTAATTAAAAAAACATTTCTATGCTGGGTAGTTGGAAATAGAACCTGCTGAATTTTAACCAGCTGAATCACATTTTGCATTTACAAATTAGGTACTTTAAACTTCTTCACTCAATACTGTTGTGAATTATAAACCGTGATTTCTCTCCTTGATTTTCCAGACAGGAAGAAGATACTAAAACACTCAGTTCACAGCAAGTCAAATTAAAGTTTACAGAATGGGATGTAGGTCTGAATATCAGAATATACACGCAAGCATGACATGTTTTTAATTTTCATTGAAATATATTTTTCAGATATAGAGATTTTGCATCAGCAACAACTATTTCCCTTTTCTTTTCTGAACTATTATGGTATACTTTGTGTTAAGATGACAAAGAAATATTAGGAAGGAAAAACAACTTGAAGGAAAACATTCTGGGAATATTTTCCTTATGGAAAGATTGTTGATATGGAGGTTCAAAAGTGAAACCTGAAAAAATCATTTACTTTTATTATGGAAAATAAACAGAAGAATCTATACATGATATAATTTAATGAAACTTCACTCATGAATAAAAAAAGTCAGAGGAGAAGCATATTAAAATAAAATAAAGTGTAAACAGTAGACAAATACCCTAAAAAGCCCGTGGGCTATTGATGATTAAATGATGATTAAATGATGATTAAATGATGATTATGGAGAAGATGTTGTTTGTGTACAAGTTTAAGAAGATGTTGTAAAGACACAAGAAAAATCTATGCTTCATTCCAAACATCTTTGGGGAAGATGTCTGTCTCATAAAGTTTGTTCCTTCCAGGATGAAAACAAAGATTCCTAGCTCATGTAACTACAACATGGTTTTTTTGGGGTTTGTTTTTGTTTGGGTTTTTGGGTTTGTTTTTGTTTTTAATGAGATCAAGCCTGTAAATGGAGGCCAAGTCACAAAAACAGATTAGTAACAGTTTCAATAAAACTGTTGACATATCTATGTTTGTATTTGTTCCATAGAAAGAACTGGCAAGATCTTTGAATTAACATATGGTTGTTGTATTACTTTGTTTTATAAATAAACAATAATTTCTTATGTTTTGCAGTTCTGATTGACTTAGTGAAAGGCCCCTAAAATATACCATCTACATTCTCTTCCAGTTTGGAAAGGTGAATCAAGGACCGTTGAAGTGTATCTCTCAGGAAGGCAACAAAGCACCTCAAATAGAGCTTTGTATAACTCAGCTCACTGATACACTTTTGTGTTTCACTGAACTTTGTAGAAAAAATGTAAATCTCAGATAAAATCAATCCACTTTCTTCGTAAAAACCATTCTTGCTTTTCCCTGATAATCTTGGCTAAAGTCTGTGTTAGGTACAAATTGTGCAGTAGATCCCTGCAATTTGCTAGAAGAAATAGGGTTATTTTTTTCTTGGCTACTTCTAAACTAAACTTACTAATGCAGTCCCCATTGCAGACCTTTTTCAAGGATCCTGCTTGCATCCTAAGATAATCCATTCTCCATGCTCATCTTGATATCTTACCCACAGAACCAAGATAATGGAGATAGGGTTTTTGGACAACCTTTCAAGCTAAACTAAGAATGAAAAAAAGAAAAAGCAATTGATACAGCTTCTTCATGCTACTTCATACCATGCTACCCATATAAATGGCTGAAGCGCCTCAGTATATACTTCTTTTTTCCCCTTAATGTAACAGTGTTGGTATTGATTTTAGAATGTAAATTGTTGCTATACCAGACAGCAATTTTATTTCTTCCGCTCAATTTCTCAGTACTAAAATTTCACAGAAATCTGTAAATTACAGCGCAATGTGTTAAAAGGAAACATAAACATAATTACCTCTCATATCTATCTTGCTATTTGTCCTTCTGTAAGGCTGCTCAGAACTGGCCTTTTCATAAAAGTGAAAAATATTAATTAATCTGACACATGACTGGGTAGGAAAGGACAGCATGATGGTCCCAAGCACATTAAACATGGAGAACAAAGAGCTTATCTGGCTGGAGAGTTGTGTTAGTTTTTCAGAGACAGTGCAAGAAGAAAAACCTGCAGTCAAATCCTGTGGTTTCCGTTATCTTTTGAGACAATATCACATTCTTCCTGTCTTTCTGTAGTGATGTTCCTTTATTTTATTTCATGAAACTATAGTCTTATTTCAAAAATTCTTCCTGGGTGGTTTTTTTTTTGTTGTTGTTGTTGTTGTTTTTTGTTTGTTTGCTTGTTTGTTTTGGGTTTTTGTTTTGTTTTTAATTGGACATTCAAAAGACTGACAAACTTCCAACTAAAGACAGGACTACCTTATGTTTTAAATTCTGCCTTCCTAATATCCACCTAAAAGGCAAATAGTCCTTTTCTTAATAAGCATTGCTATCTAACTAAAATCATCTTGACTGCAAGACAAATTTGAGATAACAGGAAAGCTAAGTGTTTCAATTTAACGTATTCTAAATCAGAGTATTACCTTGTTCAGTTTTAGAGTCTGGTAAAACACTAAAAGATTTTGAACATTTTAAATACGAACCCCTGTCCTCTTGAATTAATTCTCTGAGACTCAGAAAATTAATTCTAAGCCTACGATTATGAAAATTATTATCTCAGATGCATACAGGAAAGGAAACTGGAGAGAAAAGATGGAAACTTCTGTACAATAAAACATAAAAGAAAATAGCCATGTATGTAGCCAGTAGAAAACTAAGCTCATGTTCAGAAATATTATTCACCCAAATGGCTAGACATTAGTAAACCATATTTCTTACCAGAAACGCTGGGAAAAAAAGCCTGAGAAAGGACTCATTAAAAATGGAACAAATTTGTATATATCTATTAAAAATTAAAAATTAATGGAGGAGGAAAGGCAGCTCTAATGAACATTCATGTCATCCTAAAAGATATATAATTGTAAAATAACAGTAACATCCCTTTTTGGAATGCCTGTACTCAATCATTGATTATAGATGACAAGGTAAACTTAGGGCATGTATTAGAAGATGTAACACAGATTAATTCCTTTGACAACTCTGTTGTTATAACCCTTGACATTAGAGAGACATGACATTCAGAGATTTCAAATGTAAATGCCCCAAATTAACCTACCAAGATCTTGCACTATGTTCATAACTATTTAGCCACATGACTTCAGATATTCAATGCTTAAAATTTTAGTTGTGTTGAAAAAATAGATCTCACTGACAAAAAGACACTAGACTGACTTACTCACATATAAACAATTTAGTTGCTATAGAACTGCATTGCGTGTAATCCTTGGTAGTTTGAAGATTTCAGCAATCTTCAATTTATTTATCTAGTTTGATTTTGATAATGAGGAACTCCTAGCATGACAGATAATGCACATTACAAGTGCACTAAATTGAAGAAGCATTTCAGAAGCACTGTAGCAATTACAACAATAACTAGCATAACTTCTCTACACTCTGAGAAGTTTTACATTAGTAAAAGCATGTGTTGATCAATAATGCATATGAAGTACTAAATGCAGAAACAGCTGTTGCTGAGACTTAACAAGTCAAAATCTTTTAATATATTTACCCTCATTCTGTAAAACTCATCCAGCTTCTGTAATGTGAACAGGGTAATAAAGCTTCAGCGACTTACTTTTACCTATAAATCATATTTTTAAATGTGAGAAGGAACAATTGAGAGTATTTCCTGTTTCAGGACTGTACATTATCTGCAGGCTGCTTATAAGAGTAACCCTATTATTGTCATATATGAAAAAACTGACTACTATATTTGCATTTACATGTATAATGTTAACATAAATTATGTTTATTGTATTTAATGAGTTACAGAAGTTCCATCAACTAAGGATATTAATTAAATTGAGTAAACTGATACATGTAATATGATGTCAACAATAATTACTGACACTACATCTTACTGTTGAAGCCTAAAATTACTGTGTTACAGAAGTACTGTGTATTTAAGGTTTCATCACTGTCAGTAACTACAGCAGATATGCAGAGCTCTGCAGTGCCAGGAAGCAGGAAACTTTACAGTGATCTTCAGCAACAAGAGAGATGTGATAACTCTTTTAGTATTCTGTTCCATTAGCATTCTTTAGTATCACACATAAACTTGGAAATCAAGCAGGCCATGGATCTTGTCTGAAGGTAGCAATTTTTTTCTGGGGTGATGCAGCCCTTGCTCTATATTGGAATTAATCTTGTGATTTGAATGGTTTAATTTTAATAATGCATGCAAAAGGAAGAAAAACATACTTCAAAATCCTCAGATTTAACAACAAATGACCAGTGTCCATTAAGAAGTTTGCACCAAACGGCTTTAAAGGTAATCACTGTCCTAAACTGAAAAAAACCCCAAAAAACCACACAACACAACACAACAAAACAACAACAAAAAAGGGGGGGCAGGAGGGGAAAGGAAAATCTGAAGGCCTTTAAATAACCACACTCTAAGCTAACCAGTGTTCCTAGTGACATCATGATGGGAATATTCAGTTTTATTTATGTGAGTTTGAGGAAATTCAATTAAGAAGATTATATGGATCCTCAATAAAACAAGGATTAACAAATGCAGAAAAAAGCAGAATTCTTAGAAAGACTCTAAGGATATCTTGTATTATCATGGGTAAAGGAGGAGGGAAAGGAAAGAGACTCTCAATTTAGGGATGTTGTTGGAGAATAGTAAATTAGAACACTGTTTGCCGAACTAGTAGTGGTGTGTATGGGTATCTGTCACTGTCAACTCACTGGGTTACAGTTAATTCTGAGTCAGCACTCGTGTCTTCTACAAGCACAGAAAGCAGAAACGGCAGCAGCGCTGCTCTTTGAGTACAAGAACGTTTGCATGTTATGATTCTAGAAAGCAGCTGTACATCTATTAACACAAGGAACACTAGAGCTGTCACATTAGATAAATTGATCCACATTGGAAAAACGGAGAGTGGACATGATTGTCAAGGATAATATGGTTAAGCTAGAGCATCCTGGGAGAGATGCAATTTCTAGCATATTTTAATTTTGAAACTAATATTATTATCCCAATTGATTGCACACACTATAAGCTAATTAAAACACCTCTGTTAACATATCTGCATCTCTAATAGAAAAAGAACTAGACAATAATTTCCACCATAAAAACATGCTTTCTTACTTTGGACAGGATGTCCTTAAGAACTGCTTTCCTATCAACAGTTTTCTGAATTTATTTTAGTGGAGTTCTGCTGTTGTTGTTGGTTTTGGGGGTTTTTTTATTGTTGTTGCTGTTTTCTTTTTACTTATTATTTGAACTCCCAAAGTTTTGGAGTTTTCATTTTGCATATGCAAACATCTGATACAGAAAATGAAAATTAAAAAAAAATCCCCAGCTTTTCACTTAGGAATTCTCCAGGGAACAATGCATTTTAAAAACGCTTACCACTAACTTCTCTTCCAGCACATATAACACACATGTATATCTGCCTTGAAATATCTTATGGTGTCAAAGCTTGAAAAACTATATCCACAGAGAATGCTAGTATAGGTTTTTTGTGTTGCCTTGATAATGGGTCTTTCATTCCCCTGCCAGGTTAACTACTGGAGCAAGTCTCTGCTACATGAAATTATAACCCCAAATAAAATAAAAAAAATCACAAAGAAGCCTATGAAGGTATTTCCACACAGAGGTTTCTATTAAAAAAAAAAAAAAGTATCAGCACCTTAGCCAGAAAGAGAGCTAAAACCTCATTAACAAACAGGATGTAAAAGGAAAGAAAAAAATGACTTCTTGCATGGAAATCAGCTATGTGACAGTGGTATTGCTGTATTATCAAAACAGTAGATACTCTCAGTGGTATCTTACTGTGAGAAAAAAACAGTTAGGAAGTGTTTTCTGCTGGCCTCAAGCAGAAGTCAAATGAGACCTGACAAGAATCACTATTATTATTAGACTCCATCCAATTTTTAGTATTTTCCACAAATTACACATGGCATACTCTTGACACATTAAAAGTTATAGGGAAAACAAGAACTCTGACTATCATTTGGATAGTTTCAGGTAATGCTGCCAATGCCATGTTCCACTTAGAATAAGCAGAAAATGTTTGATATTCCACATTATATTCGGATGTTTTATAATAACCTAATTTGTGCTGCTTGAGATTAATGATAGTGAAGTAAAATCACACTGCTGAGCTTCTTTTAGAGGCCTAAAAGAATAACTTTGCAGAAGTCTCTAAGTTACATCAATTTATGCTAATAGTCACCTACTTTTACTTGGCTTCTGTTGGAAAGACATTCACTAAGTCACACTCAGAAAACTGCAGAAGTTTATATGACCATGGCCTGTGACTTCTCCATTTTCTGTCTACAAAACTAGAGAAAGCAGGAAGCTGGACACCTACTTTGAACATAAAACAATTTAGTGAGTGGTGCATATATTTTTCTAATGTGCATACTAGCAAATTTGTCAGATGCCATTACCTTTGATCCCCATGATGATGATGGATTGAAAAACTGATGGATTTATTTGTGCACTTTCCACCTAGCACACATGACCCTGTTAATTAATACAAATAGCCAAGGACTGTTGACTTTTGAGCCCAACATTTACTAATATTTCAAGGGTAATTTTTACCTGCTTTGCAAACTCTAATGTTTCATTAGGCAAACCAACAAGCACGAAATTCTGTCTCATATTTTATTTTGCGCAACAAAACTAATTTAAATAAAAGCATGAAAATCACAGAGCCACAAAGAAAAGAAATTGCACTTGACAAAAAAAAAAAATTGTAAAGGTATATGCACATGCCCTATGTGACTTCATTTTCCAGAGAATATTAAAAAAAAAGTCCACATAGGTTGTGTCTAAACCTAAACGAATGGTTGACAAATAGTGCTGTTATGTCATGGTAAATATTTCATTAGTAGGTATCTACTGAACAGAGAGGACACATTTCTGAGTAAGAATTTAGCATTAGAAAAATTATTAAATAAATTACTTCTATATATGGGTAAATTGAACTGATTTATTTTAACATCAATTTCTCACATATAGTTGCTCAGGGTCCTTTCTGATATGGTCCTCTCTATGACAGATGAATGAAAATGCATGGTGGCACTTTGAGATTTAAGGTTTTATCAAACTGTAGAATAAATCACAGAGCTCAATGCCTGTGGAAGCCACCTTATCTGAGTCTTCACAGGTTGACAAGGCATGTAAAGAATACATCCAAACTCCCTAGTTTGATCTCTATTGTTGACAGATCACAGATATGGAAGTCTGAGATATTTCCAGAGAAACTGTAAGTAGGATGATAACCAGTCAAAAATGGCAGACAACCACACCTATTTCTTAAAAAAATGTGAAAGTGGAAAGGCGTTTATTTTCTTTAGAGAGAGTGAACAGAGGAAGATGCCATTACATTACAGTTGCTAGGAATGTATTAAAAAAACAAAAAAAACCCCAAAAAAACCCAAAAAAACAGTGAAAATAGCAGGCAAAACAAGTTTTA
This sequence comes from Prinia subflava, assembly GCF_021018805.1. Lineage (NCBI taxonomy): Eukaryota > Metazoa > Chordata > Aves > Passeriformes > Cisticolidae > Prinia > Prinia subflava. Next base: position 53,723,517 of record NC_086249.1, read on the forward strand.
GAAAATTCTCTGAAATGGAGACTTTAATACCCCTTCACACAATTTTGAATTTCCTTAGTAGAAGGAATAAATGAGGGCCTAACTCAGAAGCCAGGAAAGTCATTGTAAAGTTTTCCACTGATCTCAATGGTATTAGGATTGTTTTATCCACATTTTTGCTAACACTAAAATTAATAAAATTCCAAGTTTTTCTCTGTCACCGAACTGTTATTGTTATGATTGTTTCTGACTTTACCAACCTTTTAAATATAAATTACATTACTCATAGATATTATCTTCTGTACTAGAGATACTCATTATACATATTCTACTTTTTTGCCCTGTGGTGTTGGATTTTCTTTTCTAATGTGTGCTAATAAGTATTCCTTGGATATAAAAAATTAAATCTGATTATGGCTTCTTGAACAAGCTTAAAAAATATTAAATAATCACTTTGGTTTGACATGAAGCGTTTTGTGTGTCAGTGTTTTGTCTGTGCGTGCAAGTTCCTGTGCCCGAACTTCCTAGAATCAATGAAATATATATTCCATTAATAGCTTATCTCTCTAGTTTCTAAATGGAGATCAAATTCTTATGTGTAATTAATGAACCATACATGAAGCCTGCCCTTAACTTCTGAATTATACAATGTCCAAAAAAAAAAAAAAAAGAGTAGTGAAAAATTATGTGGCAGTCAAAGCAAGATCGACATTTCAGAATGAAATGACAAGCATGCTTCATTAAAGGCCAGATCCTGCAGTTATTCCTCAGAAGGTAATAGAGGCCTTGCACTGCAGTAAGGAATGCTGATTTCATTGACAGGTAATTACTCTGTTAATGCCTCCATTATGCAAAGACAGACCGGCCAAACTGCTAAAGTGTCAAGCATCCATCACTTTTGGTCAGACCAAACCTCCCATATATGCAGGTTATAGAACAGCCAAGTCCCACTTGGCACAGCTGTATTCACTTTGAATACAGCTGTGCCAGAATACAGCTGTTTCCTTGAAACACCACATGCACTGCACCCGGGCAGAGTCTTAACAGCTGAAACCATGTCTTGGAGGAAAGGTGCAGCTAAGGGACTTGGATCAGTCTTTTGGTATCAGGCATTTCTCTGCAAGAGTTCCTGGAATTAGGGAAAAAAGCTAGTATGCCTACATTTGGAAAAGTGCTTATCACAAAATTATCCTTTTCCATGGGAATATTTTAGGTAATGTTAGTTGTAACTAGTTTTATTGAAAGGAATACAATCAAAATTATAAAATAATTCATTCTACATCACATGCAAACGAAAGCCTAATATATGTATTAGAGAAATGTCTCCTGTGCACTTTGAAAAAGACCAGAGGGTATGAGCTTTGCTCTGTAGAGGCAGGGTTATTTATCATTATTTCTTAGAAAAAATGCATATTTTAAAATCTGCAGAATTGAAAGTAGAAGACCTCTGGAATAATGTATTTTGAGTAGCAGTCCTAATAAGAGCAGTAAATGTATCAAAAATAATCCAAAATCAAGCTGTACATGGTTAACTTCATAATGAGGAAGCCAAATGTTTCCCACACTAGGAAAAAAAACGGTATGGTACACGCCCTGGGTTGACAGATGGAAGAAAAGGAAAGACAGATGTGTTCTAATTTCTTGGGTAGGTTTGTTTTTTTTTTTCCTTTAGTCCTTTTTTTTTCGATAAGATGACGATCAGGCATAGATGAAACTGCTTACTCAGTAACACTGGCTACAGATATTTACCAGAGCAGTAATGCCAAATACGCTTTAGGACTTTGCCCACTAGTATAATCTCGAATGATATTCAGTAACAAGCAAAATGAGTAACAGCTGGCACTTTCTTTAGAAATGGCAAAACACCAACCAGGTCCAGTTTGTGCAGCCCTGGTAGAGGGGACCATCTGGAATGCTAGCCTGAATCTTAACAATTAAAATCAGGGGCCAGGTCAGACAAGTGGCATCTTAAAGAATTCATGATACTGAGTTTCTAAGCTAAACTGAAAATGACAGAGAAGCCAACATGTGAGGGAATATAAGTAGTCATTCTCACCCAGGGGATGGAGGGAAATCATGTGCCTAAAGAACATGAGTCAGAAGACAGACTGTGACACATTTCATGTGCAATAAAATGTAAGTCACTATAATCAATAGAAAGCTTCCAATTAAACTCAGAATAAGGTACCTGGGGTCTATCTTCCAGGTACTTCCTGAGAACTTCCTGATGGTGGCCAGCTGCTGTCAGCTGCCACTGATGTGAAACACTTAACATTTTGGGAAAGAGGACTGCCCTTTTTTTTCAGCTAGGCACGATGTTTTTGAAAGCTAACATGATATTTGCAAATGAACTTAAGATGCTCAGATGGCAAATGCTGTCCAGAAAATAAATACTTTTATTATTTTTTAATTTGAAGTAAAAGACACATGCTTATAATTTCAATTCACTTGAAAATAAAAGGCTTAACACTGAGAATGGGAAGGATGGAAAAGAGAACAGAAGAGTAGCACTTTGAGAGGAAATCCTTGACTAACACACAAAAGTATGCTCTTCCCTTACAAACTTTACTACCTGATTGAAGACTGGATGAGGCAAAGACAAGAGAGCCATGGGGAAATAACATAGGGAGCAGTAACAGCTCCACATGATTACTGTGGATAGCGATGTGTCCTGCTTGTTGGATCTAAATTATTATGCTTTCTAGTTGTTTCTGGGGATATACTTTCCTTCTGAAAAAAAAAAAGAAAAGAAAAAGCAGTAGATCTTCCTTTGTCTCTTTTGCTATGTTAATAACGCATTGTTATTTTCTTTAATCTCTCAATTGCAGTTCTAGAAGTATGAATTTTACTTTAACATATTCATTGTCATGCTTTGATTTTTAGTAACAAATAAGAATTGTATTTATTCTTCCCCATTCCCCACTCCTTCCGAGATATTTCCTTGTAAAATCCAATATTCAACTACCTGCAAACAGTGAGGGCACCTTTAAGAAAATAAATATAGGAAGACCCTTATCAAGTAATGGCAAAAACATGGTGTATGTGATAGAATTAAATTTGCCCAGAGATCATAGGTGACAAGAACAACTTCTTTATGTATAGCAGAGATAAAGGGAAGAGTATTGAAATGTGAGCCCTCTGCAGAACAAAACGAGAAGCTTGGTTACCTGGGATATGGAGAAGGCTGAGGTACATAACTTTTTTGTCTTGGTCTTCTCCATCAAGTGCTCCAGCCACAGCATCCAAGTCACAGAAGACAAAGGGAGGGACTGAGAATGAAAAACTGCCTGCAGTGGGAAATTATCAGATTCAAGACTATTTAAGGACTCTGAAGATACTCAAATCCTTGGAACACGATGAGATATATCTGTGGGTCCTGCAACTACTGGCAAGTGAAGTGGCTAAGCCACTTTCTATCGTATTTCAGAAGTCATGGGAGTCTAGTGAAGTTTGTTCTCACTGGCTGGAAAAGGGGAAACATAAGCTCAACTTTTAAAAGAAGGAAATAATGAAGACCTGGTGAACTACAGGCCAGTCAGTCTCACCTCATTGCCTGGCAAGATCACGGAGCAGATCTTACCGGAAGTTCTGCTAAGGGACATGGAAAAGAAGGAGGCAATTGGTCACAGACAACATGGCTTCACTAAGGGCAAATCATGCCTGCAAAACCTGTTGATTTTCTACAATGTGATTACAGTGTTTGCGGATAAGGGAAGAGCACCCGGACTTGTGCAAAGCATTTGACCCTATCCTGCATAACATCTTGGTCTTTTAACTGGAGAGGCATGGATTGGACAGATGGACAAATGGACAGATGGACAGATGGATAGTGGATAAGGAATGTGGCTGCACTCAAAGAATTTTAGTCAACAGCTGGATGTCCAAGTAGAGACCAGTGACAACTGGCATTCCTCAGGGAGCCCTTTTGAGGCTGATGTTGTTTAACATCTTTTTCAGCAAAGTGGACACTCCACAGATCTGTTGGAGAGAGTCCAGAAGAGAGCCACATAGATGATCAAAGGGTTGGAACACATCTCCTATGAAGGCAGGCTGAGAAAGTTGGGCTATTCAGCCTTGAGAAGAGAAGGCTTCAGGGTGACCTTGTATCACCTTTCAATACCAAAATCTGGCTTACAAGAGAGCTGGAGATGGACTTTTATTAGGGAATGTAGTGATAGGACAAGGGAGAAAGGAATTAAACTGAAAAGGGTAGACTTAGATTAGATACAAGGAGAGAATTCTTTACTGTGAGGGTAATAAGGTACTGGAACTGGTTGCCCAGAGAAGTTGTGGATGCCCTGTCCGTGAAATTGTTCAAGGATGTGTTGGATGGTGCTTTGAACAACCTTGACTAGGTGGAAGATGTCCCTGCCCTAACAGAAGGGACTGAAATTAGTTGATCTCTAAAGTCTCTTACAACCCAAACCATTCTACAGTTCTAGGACACTATGATAATCTGCTTAAACACTTCTAGCAAATGGTTGTAAAAATACATAAATGTAAATTTTTGTATCATTACAAGAGTTGTTTTAATCTTAGATGATGTCACTAATCTGTGAGCATCTACTCAGTCCACTCACTCAGTTTTCCTTTATTGCTACTAATTTTTTTTTTTTTTTTTGCGAATATACAATGAACATTAACTAAAGTGGCATGATAACATACAAGACTAATCCAAGTGAAACCACAGAACTACTCATTTCTGGGAAAGTACAAGTAAATCTACATACTACATGATACAGACATTTATTTATGACAATATCCAAATAGTGCTTGTATAAATAATGGTGTGACACTCCTTCAATGCAGCAGTGCTTTACCTAATCCTGCTTTCTGTCTAAACTTTAATACAACACACATGTGCATTGTGCCAGGCTCCAGAATAAATACTTCAAACAGTACCAACAACTATTTTCACTGGTTTCTAGCACAAAAACCCTCTATGTTTTCTTGTGATTATTTTTAATTTCATGTTGAGATGATTAATCAGAGCAAATGTCTTTATTTTCTGCTGTTTTAACTTCAAGAAATGATCTCTTCTGATTTATCCTATAATAAGGATCGTTACAAAAATGGGAAACAATTAACACTGGGTTTAATGCGTGAATGCCATAGAGCTGAAGTAATTGCACTCAAGGTCTGCTAACTTTTTAATCAGGCATCTGGTTGCAAGCTGCTCACGATTGACTCTGAGGGAAGAAATAACACAATCTAAGCAGCAAAAGCAGGTGTGCCGAAAAGCAGACATGTTGGAAAAACCAATGAAAGCTCTAGAGGTTAAAAGAAGCAAAAACTAGTGTAAAATTCTTCTTAAAAGACCTTTACTTGGGATCTAGTCATAACTGAGTGAAATTAAATGAGGCAAATGAGCATAGAGAGAATTTTTTAGCAAAATAATTAAGAAATATGAACAGCAGAACCACAAAAGATCAGCCTAGAGAAGACTTGCCAGTCGGAATATAAGTGAGCAGAATTAATTAGACTGGGGAGTTAAAATTTTCACATGCATTCTGCTACATAAAATAAATAGGAAATACCATGAGAAGTTTCTGGAATTGCAATTAAGACACTTAGATTCCCAGTGTTTTTGCCTTGTTTCAGAGAAATGAGCAGATCTGGGTTTTTTGTTAAAAATACACTTTTGTTTCCTTTATCTAGTAAGTCTATTCTCCATGATTAAAAGAGTCCTGAATCTAAAAGTGCTTACACAGCATAGCACTGGATGCACTTATAAATTACATGTGTTGATGGAGACTATAGCTAGACTCACACATATCTGTAGAATCACAATTATATCAGAGGCAAGTGCAAGAATAAAATCTATATGAAATTTTCATGCTTGCATCTCTTTTCAAGTGAAAGTGTCCCTCCCTGGTTCATATACAATACTACAACACTAAACTCCTTTCAGGATTGCCCTCAAGAAAAAATTGTTTAGGTATATATGCATATCATCTTCAGGGTTGGTGGGTTATTCTTAATATTCTTAACTGAATCACATTTGCACCTAATTTTAATGATTTTGGAGCCCTTCCATATGAAATACATAGTTTATATAACCTTATATAGCAGTTCTACATAAGGATTTTGAGCAAACTCCCTAAAACATCTACATTAGAAATAGAAAACTATAATGATAATAAGGTTTTGGCTCTTATTAATGCAAATCAGGAAAGAATCTCACTTATAAACCAGAGGGCACCACTCACCTTAGGAAAAAAAAACCAAAACCAACATAGATAATAGGTAGTACAAGAGGTTTAGAAGTTTTATTTCACAGACAACTCTGAAAATCTGCTACAAATAACATTTTTAAAGAGACTGTCAAAAACCAGGATTGAGCTAAAACCTAGACATTTCTAAAAAATATTTTGCAAAATCCTAATCCTTCTGCCTAGCAACAATTTCCCTGTAAATTCCAGAAATAGGTTTCCTATCTTTTAGTCACACTTTGGTGAAGAAATAATTACTCTGCCATCATCCAGGCTTTGCTCTTTCTAAGACAAAACAGGCAATGATAACTTAGAACCAGACTAACATGTTATATTAAAATGAGGGCATCTAAGCATTATTTAAAACCTTGCTGTTTGGAGTTTTTGGTGTGGGCTTTTTTGTTTGTTTTGTGGGGTTTTTTTTCTTTTTTTTTTTTCTTTTTTTTTTTTCTTTTCCTGTTAAGTAAATCCTACCAAGTACAAGATGTATTAATTAACTTTGAGCCTCACAGTATACAGACGCCCACATCAAACTGCACAGATCCAGCAGCGTCACTTCAATTTCTTTTAGGGCTGGTTGAGTACAGATGCAGTAGGATATCAAAAGCTTTAATCATTCCCTATTTGCTTAAATCAAAAGCATCATCTCTTCTCAAATTGTTTACCAACACTTGAAATCAGCAAGTTGCAGCAGCTTAGGCATCAGCAGAGCAAAAAAGCAAGGACAGCTTCTAACTAAGGCAGATGACATGAGATGCCTAAAAGTTTTTCCCTTCCTATGCCTAAACAGCCATGGTTTTGCAAAGCAATACCCAGTTCAGTGGCCACTATCTCACCTTGTCACAAGCATGGAAGAACAGTCACATATTTGTGAATCTGCCAACACCCCAATGACAGTTTTCTCTCTTTCACTTTCTTTCTAACAGATATCCCTCTGTCACTCTACTGTCTGTCATCTGCAGACGAAGGTTTTAGAGAAATGAAAAGCAGTGGTCTGGCAGAGGGCCACTGACATCCTCTCACAAAGAGACCCTTAATCATAAGGGACTTTCACATCTCTCTGATCTAGGAGCAATTCAGGATATATGCCAGGAGGAAGAAGAACAAAGACATCAGCATTTGAAAATTCCCTCAGTGCCTCTTATAACACTGCTGAGATGGCTTTTGCTAGATTAAACAGACATGTTCCTTTAGACCCTAAATATTGCTCTGAAACTAATTCCCTAAGCATTGTCCAGAGTTTAACAGGGTTTGGGATATCAACAATCAAACTTTGAAGTAATTCTTCAAATTCCAGTGGAGTTGGCTGTAGAATACCCAGGTCTTTCTAGGCCAAGGAGAGAGAGGGCAGCTTGATTTTCTGCAATTGTTGCCTTTAAAGGCCTTGGACAAAGCAATTCCAACACAACAGCTTATTTCTAAAATGCTTTGAAGTAAAGGCTAGGTATGGGGTTAGGGAACTAGCTGGTATTTTCTAATGTTGTCTGCACTCAGCAGAGCATTCTGACTCTGAAGGAGAACACGATGGGAGCTGCAATACATTAGTGGAGCCTGACAGGGTAAAGATCTTCCTTCACTTGCCATTTTGTTTTGAAGTGACAAGAAACTACAGATTTCAAGATGAGTATTCTGTCTGATATCCACATGAAGCACCATTGTTATATGATCCCCAAGTGACGTCAATAACACAAACTGTAACTGTGTATAGGCAGAAAAAAATACTTTAAAAATATTGGAAGAAAAATATTTGTAAAGTGGCTGATGTTTTCGTTTCTTGCATGCCAGTACTTGCCTTCATAATTCCTCTGAGTAACACTCAAATGTTAAAAGAGCCCATTTGCCTATCTGTGTTCATTCAGTTGAACACTCAGCAGGATCACTTTCTTGTGATGTTTCTAGTACTTGGCTTAATTTCATTACACTCTGTGAGATATTCATCATAAAGAAATATCAGGATATCAAAATGCAATGTAATACTTAAATTCCAGTTCACTTACATGGGTGAACTAAATTAATGTCAACCTGAAACTTTGCTCTGAGTTATAAGTGAATACATTCAGTCTTTCCAAGCTCTTATCAGTTTCTGCAGAATCTAAGGTCTTTAAAAAATGGTCTCGGAGCTGTAAACTGAATGAAGGCAACGTGGTGCTTGCTTTCTAAATCAGCAGACAGACAGCTGGAGTGCCACTGCTGTAACCCAAAGATTTGACAGGCTACAGCAGAGTTAAAACTGACAAGAGCCTTTTGTCATATTTTCCTGCTGCTATTCAAAACTCTCTGAGCAGCAGGAGACTGACGAGAAGGAGGTTAATTTTGCTCTGCAGCGGTTTAGACTACGAAAGTCTGAAGAAAGTAAACACTATAGAACAGCTTCATTCCTATCAATTGCTGAACACGTGATTTGGGGGAGATGAGTTAGCAAGGCAGATATGTTTTCAACCAGATTTCATAATGTCTTTAAATGTGGTATTCTGGTTTCTTGGTTTGGTTTTGTTCAGTTTGTTTGGGGTTTTTTTACTTATAATTTATTTATTGGTTTCTCTTTTAACAGCTAAAATCCAGGAAAGCAAGCCTGAATGTCATTTTTAATGCATTGCATAGTTCAAAAATACAGCCACTTATGGGAAAGCAACACTTTCTCTTGTATTTTGGAGCCAGATGTAAGAGGCAAATTTAGGTCCCCAAGGGGACATGAGCTAGATCACTGAAAAGAAAGGCATGTGCACTGACCAACAGAGAGAGGACTGAAACTGGATAGAAAGAGGAGGACTGAAGTCAAGGAATTAGTTTGAACCTTGTAGTTAGGAAAGAAGAATGAAATGGAAGGCCACACAGAGATGGTGGGTAAGACCAAGTGGGTATGACAAGCTGAGGAAAAAGTAAAGATAGATATTGATTCTTACTTACCAGTGGGGAAAGAGGAAGGTAGTGAAAGGAAGCAAATGCTACAAAGAATAGGAAGAAAAGCCTCTAACTGGCCTGAGCAGTTTGGACTAGGAAATGGATGGAAGACAAGGAGAAATCCACAAAGAAAATGTCTAAGAGAAAATACTCCCTGATTCAATGGCAGTAGGACAGAATTCTCCTGGGGATATGGAAAAATTCAGCAGCAAATAGTATTCTAGTGATCAGAAGTGGATCATTTGTTCCAAATCTACGTATTAAAATGTATTAGTTAAAGGTTTAAATAATGTTCTGGAAAAGCTGTATGATGAATCCCACTCAATAAGATTTTATCCCTACTTTCACTACACAGAATGTATATAGTATGAAGGAAGTTTTTGCATTTTCTAAAATGACCAATTAGGGCGAAAAAATAGATTACTTTTCAAGCCAGTGGAAAGAAATGGACATATGCCAAGGGTGCCATATTAAAAACATCATCCTTAAGTGGGATGAATTCCTTTCTGTTCAAGCCACTTACTTTACACTGACTAAAACCAATGTCTGCATGACTTTGTCTAAGTAAGATGAAATGTCATTGAAGCCAGGTAATTCTCCTTTAGTTTCTGCTCTGTATTTCTGAATGGTTAGTTTAGGGTCTGAGGTTTGAGATCATGCTTTCAACAGTGACTTATGTGCCACTTCAAAGCCACAAAGGGTACTAACATCCTTATGATTCTTCACTGGAGTGCAGCAACAGTGTCTTAATATTTGCAAAGCATTCAGAAAAAGCAGTGATAAACGTCATAGCAAATTCTGTGAGAAAACTAATAGCTTTGTCTTCCAAACAGGATATGAACACTGCAACAAATAACAGCAACAGATAGTGAACAAGGAGGAAGGCAAATACTAAGTTTAGCTCATTCACTTGGACTGAGGATTTTGTGCACTGAATAGGATCAAGATTCTGTGGATATAATGATTGATATATGATGCGGTTAATTAAATATTTGCATTGCAATTCCTACACACAGGGGGGCTGAATTGAGTTTTCAGTAAGCAACATTAATAATGGCTTCTGGGTGCTAGATTCTGAAACTTCGAATAATGATTAAATACAATTTGTTCTTAATGGATATATCATGGCAACTTGCAAATAGATAGGGAGAGAGGATGCCTTGCTAAGATAGTCCTTCTTGGGGGAAGAACATCAAAGTAACTGAAAACAAACTCTAAGCTTTTTATACAACTTTTTTTCATTCATCTTGGCCAGTTTTTTTTTTAATGTTTCGGAACTATGGTTCAGGTTTATTACCTGTTTGTTTTATTTATATTCTCTTAATCCTAGCCTAGGAGTTCTGATAGTTACTATTTGTTATGAACAAAATGACATTTTACAAAGACATCACGTTTCTGTTTTTTAGTCTGTCTGTTAAAGCCACTACCAGAAAATAGTATTTTTGGCTGTACTTCCATTAAAATAAATGCATATTTGTTTGACATTTCCTCATATTTTTCAACACTCACTGTTTAGTTTCTATTTATAGGTCTCATGGATTGCAGACTGAAATACTTCCACTAAGGCAAACTTGGCTCAATTTGTATGCTAGTCTAACTGGCAAGAAACAACAACAGTGTTCAGGACTGACTCTCTCCTCTCTTTGGAGAAAAAGCTGCTGTGAAAAGTGAACCAATGCACACAGTCATTGAGAAATCTGGAAGCTGTCATTGAAAGTGACAATATGGCTTGCTTAGTGAGAATTTGCTCTGAATGCACAGCTTCAGAATTATTTACTAATTAAAAATGTTTTACCACGGAGAAATCCTTTGAGATTTGCCTCTTGTTTCCTAGGGTGCAGGAGCGTGAAATCATGGATGAATGAGCTATAGCACCATAATTTGCTTCTGTCAGTTTAAATGAAAAGGTCTGAAATGAACTGGTGAAATTAGTTCACAACATTTTTACCCACCAGTAAATGCAATTTACTTTTATTATAACCTGTGACCACATACCCATGTTTCACGAACTTCTAATCTTACAGCAGACAGCAGAACTGTGTGGCCTATATGCCATTCCAAGCCCTCTATAGACTCGGGAAGTGAAGATACCAATTGGCATTAAATTGCCAACATTTAGCATTGAGAATACATTGCTTGCATCTAAGCTCGAAATTCACCTATGCACAGAGAGGGCTCCTACTCTCCAGTTTGTCTCCTCACACACACAACCTAAACTGGGGCTGTTTTATTCTGATGTGTACTGTGCTGAAACAAATAGCAGCTAGAAAGAAAGACCTTAATTATTGGGGTGGAAGAAAGAAAGGACACTTGCTAGCAATAATAGATATACATGTGCCTAAAGAGGACTAGTGTGACTCTTACTAATAGAAGAATAAAGTCACTCAGCTGTGAAATGACTCATAATTAGGAAGACCTCATTCAAAACCTAGTTACAGCAAGACACTAGATAAGCAAATCAAAATCATCACTTCAGTTCTTTAAAGACAGATAGCATGCAGTATCCATCTGTTAAGCGATACCACCTGTTCTATCAACTCATTACATCGTCTGGAGTATTAAGCAGGAAAGTCAATTAAGTCAATCCATGTGCAAGAGGACCTTCATGGAGGGTGAGCAATTGTTCTCTGCTACCCCCTATCGCATCCCAGCGAGGAAGAAACAGGGTAAGTCTGAATTACTTCATCTGTTCCCTGTCAGAGTCCATCTCCACCTCTTGATTAATAATGTAGGAGGCACTGAAAAATAAAGTCTGTATAAAAATTGGATTGTCTTTTATTATCAACACAAGGTTATTATTAACCAGTCATATCCAGAAAGAAATTTAATGATGTTTTTCATTGCATTCCTCTGAGAGAAGGTTAAAGTTTATGTGCCCAAGCCCACCATCACCTCAAGGCGCTCAGCTTATCAGCACACGTCATTTCAGCTAAAGCCTAATATTAAGTTGCACTTACGACCTGTGGCTGCCAATATATGCACATTTACACAAAATAATGTGTTGTTGCCACATACCCCTGTTTACACAAAATGCACATTTTAGTGTATAAAGAATCTAGGCTCCAGGATTCAGATTCCACTTTTATAGCTCAAAATTATTATCTTCATATTGATTTAACCCTTTCCTTGCAGCAATCATAAGAAGAAAACATAATATGCTGTCTTGGCAGAAAATGTCAAACGGCTTTTAGTAAAAGTAAAATCAAAATATTCTTCAGGAAAATTCTGACATTTCTATCACAACTTAAAGAATACCTCAGTGAGGTTTCACTCTTATAAATGTAAGGTGGGACTGGATATAAAGGTCACACAGAACCCCAAATCACTTCAGTGAGGACACACTTAAGTGGCATAATGCTGACATAAGAAGTGAATCCCAACTGCATAGCTGAGAAGTGATTTTTGTATCCCGAAACATGCTAAATACAAAGAATTAAAAAAAAAAAAATCCCTTATCATCAGAAAAGCTGACAAGGAAATCACTCTTCCAGGAACTAAGAGGCAGTGTGCCAGGCAGTGCAACCTCTGGAAGAATGACTTATTGTATTGATGGTGTTTGATTAGGGAGGGTTGTAGTTACCTTAGTTAGCTTGACATTTTTAAATTTAAATCTTTAAATCTCCTGATTTATTTTTAGTAAAGCTAAAAAGAAAAAGATGATTTAATGTGTCCTTCAAGGATATTCATTCTCTTTAGCTAGACAAGATTTTTCTATATATAGGCATAATATTTCCCTATCTGCACTCTGGTACACTTACATAATAACAGAAATCAACATTTACTTTAATGTGTAGGTAAAAATGTGGTTTAGTCCCCTTCAATTTTCATGTGCAATTTTATGTGATTTTTTTTTCTTTTCTGGATACTGAAAAACAGAATTGTGATGAATTGAATGGGAAGGAAAAAATCCTAAAAGCAAATGAGCAACAAAAAAAAACAAACCCTAAAAAAGCAAAAACAAAAACAAACAAAAAAACCCCACCAAAACCACAAACAAACAATCAAAAAACCCAAGAAAAATCCCACACCCAAAGACTACCAAGGCCCCCACCTTTCATTGTAATGCCATTCCTTTAATAGAATATTTGTAACACATCCATATGTTTATTAGGAGAGCTGTTTTGTATCATCCAAGTGAATTTCATGTTACTGTTACAATTATCAATTTCTAATACCACTAGAAATTCATTAGCACCTCCAACCAAATTTCAACTGAGCCGCAGGGTCATCATGAATCTACAAACACAGGTCCTCCTCTACACAAAAACAGGGAAGGAGGAAGCTAGACAATGATGTTCTAAAGATCAGGTTATGCACAAATTATGAGTAAGATGAAGAGCAACATACTAGAGAATTTGCTCAGGTGGTCTGAGCATGCTGCAAATAACATCAACGCTGGGGGTTCAAACCTTTATGGCCCATTTACTTGAGTTGGACTCAATGATCCTTGTGGGTCCCTTCCAATCCAGAATATTCTGTGATTCTGCTAGAAATTTTTGTCAGCCAACCATATGTTGTTGAAATCCCATCAAAATCCCAGTTTTGCCAGTTGCGAATTTATTCCATAAAGCTGCTTTTATATTTTTAGTTTCTTTCTAAGACTAAGAGATTTGCAGTCTCTCAGTCAATATGGGTGTTCCTGTGATGCCTTGGGAGGCTGCCTAGAACAGAGGCTAGAAGGTGCTAAAGGAATAAAGAAGGTTGAAAGGCCTTCAAAGGATACACCTTGGGCAGTACAAGAGCCTGGCTGAGGCTACACACAAGATGGACGATGGGTCACACATTTTCACACTTTTATAGGTTTTGGTTCATTTACATATTTGGGTTAAGTGTCCAATTACAGCTTCAGGTTATGAAGTCCCATCCTCCCAACTCCCACCTCACTACAACCTCCTTTCAGTAAGTCACATAGCAATACGGTCTCCCCTGAGCCTTTTTTTCTCCAGGCTAAATAACCCCAGTTCCCTCAGACCCTTTCCCTGATCTGCTGCTTCCCTGTGGATACCGTTTACCCACTTGTAGTATTTACCTGATATTTACACTAGATATTTATTTGTCTTTGATAACATAAGTGTGTATTGGATTTTTTGCCTTAAACAACTTTATTTTGGCTAGCACAACATAAATTTTTTTATTATGTGGTTCTTTAGAAAGTTATAGTCTCTGTCTGAGGAATTCTGTGCACTTAGAATTTGTGCTTTGTATGTAGGAACTGACCTATAAAGAAATTAATGTGCTTTTGTAGTTTTTTGATGGCTTTCTTATTTTTGTTGTGACAATAAAATAATGCTGTTTTAAGTAATGTTTCTATGTTCCTTTCTCTAGGTTTTTATATCCACATTTTGCCTAAATTTTATGGACTCTTCCTGTCTGACAGATTAAGAAAGCCATTTCTCGCCTATGTCTACACAACTGAAATCTCTATCCGTCTATACCTTGATTACAGCAACATCTCTTCCTCACACTTTATAAAATGTGGTCCTGCTCCATTCATTTCCATGTTTTAATGACAATACTTAAGAATCTGAGTTCAAAACAGGAAAAGAAAAATTTTATGTACTAAACTCCTCTTCCCTAAATGCCTGTCTCTGGATCTTTATAAGGTATTAGGCCCTTCTCACTGCACAAGGGCAGCAGAGCCAGCAGTGCAACGTCCTACATCACAAGACCTACTTGCTGAGTAAATCTTCCAAGCAATAGCAAGAGCAGTCATGCTGCTCAGTGAAGGAGAGGGCAGGGGGAAAGGATGATAACAGCTGGAGTGAAATGCAATGCTGTTGCCTCTGCACATATTTCAGGAGCTAGATATGGTTGTCAGGTATCTTTATTTTGCCTGTACACATCTGAGAGTGGCAGCTTTTTCCTGTCTGGAATATGTATACAAAAAGCAGGTCTATTTCCACACAAGAACTATTCCACCTCTGCTGCATTTTCTAATTAGCTTCTATTCCACAGTAGTTTTCCAGTGGAGCCTGAACTGCCAGCCTGCTGTGACTGAAACACACCCATGATCAAGGACATGCGGCCCTTTTCTCAAGCAGCATTTTTCACTGGTACATACAGGATGCGGGATAATACCAAAATGGATTCAGACCCTTTTAGAAACCCACATATATTGTGTTCTTCAGAAATTTCTCAGCTCTGTGGCTGTAATGAACTCAGACTCACTGATTTTTTTTCAAGAGAATCTTTAGCTAAACCAAAGCCAAAGGACTCTGAAAAAGAATCAGTGTCTCCTGTACATTACAGTTTTTGTTCCTTTGATGGGAAACTGTGAGCTTTTCATATAAGTGAAGCCCATTCTTGAAATACTAAGCATTTAACATACTTCCTGTAAGAATGAGCTTACTTTCCAACAAATCTCTTTTTTTTTTCCACAAAATATGTCAGCTATAAAAATGAGGTGCAGCTATTTCAGATTCCTTCACTGCTGCTCTTCTCTGGCATACAGGGGCAGGCTGAACCTCTTCACAGTACTGGGATGTTCACAGTCAATCCTGTTCTCAGGCTGCAGCCAAGCAGAAGGTTTTCTTCAGCATTTATCACTGTGATCTGTGACACTGGCTCTAGCTTTATCATATTTCAGAAGTCTACGTAGTTTCATATGGTTTAAGGTGAGAGAGGTCTATTAGATCATCTGCTCTGACCTCCCATATATCATAAACCATTAAGCTTCAACCACAAGCTCTTAAATTAAGCCCAAAGACTTTAGTTAGCACTTTGGTTCTCAGAAGACTAAGCTTTTTGCCAAAGGCAGACAGAAAATGAGAAAAACAGATGCTACTAATCCAAACTCCTCTGCAATGGAGGACAATTGATTAAGTGAGATAAGTGATTTATACACACCTCCGGTGTTAAGGCATTTACTGTAGGGACTAAAAATTGTGAAACATGAATTTAATACTTTGCTCTGCTTTCTGACTTCAGATAAGCCTCTTCCCCTTTCTTTGCCACAGGTTCTAATTTCTCAAATAGTTGTAATTAAAATCTCCTTTCTCAAAGCTTGTTATTACAATGTTCCTGAGATAGAGTTATTAAGTACTTATATAAGCCTCTTGTCTTTTGGTAAGTAATGCTTTGGTAGGAAAAGTCTGGGTAACACAGTCGTTCAGTATAGCAGTCCTGTTTCTTAATTCAAATTCTCTGCTGGCTTCCACAGGGCTACACAGCAGTAAGGGCACAGTCCTCTGGTTTGCACCCTGCCTTTCCTGTCTGCAAATGATGCAGTTCACTAAAAAATGAGGTGGTTCATTCATTCACTCTAAATTAAAACCCCATAGGAAGGGGAAGAAAAATGCAGATAGAAGATTGTTATTGGATTACTGATTTATAAGAGCAATTCAAGGTTACCAGCACAATTTCACCTTCTAGCAATCCATGCTGAAGAAAAAAGCTGGCACAAACTCAAAGTGCTGTTCTGCATACACCTTTGTTACAAAATGGCAGTCTACTTCTACAAGTAACTTTTAAAATGTATATTAAACATATTTTCTACTGGAACAGTGAAACAGCTCACAGAGTGTTGCAATTTTGCTGAAATTTTGTTTCAAAGAAGCAAAAAGCTGATGATGATGACTGTCTTTAATCCTTTCTTCTGAAATTACTATTCATAGAATTGAAAGAGATCTACTAGGTTAGCAAATCCCAAACCATGCTGTCACAGGCAGACATGAACTGTCATCCTGTTCATTTTCTATTTATATTATTCTGTGTATTACAGTACAAAATAGAATTTAAATAAAAGTGATTAAACTGAAATTATTTTTTTTAAATCCCTTCGTATGAATTTTCAGATTTAGTTCCAATTCAGAAGGAAAAGACATTTCAAAAGCTCAAGATCATTCATGAGAGGGAAAAAAAAAACCAACCCAGCCTTCAAAAAACCGTAATAAAAAGGCTTCTTATAAATGGCAGCCTTCTTGTAACATTTTTTTCCACTGCTCCAAAAATTCTTTCAAGTAAATCTGACAAGGCAGCAAACAGGAAAAAGAATTGGTAACAAATAGTAAGTGCAGCTCCCACTGTTCATCTGAGAAGAGAAACCAGCAGAGAAACAGTGTGTAAGTCTGGTACCAGCACTGCAATAAAAGCACAAAAGCCAACTCAGCAGGGGACGTACCATCTCCATTCATGCCTAGGTTAGTTCCATGCAGAAATCCGTGCAGAGGATTCTGACACAGGGAGTCAGAACATACTCCCTTCTCTATGTCCACACTGTGCATCTCACAGTGCCTGCACACCACATTTTAGACTACAAGCTGTTCTTTTATGCTAAATTGCAACTCCACCATACAGACCTGCGCACAAAACTCACTGAATTTAGCATCAACCAAACTTGCTTTGAAGACACAGGGGGTAGCATGTTTAATGGATGCCAAAACTTCTAAGATGTGGCATTCAAAGCACTCACATCTGCAGGAAACATACAGCATTTTTCTTTTTTTTTCTTTTTTTTTTTTTTCTTCATTTTATCCTTTTATTTGTATCATCATGCAACACTGCTGAGATAAGTATTGTGAAAGTAATGGGTAATGAAGGGGAAAGTGAGCAGGTGTAAAATCTACTTTGTTTTTTGGTGCATGATGATTTTGGTATGAATAGAATGGTTTATATCTTTCTCTTTGCAAAGAATTCTGAATTCTATCATTTAGGAATGTAACTCTTGACAAAAAAAAAAGTGAAGCATGACTTAAATATATTGAAACAGCTTGGACAATATTGCTTGTGGATTAGATTTAAACTTTACTATGAAAAGAGGAGTAATTATCCAATTGTTTGATATAGAAATAAAACACAGAAATTACTGTATGCCCCTGCAATCACAGAGTCAAAGTCTTCTGGGTTTGGTTTATTTTTTCAAACAGTGTGCTTAAATTCTGAAGCTCCTGCATATCAAAGATAAGAATTACACATCATGAGACGTTTTTGTGTCAGTGTTAAACTAACACATCTAAATCTATTTTGCTTCCCAAAGTAGTTTGCAATAAGTAACTTTGTCTTCAATTATATATTCATATGGGAATCTCATTTTACATTTTATTCATCAACAGAAGAGATAAAAGCAGTTAGAAAATACTTGATAGCAGAATTTTATTGCAATAGTAAATCATATCTCTACTATAAAAGTTGAGAGAAGCATTATGTGAGGTTGTGTTACACCCAGGATTTTACAGCCTTGAAAAGAATCCACAATAAATTTGAATAAGGCTGAGAAGGAAAGCAGCTGGAGATGCAAAAGAGAAGTGACACCTTTATACTGTACTTTTATTTACTATTTATCTGTCATTTTTTATCTCCACATCTTGAGATTAGAAATCTCTTTTTGCATAGGTAAAGTGTCAATGACAACTTTCTATTTCAACATCTTAGGCAGTCAATGACACTTCGTTTTAATAACTTTCAAAAAACTTCTGATTATTCTGTTTCTTACTTGGTAGAATGAGAAATACAGAAGGGGAAATGGCTGCAGATGAAATACTCAAGACCCATTTCCTTTTAGTATTTACTTCTCTTTTTAGGTTAAGAGAGTAATCTACACTTTGGGACTGTTCACTATAAATTCTCTAAATTAATATGGGTTACTTCAATTACAATATTTACATGTAAAACAGAATGAATACCTTGTGTGCATCTATATTTTAGCTGCTGCAAATTCCACCCTTATTATTATAAGAAACATAGAAACTAAAATCTGAGGATAACAAAACGTTTGATATTGACTTTTTGGTTTGTTTTTGGGTTTTTTTTTTTTTTTTTGTTTGTTTGTTTGTTTGTTTTTTTTGTTTTTTTTTTTTTTTTTTTTTGTTTTTTTTTTGTTTTTGTTTTTTTTCAGGGGGTAAGGTAGTTTTGACAGCTTTGAGATAATGTTAGTAAATCATTTTAAAATTGAATCCTGAGCCGAACTATAGGCTTAATCCGCTTCTCAGTAGTTCCAGAGCTAGTACGAAATTTAAGAAAGGATTTAGATACCTTTGTAGCTAAGGGTCAGTAAATATTTTTGTCTTTTTTTCCTGAATTTCTAACTTCACAGACTTCTGAGCTACAGATATTATCACAAATGCATCCATGAGTGTTTGCAGAGAATTAGAAAATTCATGACATAATACAAAGCCTTTCCTTTACACTTCCCAGTGAATCAAGCAACCTCAGAAACTAAATTTTAAAAAGCTATTGCAAGAGTTTTATTGTCTTTTTAAAACTGTTAAAGCAAAAGCAACTTTGACTCATTTTTTCATAATTTTTAGTGAGAAAAAATTCCCCACTCCTTATGAATGAAAAAATCCCAGGTTTGCAAATATTTTCTACAGCCATATTTGTTGTACATTTAGGACTTCTAGATAGAAGCATATCCCACTACTCTTTCTCCTTTAAGAAGTCTATAATATAAGGAAATTGAAAAGGTAGATAGTGTTTTGTATAGCTTTCTACTAGGTTTGACATTCAGAACCTTTTGTGGGCTGTAATTTGAGACATTTTCACCTCCTTTATGATGAAGTTATGTTCTAAGATGCTGATTAGGAAAATAAATTGTCTCAACTGGAAGTGATGAAAAGAAAATAATCTTTTGCCCTTTATGAATTTGAAAATACCTAATGTCAATTGCATGTGGCTTATTTGAAGCAATTTTAAACTTGAATAAATAGTAAATGCTGTGCACAAGAAATGAGATCACTTTCCATGCTCAAACAACCCCTAGTGTGCACCTGATGCCTTAACAGGTTTAACAGAGGTGACATTAATATAACTGTGACTTCACCATCAGCCATGGTAGAGGGAGGTTGTTCACAGATAACACACTTTCCCAAAAAAAACCCCAAGAGTGTCCTTCAAATCCTTCTTAACCGTACATGAAATTGTTACAAATTATTAAAGTATATGCTTCAATTTTTTTTAATCTAATTGCATCTAGAAAGCTTTCATTTTCCACTTCTGATTATACTCTAGCCTAAAATATACCCGACAAAATACTCCATAGTTTCACAGCCATTATATCTGTGTCTGCACAGCAATTGTGTATTTACATGTCTTATTTAAATGTGGATAGACCACACTTCAGAAATTTGCACTAAGACTTTATATTACAAAAAATATTCATAAATATCTATATTTCTGTCTCATTATGCAGGCAGTGTACTGAAATTACAGTTTGGGATTCTGTTAACAGTGTGTGTGTGTGTGTTTGACTTTTCATATTTCCACAGATCCATAGAATATTATCAAAATAAAATACATAGAAAAGAGTAACAGCCTGCATTATTTTAATCCTCAGCCAGAAATTTATTTACAGTTGAATTTGCTTATAATAATGTTGTTTTAAATTAGGTTACTCAACATCATTTACCTTCACTCAGCCGTTCAAAAAATAAGGGATTCAGTAAACTTGAAATGACAAACACAAAAATCTGTTTGTGGAGGAAACTAACACGAAATGGCACTCAGTTACTGTAAGCCTTTACTTCTCGCTTTTGCATTATATAATTTCTCACTATAAAAATGAAATATTATCATCAATATGTTTGGCAGTTTATAAAGTAAAACAATGTACCTGGATGGGAAAATTCCTAAAATAGCCTTGAGAAGTTTATCAGGCTAATATAAGGAAAGAAAAAAATATAAAAGATCTATGTTTGCTTTGCTTTCCTTTTCTTTCAGTCAAGTAGTGGCTATTTGGCCAAGTCTGGTCAGAGATCATTCAAACAGTCCTCACTTAACAATTGTTTAAGAATTTCAGATTTCTTGCTTCATTATAGAGATTGATGAATATTTTGAGCAATTAATGAACTACTATAACCAAATATCACTGTCTCAGGGATAAGTTGCACTGTAGAGAGGCTGCTTTCCATTCTTATACCTTAAATGAGGGGCAAAATTCACCACTGGCAGTCAAAACAATGTGAAAATCAGTGAACAATAGTTACTAAAATTAAGGATGCGATCCTAGCTCATTGTGCAAACCTAGTTCAATGGAAGAGGTACATCTTATCAAAAATTAATGAAAAAGTAGAAGTTTATGATGTGATTGTATTTAGATACAAATTATCTAAAATGGGTCAGGGTAAGCAGCCTATTGACGTGCCTGTATCTTTCTGCTTCATCAGACAATTATAAGGTGTCTGATTTTTCAGACAGTTGAATCTATTAAAGTCTAGCTCTCTGCCAACAGTGCTCTTGGCATGCATCCACATGATGCAATTTTATAGATAACTGGATTTTTTTCTCTGATTGGTATTTTTAAAAATCAAATTTACTAATACAGATTTTAAAAAAGTGAAAATAACCATTTTGTATTGAATGCTCCAGTTATAAATTAGGCATCTCACTGAACCAGTGTTTCAAAAGACTGTAGAATGTCAAGAAAAAGATTTTTTTCAGTCCTGAGGGAAAAAAGTTCGCAAGCTGTCAATCTTCTGTTTTTAATAGCAAGTCCTGAATGTTCTCAATTAGTTCATGCATTTTTGTGACCACCTGTCTGCTGTTACTATCAAAACAGATTCAGGTCCTCTGAGTGTTCAGAAGTCTTAGCTGTGACACTGTAAAGTTTTAACCCTTTCAGCAAGTGAGTGAGGAACACCTGTACATGGATCTCTAATAAAGTGGCTTCTTGATTAAAAACCAGAAGAAAAAGCCCCAAACAACAGAAAGATGGGGTGGCATGGTAACACAGGTCTCTGGCCTTCTTTCAGTGAGCTTAGTGGGGGCTTTGACTATACAGAACTGCAATGTGAGAAGCTGAAGTTAGCTTTTCTTTCAGCTGAGGTCTTGGATGATACTCAGACACAGCTAGAGAGTGACATGATCAACGTATTTCAGTCTTGAAATTTAAAATCAGATGTTTAAGTTGAAATTAGACATCCTGGATAACTTACTCTTAACTTTTTATTCAGAGGCACAAATAGTTACAGAGAGGAAACAGGTATCTGTACAGAACTGTAAATCTACTTTATTTCCTTTGGCTACAGAAAGATGAGTGTTCTAAGATGTCTTGGATGTTTTAAATAAGGTAGAATAAATCTTGTTCCTAAGAAGAAAATTCAGCTTGATGACCTTTCCAAACCACTTGCTGGCTGAGGATTTGAAGCAGCAGTATCAGCAGTGAAAAGCGTATCTGCTGCTTTATTAAAAATCCCTCAATTCAAGTGCTTTTAATTCTATATTATGTTAACATCAATTTCAATTTAAATTAAATTCTTGACATCTGATGCTTATTTATGAAACCACAGACATAAAATTCCATGTAGAGCTATAGTACACATACAATTAACTCAGACATGTATATAAAATTAGATAATGTGTATTTATACTAATCTCACAAAAATATTAAGGATTGACGTTTTTAATCCCCCTCCAAAAGGTTCCAGAAATCTTCTGAAAAAAAAAAAACCCCAAACCACCACTTTGTTGATATTCAATGTGTGAACCAAATATAAGCAGGTAACACCAAGATGACCACAATCAACTGAAGTTTATTCCATTTTAGCAGGGGCTAAAAGTCCTCCACCATCCCTGGCTCACATACCAAAAAGTTATGGAGCAGGCACAATTCTTCATCAGGCTGTATTTTACAATATCCAAGCTTCTATCTCCCTTCCTCCTTTATTTCACAGGCCTAAGCCTGTGAAGAATGCTTTTCAGGTCTTTTACAGCATTCTGTTATCTTCTACAGAAATTCCACTTCCCAAGAATGACAGAAAACAATGTCACATTTCCCAGACTACATATTCTTAGCATCCCTCAAATGCAAGGTCAACTTCAGAAAAAAAAAAATATCTAAAAACAACTCTTTCTCCTGGCCAGTCTTCTATTTTTAACCCTTTCATCCCCATATTCAGCATTCATGAATGGAAAGGACTTTTAACCCACAGCCACTGCGATCAACAAAATGAGAGGATATCATAGAAGTTAGCTGAATGTGGTCATTTTTGGTTTTTATACTGTCCTGTGGGCATGCCTCATTGGTCTTTTAGAGCTAAAGTGCTACAAGCTGATCACAAAAATCCAAAGATCAATTATCTTAACTGGGTTATGCAATGCAGTCATTACTTACTGGTAAACCTTCAACACAGTCCTGATATTTTGTGTAAAACAGTTCTGGTGAGCTATTTCCTACAGGTATCTTACAATTTTGATTCATTCTACCATGCAACTGGAAGCACAGATGCGAGACCTAATCTAGAAATCTGTTTAATCCAGTCTATCAACTTGAGCACCTCAATTAACTACCAGAAATGGAAGCATGAACCTTCAATTTGTTGTAATGGCAACAGATTTATCTTACTGAGGAGCTGGATTCATGCAGGAGGATATCATTCATGTGTGATGAAACATGCAACTATCTCGGAATTTGGTTTTTAGAGGTTTCTCTATTCTCTGTGGATAGTGTAAAAAATATTACTCAAAAATTTACCACATTGTCTTTTAGTATCTTTTATGAAAAAAAAATACCTTGAAGCACTATATAAGAGATAGAGACAAGAGATATGGCTTTAGATTATACAAATAAAATATACTATGCTATAAGCTATGTACATTTTTCAGTAGCCTTGGAGAACCAGTTTTGAAGTAGCCTACATAGACACATCCTGAGAAGAAAACACTCAGAACACGCACATGCTTTCAGGTGCTGTAGCACTTGAGAAAACTCCTTTATTTCAAGGAGATTTTTGGCTAAATAAATAACTGCCCTAATCATGTTTTATCTGTGGGACACATCCATAAAATGAGACCATACTATTAATTATAATTTCCTGTTCATTTTAATGACATTTGAAAAGCTTTTGTAGCTCACTAAATGAGCTGCCTGGACTCCTTTTCTGCCTGGTTAGTGACTAGCAGCAAGTAACAGCGTACAGCAGGGATAGTCTAATTACTGCCAAAACCAAAGGTCACCTAATTCCAGGCAATGCAAATAGACTAATTATATTGTTTCTTAAGGTGTCTTCCAGACATGTGTCAATCAGCAAAAACAGCAAATAGCAGAATAAGCAGTCCTATACCAGCATAAATTCAACATATTTCTATTAAGAAGAATGCAGTAAAATTATACCACATGAAAATGGTTGATAGGGAATTTAATTACCATGCTTTACAAAAAGGAAACCATGGGTTATTAAAAAAAACCTGGAAACTCCTTCTGTGACCTTTAAGTAATTAATGTTTCATAATTATGTACATGCAGTCTGTAGCTACTTTTTAAAAAATGTCAATAATTTCCTCCCCTCCAACAAGCTACACATAACATTTATTTTCCTTTATATTCTAAATAAGGAAACTTCTTATTGGACAAATATTTTTCACCATTAATGTGGAAGGAAAGAAAACAGCAAAGCACACACATAAAGTAAACATTATAGAATTCTGCTTTTATGATTGAGTTCTATGTACATTATCTCTAAATTTTTATTTAACACCTATGAAAATATTGCACTCTCAGGGATACACATATCCAAATCAGCAAGCAATATTTCAGTGTGCTCACCACATCACTTCAAACAAAAACTCTCAGTAGACTCACATTTTAAGATTATCAATGTTCCTGATTTGAAAATTCTCTCAGACACATCTATGCCTAGTAATAAAGAGAGAACAGTGGCAGCACGCCATACCAATGCTGTCTTATTCTATCATACAGGTAAAATGGTCATTAACAACAAGGCTAAAAAAAATAACAAACTAATATGCAAGACTGTTGAACAAGGAATCAAGCCTGTGAATCCTATATATAATGTAATGACCAGCTACTATCCATCACACTAACTGAAAGCACTGCCTATCCTGCCTTCATACGCCTGAGTAACAGACCATCCACCAGCTCCTGTGGATGATCCTGAAAAAGTGTCAGCTCTGAGCTACTTCCTTAATTCTCCAGCATGAATTATATCTGAAACAGCAACGATATTTCCTAATGTACTACATGTGTTTCACTTCTACCTTTCAAAGTTACTTAGTAATGCCATCATTACTTAGATATGAGGCTTACAAAGGCTTTGAAGCTGCTGATAGGCAGCATGTATGGGTCCACAGTGCCAGCAAAGCCTGTTTCAGAGAGCTGAAAAAGGCAAAACCTGAAATGCTGAGACAGAAGCACAGAACACGAGAGGGTACAGTCCATCTTGTCTCACAGGCTGTCAAAGAGGAAGCTCAAAAAGACACCAAGAATCCACCCACTACTTCTGGTATTCTCTGATCTGTTGGTGCTTACGCGATTTAAAAAACAAATGATAGGAAAAATGTTACCATTCAAACCCATAATACCTGTGTGAATCAGAGGGTGTTTTGGGTCAGGAGGAAGCTTACAGATCACTTTGTTTCGGTTCCCCAGCCATGGGCAGGGACATCTTTTTCCGCTAGAACAGGTTGGTCAGAACTCCAGGGATGGGGCATCCACAACTTTTCTGGGCAACCTGTTCCAGTGTCTTAGCACCCTCCCAGTAAAGAATTTCTTTCTAATATCTAACCTAAGCCTTCTAAATCCTGTACCCCTTTTCCTATCACTACCAACTTGTTAGCTCAGTCTGAAGCTGTCATTTAAATTTGGGGTTAGGATTTTAGGAATGGGCTCTCTTTAAATCCCACAATCAAGAAAACTTCACTTTTGATAGCAAGCACATGAGACACAGTTTTAGTTTTTGGCCTACTGGGCAGTCACAAACTTCTGGCCTAGCACCAGTCTAGCTCAGACACGCTGTCAACGTACAGGGCTTAAACAGCAAGTCAGGCTTGTCACTAGTCATTGTTCTCAAAGGAGTTACACAACACCCCATTGAACACAAGGACAAAGAGGTAACAGGAAAGCAAAATTAAAAAACCTGCAGTTGCACATTATGTATTGCTTTCTCCCATTCTCAGGACAGAACATTTTAAAGACATACATGGTGTGTTGCTATGTCCTATGAACCGCCTACCCAAAGTAATGTAATTGCAGAGCTATTGGTTTGCAGGGCCGGAGTTCATCCTTCACAGCTTATGGTGCTGAGTGTCAAATTAGTGTATTTGCACTGTAAGTGCAATTCTACTGACACATGGTTTTCTGTGGATGGAGGTAATTGTATCAGTTCCAAGTACTGAAAAATAAACTTGCTTTTATCCACCAGTTTCCTATCCTACTTAACTAAAGTTTCAGAAGCAGCAGAAGCAGGCTTTGATGTGATGAAGTGTCCACTACAGTGTTTAAATGAATAATTTACTATCCAAATTGACTGCACGATCATCTAAATTTAGAGATATCAGACTTTTAACAGATGGTACACTACAGACAGTAACTCTTGGTCAAAAGTGCTTCTAGAATATGCAATTTGCTATGGTAAACTGGTCAATCAAATCAATCTGGCATTTTGCCTCTGGGGAAGCATAGTGTTAAACCCTCCACAGAAAGATGAACTTCTCCCATAATACACTTGGTCACCTGTGCAATGCTATACATTCTTGACTGGAAATGAGAAAAAACCCTGTATGCTTTCAGGTAAGTAGAATTTGTTATGGTTTCAGCTGGAATGTAGCCAATATCCAAATAAATTATATTTTATATTAAGGGTATGACCTTAAGATCCCCTAATCTTATTGACATAAGTGGAAGCTCTCTACACACAGTATTTTCAGGAGTAGACAACAAATTGGCATGTAGTTTAACAGTTAGGATACAGAAAGGAAATGAAAAGAAATGGAAAGCGTGTATGCTTTCCATTTTAGGTTAATGCACTTCTAAAGACAGGAAATATTGTGGTTATTTGACTTCCTGTATATCACAGATACTACACTTCAATTATTTCTGCTTCAAATTCAATATTTTTGCTTGACACAGACTGTATCTTTAAAGGAAGAAAACGAATAAAGGTCATATTTTTATTTCCAGACAGAAAATCTATCAATTGCATCAGAAAATAGTTTCCAGGATTAGTTAAAATATCCACCTTATTTTTAGTTTGATTTGGTCTATATTCTGCTTTTAGCCATTACACATCAACATTTTCCTGCCTACAGACTTAACAGACCAGCACTAACAAATTCTTGTTCTCTGTATAGGTATTTATAGCTTCTAATCAAATATCCAAGTCTACTATTCTTTTCTTTCTTTAGACTAAGCTCAGCTTTTCATTGCAAAGCATGTGTTCCAGTCCTTTCAATCATTTCTTCGTGCTCCTTTGACTTTTTGTGTTTCGTTTTCCTAACTGATGGCACAAGAACAGGACACAATATTCATGAAATAGTCATACTAATGCCAAGAGCTGGGACAATATAATCTGCTAAGTCTTACCTAATATTTGCATAGTCACATCTTTAAAGATCTTTCATTTTTGTGAGCTCACATTCCATTGTTTATCCAGTATTACTCTCTGCAAAGTTTTTTCACTTTGTGAAAGTGACTGCTTTCCTGAAGCAGTAGTTTTCTATTCATAAATATGGTCCAACTTCCCAGGATTTTACAGCACTCACAGTGGAATTCAATTGTTTTATCAAGTTTGATCAGAATTAGCTGATCATGTCTTTGTTACCAACCACTTACCCAACTGTGTGGCACCATTACTGATACGATAAGCATTATGATTTAATTTTTCAACATGCAAAGTAGCAGAGAAACAAGAGCCAATTTCCCTCATAGAGCATAAATGTCCTTTTGGTTAATTTTCTTCAAGTTGGCAAGTTTACCTCATACTTCATTTGTATATTCAAATATGAATTCATTTGGTCATGCTATTCACACTTGAGGTTGGGGAAAATGCTACAAGGTCAGAAAAATCAATTAAAGAAATTAAATAACCGATATCACAACTACTTTTTACCTCTAGTAAGTTATTACATCAGTAATGCAGTAATGTTACAAAGAGCTCAACAAGATCATCCAGAATGATATTAAACCCTGCTTGATGCCAAGCAAAAAATATAGTTAAATAAGACCTGATGCTCCTTAATCAGCTTAGTGGATTTCCAAATTCCCTAGGAACGTGCCAGGTGCTGGATGCACCATTAAATCAAAATAAAATATACAATAGTTTGCAAATCTGAACTATACAGTCCCAAAATTTCAATTTAACTGCAGTGATAGCAGGAATATGCTAAACATTTTTAACTTGTACTTTTCTGGCTAGTTTAGTCAAAGGGCATCCCACTTTGCTTGTTCACTTTGACAGTCTATTCTTAACAGGAAGAAAAAACAAAGAATTGCTGGGATACAGCTAACTCTGATTTATGTTTCCACCTCTGTAAGATTTCTTTCCCCCCTTTACTCAGATTGAGTACCTATTATTTTCCTCTCTTGTAATGAACACCTGGCAGCAATAGTTGATAACAAACCCTACTAGCACTGTATTTTGACATTTGAAAACAGTAGCGAAAGCTTTGCTATTCTATGCTAGTTTGAAACAAAATTCACATGATTATAATCTGCAACAGAAAAAAACCCAAACCAACCAAAAAACCCCAACAAACAACCAACCAACCCCTACCCAACACATCACTAACAAGCTGACCACAGAAGACATACCAGGGATGCAGCAGACTGGATTCTGCACTCTTTACCACCCAAGTTAAATTGTCACGTGTCAATACACATTGGTAAGAGCTGCCACTCTCCAACTGAGAGACATCTGAGATTCATCGTGATGTAAAATGGCCTCACAAATAATACATGGCATGGATTGATTGAGTTTATAAACCATACTAAGTTCTCGTGACAGCTAGGTGCTCGGAAAATTTGCCACAGTTTGTACATCCTGAGCCACCTAAGCAAATCAATCAAACTGGTGCAGTTTTCAGAAACAAAACAAATAGATTAAATTAAATCTACTTTTAAGCTCACTATCGTTAAAAGCAAGGGGAATTGTTTCCAGAAAAAGTAGTTCTACTTATAATATACAAAACTTAAGGACAAGGACTTGCAGAAGACGTTAGGATCAGAAGAATATGTAGGAGCAATTTCTTCTTCTCCTGAGTTCCTCCCATTTTATTTGGGATCTCCAAGGGTGTATAATACAATTCTTGATGCTTTCTCAAAGAGACATTGGCAATAACAGTATCAAGTGAGTGGAGTTTTGAATAGAGCTGGCTTCTCTCTAGGTGAAACTGAAGTATACTGAGCAGTGTTGCTCCTTTCTGAGTGCAATCTTACATGACCTTGTAACACAGAAAATTAAGATGATAAATTCTTAATGCATAATTATATTTCCGTGTTATAATATGCTATATAATATGCTATATAATATGCTATGCTATGCTAATTTAGCACTTGCAAACATATCTTTAGCAAGTAGCTATCTGGCTGCATCAAAACTCTACACTGGGTCTCACACTAAATCAACCTGGAAACATTCTGTTATAGGAAGGTGCTATTCTGCTTGATATGCTTTGTATCCCTTTATGAGCATTTGACATCTGCTCTCAAAATCTGCTCTGGCTGCCTGTTGTTTATCAAGTGGAGTTTCAAGTGCTGTTTTTGACCTATAAAGCCCAAAATGACTTGAAGCTTGCTTTTTTGAGAGACTGAGTCACTCCCCATGAGTTAAGATTACTGACATCACTGAAGCACCTTTGAGTGAAAGATAGGGAAATAATGACAAGGTATATGAGTGCTCTTTCACTGCAGAACTCACTTCCACATCATCTGAAGTGATCTAAATTTGTTAATCTTTAAAACATACCAAAATCCCACCCATCTATACAGACATGTAGGAGCAATTGCTATCATGAGGACTGAAAAGGGGAAGGGAAGGCTTTCTGTGCTGTGCTCTGTGGCCAGGGAATGACTGTTGCCTGCTGACTAATGTTCCTGTCCATCGTGAATGGCATTTTAATTTGTCAAGAGCACCAATAGGTCAAAAAAGATATCTCAAGGTGTTCTAAAGACAACATGCAGCCTTTTAACACCCTACATACAAAGATGGGAGAATCAGAAATAGCTCCATGCATGAAAGTGAGCCTAACAATCCACCCCTACCCCACAAAACTGAAACACTCCAACAAACAAACAAACCCTCCCCCTCAAGCCTACATTCACTTGTTATTAACTAAAGTATGAAATAAAGTGAGGAAGAGACAAATGTTATGCTGAATGATCCTACAAAGGGATTACAATTACTACATTATTAAAAGTCAGGATATAAAAAGACACAGCTCAACTCCTTTCATTCTTATAATTGAAAGACATTTAAAACCAATGCTGGTTTGAAACCTGCTTAGCATGCATACCGTCTGCCCTGCCCAAGTACTTCCATTAACAGTACCACTTTCACTCCCCCAGAAAAACAAAACAAAACAAACCGACCCAAACCCTGTCACCTGTAGGTGACTAGAAAAGACTTCTGCAGCCCTCTAGTGTTGCCAGACTACAGACCCTGGGTATAAATGCTAAGTTTTCTCCCACACTCTTAAGGAAACCCTTCAGATTTTGCCGCAGCTGGACACACAAGTTAGACCACTGAAATCATGCTGCTGGCAGAGTGAGTTATACTATCCTCACAGTCACGTCACACAAGGGACATGGTACCACAAGCTCAGGACTGGCCTCTGCAAATAAAAGCATATTTGCAGAACGGAATAGGGAGAAAAAATTAATATCAAACATTCAGGTTAATTTGCTGTGTACATATTTAAAGAGCTGACCGGAGAGTTTACTATGCCTGCTTGCAGGCCCTCAG
Source organism: Prinia subflava (assembly GCF_021018805.1). Taxonomy (NCBI): domain Eukaryota; kingdom Metazoa; phylum Chordata; class Aves; order Passeriformes; family Cisticolidae; genus Prinia; species Prinia subflava. Next base: position 53,754,235 of record NC_086249.1, read on the forward strand.
CAGCGCTGACGCCTCATTTCTCCTTTTGCTCCCTCCCTGCTTCTTTCCCAGTGAGTTCCCGTTGACAGAGCCTACGGCTATACTCTCAGAAATCATATAAAACCTGACAGCGCCAAAATTTCAACGGCAAAAAAGGTGTTTTAAGGTGTTGCCTCTCACATCTAATTTTCCCAGACAGCTGTGTTGTGCTGGCAGCGCGGCTCCCGGCTGCCCACGGGCTGCAGATGGAGCTGTTGACAAAAGCTGGGCGCGCTGGGGAGGAGCGCACGGAGCCGCGGCTCGGCCCCGCCGCTGCCCTGCGCCCGCAGCACTTGCGCGGCTCTGGTTAATATTCGTTAATACTCGTTAATACTCGTTAATACTCGTTAATACTCGTTAATACTGCCGTGGTGTTTGTTGCTGTTGCTTCAAAGTGTCCCTGCACCGCTGAAAGAGTACTGTGCCAAACTTCCTGACCTCAGCAAGCCAGCGCGAGTCTCCCTAGCTAACCTTCAAGATGTCCTTAAGCTATGAACATAAAAGCACATTAACAGATCTGGACTAAGGTCGTTTTAAATGGGCTAAAAATTCAAATCAGAAATACCTGAGGTACACAGACAGACAGAGAGAGAGCTATAAACAAAACATCAATGCTTCTGTTATCAGCATTAACTTCTTTAGGAAAAGAACTTTTGTGTTCAGAAGACCCCAAACATAGCTGTTTCTGCATAAGGATGTGCTACACATTCCCTTAAAAACTGTATTTATGAAGTAAATGTTTGTGCATGAGAACATGAAATGTGCAAGTAGTATTGGTAGGAAAGGTGTAACAGGATCAAATTCACACTGTTTAACTGTATATTGCCACTTATTACAGCTGTATACACATAGCACTGTGAAGACTGCTATAGCACAACAGTTTATTTTGCACTTGAAATTTCTGATAAATATTGCCTGGAGATCTCTGCAGGGAACTAACAGTACCCCAGCTGTTGTATTTACTGGCAAGGAAGTTAATTCAACCTTCCTTTGGACAATTGCGATTAAAGCACTGGGTCATAATTATGCATCAAGCAAGAATGATGACACAGATGATCTTTGTGTTCTCATGCAATTGAAAAAAGCTATGTTGTAATTAGCGTTGTAAGCATGATAAAGTGTTGCTGCAGCTTTGAAACCCCTCATACTTTAGTTTGAGCAGATAAGTGCAAAGAATAAGTAATTGCCTAATCTGAATCAAAGGTTTGAATTAAAATTCACAAGTCTGGAGATTAGGCTGGATTTTCTTATTTAGTTAGTTACAATGCTGAAAATATGCAGTCAAATTATATTCCCATTTACTGTAAGGTTTTTTTTCAGTATATGAGAGAAAATGTGGTCTATTAAAATTCCTGTCTACTACTTCATTAAAAGCTTATGAAACCAAATTTCAAACTCATTCTGCTGCAAGACGCACATGTCAGAGTGGCACTGCCCCTTTATGATTGTTTTTTAAATTACACTCAAGTATATGATACACATTCTTTAAACACTCTGAGCATAATCACCATCCCCAAAAGCTAAAATTATATCACTCACTGCACATGACTTAGTGAGTTGATACAGAAAAACATGCAAAAAGGATGAATTTATAGAAATTATTTTACTTAAAAATATAAGAGACTAAATGTTCAGTGGTAAACATAGTAATAATTTATTCCTGTCTTTCTTGCCCTTATTCTGTAGCACCTAAATTATATTACTGTACACGCTTGTTTTCTTGCTTGTTGTTTTTGTTCTTTTTTTTTTTTTGAAACTGGATGAAAAATGTTGGTCTTTGCATGGCATTACCATTTAAATAGCCCTTTAACTATTTGGTGTTCAGACCACAGTAATTTCCTTAAGATTCCAGTTTACCAAGTACATTAAAAGGCTCTAATACATTTATATAATATTTAATTCCTTCATGCCAATAGAAGTTTTGAATTCACAGAATTATAGAATAGGCTGGGTCAAAAGAGACCCTAAAAAAGTTCCTCTTGTTCCAACCCTCCTGCCATGGGCAGGGACACCTTCCACTAGACCAGGTTGCTCAGAGCAGAGCTCCATCCAGCCTGGTCTTGAACACTTGTAACATCCACAGCTTCTCTGGGCAACCTGTCCCAGTACTTCACCACCCTTACAGTAAAGAATTTCCTCCTAATATCTTTATGAGAGGCATGCAACTTGCAGGAAGTATTTTATATTACTATGTTGCATTCCAGAACTTCTAGACAGGATAAAAAAAGGGAAGCTATGAAAAGTTCTGGAACATAACATAACATAGCCTAAAAAGAAAATCAAAAATCTGCAAAGTACCTTACACATGCCTTGCAGGATTTTACAGAAAACCTTCAAAACAAGCACCATTCAGTGTCTCAATTTTGAAAAATCCAAAGTCAATGGATGACTAAGAGAAATCTGCTGTGGAAAGGACAGTACAAAATCCAAGTGTTGACTCAGCCTCTGGACCATGATCTGTCTCTAAATTTTTTTAAAAATGCAGTTTGTTAAGATCTAGATACTGGAGAAAATGTGAATATATTTTCAATAGATTTCACAAAGAAGTTGAGAAAAAGTATGGAGTCAATATTACTGTAGCCAAATAATACTTGATTAGGATAGCCTAATTTTAAAATGTGAACATTCTTCTGTTGAATGTCTGCTCTCCTTTCTAAGTTCTTATATTCTTACTCATCACTAATTTCTGATCTCAGGATAATTAGCACTAATTCCTTAAAAAATTAATTAGTCTACTCATGGATGTTAAGACTATTGTGTTTAACACAGGTGGCGACAATGAATTCAGGTGTGAATACATAATCGTATTGTTTTAGTTTAATTAGGCAAAATTTTGACCTGGGTATATTAAAATATATTACCTGAGTGCCAAAAATTTACAAGTGTATTTTGTGAGATCTTACCCCTGTTGGACTTGACATTTGTCTCTGTATTTTCATTTATTTTATTAAAATTACAAGGATTTTCAAATATAATACAAATACAAATATAATACAAATATAATTTTGACAGCTACATTCCATATGATGATCCATAATTAGAAAGTAAAATTTTTAAAACTCTAAGAATCTAAGATAAATCAGAAATTATTATAAGACATTATTAATAGGCATCGGATATATTTGTTATATAAGTAATGAAACTTACAATGATTACTGATATACCTGATAATTACACCAAACATCACTAAATAATAGCGCACCACATAGTTAAGAAGAAGACCCATCAATTTTTGCGTAATTCAGAATACATTCAGACATAATTCAAAAGGAACGTGTATCAAATTGAACACGGAAAAGTCATTTGAGGTGTAAATGATACCTATTAACATGCAGTGCTGGTTAAACGTGGGATGGGGATTGACAGAGTTCATAATAAGGATCCAAAGGAAATGAGGTAGTTGAGTAAGAAGCAGGTGTTCTCTGAGCCAGGAACTCAAACACACAGGTGTTTGAGAAACATCACACTCCCTTCAGTGATCTCAAGGGCCTCACCTTTATGTGCCACTCAGAATAGCAGCATTCCTATAATTTCCCCACTGCACTCCACCCCCCCTTTTTTTAAAGTACTGTCTTATGCAAAATTATTGACAAAAGGATGTCACACTGGCTATCTTCCACATTTTTCTGCTCTAGGGTGTGTAAAGTGGAAAAAAAAAAAAGGAATTTAACTGGTTTTCTAGCAAATGAGAAAAAATACAAAAATAAATGAGAAACTTGCAATAAGAAGTCAATGAGAAATCTAGTGTGTCTGAACTGAATCGTGTTGAATTTGGCACGAATGAAGATTACTAAATTTTTTAAGGAATCAGTGCTAATTACCCTGTGTTCCCATTTACTGATTCAAGCCTGTATTTACGTAGTCATTCTCAATTGACAAAAAGCATGCTATTTATAAATGAATCTTTAAGCAATGAAAAAGAGCATCAGCTTAATAATAAAACCCTTTCAATTAGTCAAATCATCAAGTACATGAGCAGTGAAGAGAGCCTATAATGCTGAAACTATAACTTAATTTGTGAGAAGAACCATTCAATCTTGTCTTGGGGACAGGGAGAAGAGAGAAATCTGATCTGAATTTTAAATTAAATTCTACAGTAGCAAACTACCTATTCACACTAATTTTGTTTCTATTTTGCATCTACCCTTTTTTCTCCTGTTTATTAGAATCACAACAGAAAAATTAAACAAAACAAGATGGCAAATTTCATAACTGTTCTAACCCTATCAATTTTAAGCTCATATAAGCTCTGGTAAAGCCATGTATCAGCTCCTACTGTGCAATGGCTTTTTTTATACAGTTTGACTATGTGATGAAAGAAACTAGTTGACATGCACTTACCGTATTAAGCCCTGGCACCTGCATTGCAGACACTAATCAAAGTGCTCCTTCAGAGGGGTGAAAGAATCGCCATTTGTAACGCAATAATTAGGCTGGGTAGAAGGGCCTGAAAAGTAAATCAATCTCGTCTGCTCTCTAAATCTGACACCATTCTCTAGGCAGATTGTTAACATAATGAGACAGAAGCCTACAAGAGGTCCCATAAAAGACCTATGTCTTTTTTTTTTTCCCTTCTTTCTTTATACTTGCAATGTTACTAAGAGCATAATTACACACAAACCTACCCTAAGTCACTGGCATAAAAGCAGCTATTTCTAAGAAGCTCATCAAAAATAAGTTGGCAGAACAGACGGGCTATATAACACAGCAGCAGGCTGACTCAATTTGCCCAACTGGATGAAGATTATTTTAACCTATTCCCTACTAAAATTATCATGATTATGTCTGACAGGGAGAAGTAATAAGTTCCTATAATATGGCAAGAAAATAATTTTGGCAAATTAATCTGATTCTCTGTTCATACTGGGTAAATGAAGAATAATTCTGCTGAAATCAATACTATTATCAAAACTGTGTGAGGAAAGAATTACATCCAGTGTGATCGTTGTGATTTTTAAAAAAGGAAACCAGTAACAAAATAGGAAAATTAGTGGTAAAGTTTGTAAAAAGACAACTTTTCATGTACAGCCTCTCAAATGTCAAGAGTGTAATCTTATTTAATAGACAATAATAAGCAATTCTATTTTCCCTAGTAAGAAAGTTGCACTGTAGTCGGTGCTTTTTAGTACCAAAAGCTTAGGAACCTTTGTTACAGATAACCCATTATGGTTGCTGTAAATAGTTATGTCAAAAATAATATAAAACATATATTATGAAAATAAAAATTAACTATGCTGGAAGTGGTAGAATGCAGTTAGCAGATATTTGTGTAAAACAATAAAATGAGCTGGATGAATCGCTCTTATTTCATAGTCAAACATATATTAGTCATTACTTTTACTCATATACTATGATTTAATTTAATCACTCTCTTTCAGAGACTCTAACTGTGCAGTCTGGTAATACAGTATTGTCTGTGATAACAGACAATCACAGGTATAAGCTTTGCACTAAATCTGGAAAACCTCTAAACTGAGGCTTGTCAGGTGTGCTTTTTTTGAGTTTTCCTGGATCTGAAGCCATTTTACTTGCTTGAGCTATGACAACAACTCCTCTAATTAGACAGGTGGCTACAGCTAAGCTGTGTTAGTTTTGTGTGTCTGTATGGTAGATCCATATTTCTGCACAGATAGCAGTAACAAAGCAATTATTCTACATGGAATGAGATATTTGTGACTCTACCATCACAATGATGTAGAGAATTATTGGCCTAGAATGGCAACAGCAGCCTTGAGAATTGTGGACAAGGTACGTGGCACTAAGGACTTCTAAATTTAACTTATACAATATATTTAATAAAATGGCATTCTTTCCAGTTATTTGGGTTGGTCTTTTTTTGTTCATCTGTACATCATGCTGATACTTTAATACACTCAAAATTCAGGATACTCAATGTGACTGACAAAGGCCAATAAAGACCACTCAATAATTACTAAATTCTTTAAACAAAAAATTCATACATATTTCCTAAGTACCTACATTCTCAATTAAATAAAATCATCCCTTATACTTTTTAAGTGTCTGGAAGTTGTATTTCAATGCAAGCTAGCCAGTTTGTCTTCTATTACAGTTATGTCAGGACCATGACTTCTGTGATCTGCCTGAGTGACCTCAAAGTGAGATGAATTGTGGTTGGTAGGCACCTACTTCTTCACATGGATTGGGTCATTTGGCTCATATCTGAATGTTTGAACTCAGGTAAAGAAACGTAACAGGAAAGTAATAAAGAAGCAGTGTAAGGGTAACTGACTTTCTGAAACCTTTTAACAGAGTCACAACTCTTTGGAAAGTTTATTTATACAAAGGATGCATAAAACTTAAACTTTGTAATCAAAATTTCACACTGATTCTCTGCTGTGTGTGAATCCATTGTTCAAAGAAGGTTTTCAAAACAATCTCTTACTTTGCTGCCACTTCTTTTACAATATTATACCTTCCCATTCTAAAGTGTTTTGTTTTCGTTTGTTTTGTTGTGTTGGGGTCTTTTAGTTCAGAAGTTCTGCTTCGCAAGAAAAGAATGAATCTATTCCTGAAACGGCTGCCCAGCACATGAAAGCTATGAACAGCACACAGAAACCAAATAGAGTCATTCAATATGGCAGGGAAAACTGAACTGAAAACTGGCTTCAGTCTGAACCCTGAATAAGCAGTGTTTGGCTGGGACGAGGCCGATTCAGTGCAGTAAAAAACTTGATTATGTTAGATTAGGTTTTCAGAACTATATATGTTGCAGAAAAGTCAAAGTTTCTCTATTACAACACCATTACAAATGTTCATCATGGCTTTAACCAGAAAAGCAACACATAGAGAATTACTTTTATATTATTTATAAGATTAAACAGAACACACTGTTTTAGTTATATTAAGTAACAGCAGATTTCACAGTCTGTTTAAGCTAGTTTATTTATTTATTTATTTATTTATTTATTTTTACTGGTCAAAATGGAAATTGTGCGGGGGTATTTCCCTCAAAGACTAAGGGGGTTTTTTCCCAAGAAGTAAAGTTTTGCAATGGACATTCAAAAATTATTGCCATCATCATTTGTAGAAGGCAGTATCTGTATTATATATTGTTACACAGCATGTAAAACTACATTCTAAAACTTGCAGTTTGTAGAATGTGCTTGTTTTATTAATACTTCAACTTAATGCAAGGTTGCAAGTTGTCCTGATCTTCTTTTCATATGATAATAAACAGAAAATAAGACCAAAGTGATCAGTATGAACAAGGTTTTGACTTTTATAAGAGCCCTTAACTGAATTATTAGGAAAAAAAGTATTTCAAGTTTACTTTTTAAGAGAGGAAATGAAAACCATTTTGATGAAAACACCATGAACATAAAAAGTCTACAAAAAAAATGTCAACCATGACTTGCATCCTAGCATAGTGCATATCTCTCCTGTCTGGATGGTTGGCATGTAAGAAGCTAGGCACGTCAAGAATAGTCAAAATCTCTTTAGAACTTAAAACCCCCATAAATAAGGTAAAAATCTCTTTCTCAATACCACTGAAAAACTCTTACCTGCAGAGCTGATCTTTACTGCAATTTTTGTGCTCTTTTGTGTACTGCCTGAAAGCAGATTATGCCATGGATGCAAAACACAAGAAATCTCCCAACTACTTCCATGACACAACATTGACCAATGACACTCTGACATCTAATCAGAGCAATCTTAACAATTCTCAGTATTTCAGGTGAAATTTAATTTTTACTGCCCTAAATAGGACAAACATTTTGCTCCACCTACAACAGGGGCAGAGGCAAATCTTTAAGAAAGAAAAGAAAATCAGCTCTGGTTTGCTGCCACTATTAAGAGTGAGGGAAGTGAAAGCTGCTGGTAGGTAAAATCTGATATCTAGCACAAACCTCTGGTTTGTGCTGGGTATCAGCACAACCTCTGGTGTGCATACAAGTCTTTTGGCAGCTACAACTAGGCTGCTTTTCAAGTTTCCACAGTTTCAAAAATAGTACAGCTATGGATATTTTGCTGCTCCACTCCTTTCACACCTACATTTTCAGAGAGAAACAGGAACAGCAGTTGTTTAGAGTATTTTTAATTTATTTTTTTACTTTTTGTCCCTAGCTGCAGTTCTGAGAGGAGTTCAGACAGATTATGAAAAGAACCAAACTGTGTGTATTCTAACAGATTAAAAGAGAGAATTGCACTTTTTTTTTTACAATTCTGATTCAGTATTGTTGTTTTTTTCCCAGATAAATTGAGAGAACTGATGCTATAGCAGTTGACTAAAAACATTAATGAGCTGTATCCATTTTAATTGTTTCAGACTAGCAATTTCCCCTGTAGTTTGAAGGTCTTTGAGAGCACAAAAAATCCAGTTAGAGGCCAAGTTCTGTCCCTTGACTTCAGACGGTTAATATAAAATAACATCTCTGACAGCAGCCCAGCAATTCATTATTTACATTTATGTAACTGCAAATAACATTGTTGACAATTTCTTTCAATTAAGCTGAATAAAATAAAAAAACACTCTCATCCAATACAGTACACAGCTAAATCAATTCAACTTTTTTTCTTTTTTTTTCGGGGGGAAGGGTGGTTAGTTTTGGTTGGGTTTTTTGGGGGGTTTTTTGTGGGTTTTGGGTTTTTTTGTGGTTTTTTTTTTTGTTTTGTTTTTTTGTTTTTTTGTTTTTTTGTTTTTTTGTTTTTTTGTTTTTGGTTTTGGTTAAGTTTTTCAAATGAAAATACATCCCTGAAGAAAAAAGTACCCTGGAAAACATGACCCTGAATACAGATGAGTCTTATGTGGGGGTCATGCTTTGATTAGTAGTTTTTGGTTACTCAGAAGCCAAGTGACTCTGCAGTTTGTTGAACAAGCTATAAGGAGATTGTTTTCGATAGCATTTTGAGATTAAAAAGCATGTCAGAAATGCATCGAAGCCTACCAGAAATTGCAAGGCCTTCACAATAGTTCAAAGATCTGGATACATTAGGCTGAAGACTACATTAAGAATTATGTGCAGATATTACACATAGTCCTCCAAAAAGTTTTGTGTGACAGTCTAAGCTGCTGATTTTGTCAAAAGGAGTAGAAAGGGTTATGTTGGAAACTCCTGTTCCTACTGACTCTTACTGACATACTATTAATGTCTCATTTGTAAATTTTCTAGAGACACAACCTAATTTGAAACGTGTGGCAATCTGACAAACACTATTATCTGCTAAAATTGTGTTAGCTAAAGGCCAGTAAAGCTCCAAGAAGCCAGCAGAAAAGGGTCTGCTACCTGCATTTGCGTTTTGTAGCTCAGAGTTCTCCTCAAAAAAGTAAGGAAAGACAAAATAGTAAGACAAGAACTGTGTACTATCACAGACATATTTTTACTGCATAAAAAGCAGACCTTCAGAAACACTCTCAATATAGCTGGTAGTTAACATCCCAAAGCAGCAATGACAGAATTTAAAGTAGCAAGTGGCACGAAGATGTCCAGAGTTTTATGCCCGCAGTCCCCCCAAGGCCGGAGCAGGCTGTGGGCAGTGCTGCAGTAACCAGCACAGGCCCAGTTATCACTGACTTTTGTTGAAGCTACAGGACTTCATGAAATTAGTCACCTTGGAGATGAATCTCTGACTTTTACATGCTAATGTGCTCCCTTAGGTGTTCCCTGTGCACTGTTCTGCATTTCATGAAAACCTTTTATCAGAGATATTGTTTTTAACAGATAAAATAAAGAGACAATCAAGGCAAAAACTGATCTTCAAAAGAAATTAAATTAAAAGAGAAGCAACTAATAAATTGGAAAACTTTCTAATTGCAAATTAACCCCTGACTCACCCAGCTGATTATGGGCTTAGCTTTCATACCACTTAATTCTCTGCACACTTGTCAAGAGGAAATAGCCATCACTCTTCCTAGCCAGCCAGAGTACAACAGGAGAATATGAGTCCAGTTACTAAACAGCAATAATAAAACCACCTTAATTGCTTCAATTAGATCATCCACCGGGAACCACTGTACACAACCCATAGGGATTAACAGGCTCTTCATGAAACTCTACCAACAGTTATGCAGGGATGAGTAACCATCAAGAGCAGGCAGAGGAACAAAGTTGCTATCTGTAAGTGGTCTCAGTTACTCTCTGTGCTCATCTGTGGGGAGGAATCACTCTTCACCCAGGTAAAAACAGCCAACCAGATCAAGTCAGAGGCAGATTTCTGTAAAGATATCCTTGAGAATCACGCTAATGTTAAGTGCAAAAGTAAACGTAGTCTCATCATACTGGATGTGTCACAAGAGCAGGAGGCATTTAGTATTTTGACACCATCTTTGCTCAGCCTGTGTGCCTTGCCCTTTTCAAATTGTGTTCACCTTGTCTTTGTTGAGAGGTGTTTATTTGGCATAGCAAGAGTCAGTGTAAGTACAGGAAATCAAAGGGATTAATGTTCATAGAAAGTAAATACAGTGGAAGTATTTCTTTTAATGGACAAATAATTAAACTGGTTTTGACTTTATTTGATCATTTTTGTGAACATGATATTTTAAAGTTACCTCTATTAGTAATGAGAAGACAAGAAAGAAAAGAATTAACAGTGCTTCTCATGTGGCAATTTCTATATGTGGCTAGGTACATGTATATGAATTTAATGTACATACATATTTATTGAAGACTATACATGCATACAGAAGGATGGTAATAAAAAATGTGTGTTAAAATTTCAAATACCCTCAGGACAACAAACTAATTCTAAAATTATTTTCTGGGCATCACATTCAAGTGGGAATGATGCAATCTCCTGAATACAGAAAACTCTGCCTTGCAGCTAAATCTCTGGCATCTACCTACTCTAGTGAGACCATGCAGGACTCCATATGCTTCAGTGACACTAAGCTTGTAGACTGAAACTTGCCCCCCAACTAAATTTATGGTGGTTGGGTTGAGAAGTCGATTATAATTCCGCAAAATGACAAAGTAGAAGCAGACTTGTCACAACTTAAGAGGTCACAGTACATTCTGGTATGTGATCAAAAGTGAGACAGAACACTTTAGCCATAAGAAAATCCCCGGGGCTTTTTAATTTTGCCATAAGCCTGGATGAGCTGGTTTATTATAGCATTTGACAACTTATATACCATTTCAGGAAAAGAAGGCGTATTCTAAAGCCATGGATTGGTGACAAAAACCTTCTAAGAAGTTCTGGTTGCAAATGATACAACTGCTCTTTAACTGCAGCTCAGTCACAAGCATTTGACTTAGCATATAAAATAGCTTTAGGAACACTTCTGTCCACCTTTTTCTGCTACTGGAGACCCTTTCTACATGCTGCTTCCACTGGACTTCTCTGACAAGCTGAAGCTGCAAACAAAAAGTATCTTCCTAAAGAATATCTAAAGAAGTAGGAAAATACCATAAAATGTCTTTCTGATAGCATGCCCGTCTTACCACAGACTGGAAACAAAGACACCTAGAATGTAAAATAACATTTAACCTGCAATGTCTTGTATGGCCAGTTGACAAAGACATTTTTCCAAAGGGCAAACACCACCTTTTCAGATACCAGTATGAAAGGAAATGGGACGAATGAACACCTGCACTTAGTCCTTGCATCAATATACTTGAAAAACCCAAATTATGTGCTAGCTCTCCAGAGGCACACAGAAAAGTTCTAAAAGTGTTCTGCTGGGTTGGATTGGCAGAAAAAAAATGCTTCTGATCATTTCCAAATGATGAGTGACACCCTAAAGAAGGGAAAATAGAAAATGATTGCTTGAGAAAAGCAGAATAAAACCAGCATCTGCTTTACAGTCAGACAGACTTTACAAAGGACAGATAATGCTTCTAAGAATAATAACATTCTTAGCACTCTAATTGGGCAGAGAGTTTTATCTACTATATGAGCAGGCTTACTAGTATATATCTTTTGCTCTTCCAGACAAGTCTTCACTCCCTCTATCGTACCACACTATTTAATTTGCAGCTATTGCCAAGTCCGTATTCAATCTAAGCAAAGTTGGCAGAATTTCTATAGGAGTGTAATGTTCACAAAAATTGCACAAAAAAGAAAAAAAGATGATGGCTCATGTTATTCTGCAGTGTAACTGAGATGAACCTGATGCCAGTTTTTCTATCCTTATTCTCTGGAGGTTGATGTGGAGAAGTAGGAAATGTTTTGAACTTAAGAACTACTCCTTTCAATGGCAGTGACTTTGCTCTGTGGTCTACACTCTGTAAATTCAGGTTGAAGATACTGTGTTGCTCTATTTCAGATTTTTATTCTTCAGGTTTGTTTGTAATGCCAAGGGACTTTGGAAGACAATTTTTCAACACCTTAGAGGAAATATTTTACAATAAGTAGAAGGTTCCTAGCAAATCAGCTAGAAAGTAAAATCTAAGACTTAAGAAAATATTACATATTATTAAGTGCATTTTATTTAAATAAAGAAACTTTTCCTCTTGCACAGCAATGTCCAGTTTTCTCAGTAGTGTTTTCCAATTTTTGTGGGTTTTCGGTTAGGAGCTGGATTTTGGGGGTTTTTTATTCACTATTGTTAAACTATTTTTACTATTATTTTTGGAAATATAACAAAATCAGATTCGCTGCATTACCACGACTCTCTAAATACTGTCTAATCTTTTTTCAACTTAAAAAAAAAAAAAAAGTAAAGAAAAGACCAAACATGAGCCAACATGGCAAGAACACATTCTTTGCTATATACAAAATTCCTCTCTCAGACATGTGTTGTCCATATGCAAAGACAACTGCCTTTGCCATGCCCTTCAGTACATAAAGGTTTTACAGAGCTATATCCACTGCTTGTTTGTATGGTCTTCAACTGCATGCTAGAGTAAAACAAATAAAATTTGTGTATTTAAAGGGTAACATACTATCATCAAAGAGAAAATATCAATAAAGAAATGGGAAAACCTTTCCATAAAAAAGTGCAGAAAATACAGAAGGAATAGTAGTTTAAGCAAGTAATTTCAGGTAGGTTTTCTTAGAGCTAGAAGTATGACCGAATTAATTAATAATTCAAAACTAAGGGAAAAAGCATATTCATGCGCCTCAAAACAGTCTAACATTTTTTGAAAATGCATAAAAGAAATGCTGAATATCTTTGGTAGGAAAAACCTGTTCAGAAATGTTTGGGACGGGTATCAAACATTCTTTGTTAAAAACTAACTCTGCGGTGGTTTTGCGCAGACCCACAGCAGCATGTGGTACCTGCCACAGACTGCTTATGGGATTGTGACATTTGCTGAGCATTTGCACAGAGGAATAATGGAGCATAAGGTTAGGTTGCCCCCATGCTGAGACCACTGCCCATTATGCTGACCAGTACTGTCTCTGGCTCTCTTCTGATCCCCCATGGCCTGGACATATTTATTATCTCTTGTCTTAGACTGTGCAGAGACATTTTAAATGAGTCACAGTGGCAGGTGGCCCTTGTTAATACCTCTTAGGATGTGAGAGCTGCTGGAATGCCTAATCAGAGAAAGGAAACCAGAAGGTGGGACAGGGAAAGGTCCTATGAGGAAACACATGAAAACAACTATATTTGGAAGAAAAATATGTTTTGGTCATTTGAATCAACAATAATGGTATAGTCCATTATTGTTGAAAAGGAAATTCCGCATAGTAATAGCTTAATATATCCTGTTTGGGGCAGACTAGGGATTAATAACATTTTGTACTATCCTTTTAAATAGGTAACAAAAATCACAGATTACTTTATTGTAATGGAAAAGAAAATTATTATAAGGAAAGTTAAAACTATGGACTGCAAGTTCAATTTGATAACTAAATCTGGAGTAAAATAATTCTAAACATTGACATTTAGTGGAAGCTAAAAACTTTGTTACTTCTGATGATGAAAAACACTTTCCAACAGAGGTAAATCAACTATGTGTTTTCCAATGAAAGCTTAGACTCCAGTAACAAAAGCACCAAAGAATACAAAGGAAATGTTCTCTTTTCTATTCTAGCTTACTGGAACTGGAGATCAGTGGCATTATCATCTTTTTCTTGAAAGGAACTACAGAGAACAGGAACAGACATGGCAGTGGGAGAGGTACACAAAGTCTACATAGAATTTACAACCACTAAAGCAAAAGGAGTGGAGAAATTTGTTATGGAAATGGATGATGTAGTTAGTAGAAATAAAAGGTAAATACTAGTGGAGAAAAATAACACCAAGAAATGAATCACTGGCATTAATTTGTTTCTGGAACAATCTTGCAAGATTAGGGTAGGAAATTAACTGCTTTTAACAAAGCATCTGAACACACACATTAAGTTGCCGCAGGAGGCGGTGTGAGTGATATACTTAGATTTGGCAAATTTCTGATTACTCTGATTTACATACATTAGCCTGCATTAAACGCACATCAAAATTTTAGTGTATTTTTTTTTCTTTTTGTGGTTTTTGTTTGTTTGGTTCATCTGGATTTTTATTTGTTCTTGTTTTTGTTTTGGGGGGGTTGTTTGATTTTTGTTCTGTTGGTTTTTGGGGGTTTTTTTTGTTTTTTTAAAAAATAAACCTCATACTGGTTAAATAGAGGCACTCTTAGAGTCTTGTTTTGAAGGAAAGCATACCCCATTTTGGGGTTTGAATGTTCTACAAATGATTATGTGCTCTACTTTTTTTCACTGACTAAATTAAAAATCAATCATATGTAAAACTATAAATACAAACATCTGAAATATAAATGTGTGCATGCATGTACATATACTCTTTTATATTCATGAAAATGGAATGTCATGATAGCAGAGGGAAATGTGTTTTGGATGTCATTTCCAGAGGATAGAACATCATAACAATACTTCTTTTTAAAAAAAGTATCTCTAAATTTGCAAAGTGCAACAGTGAGTCAGTGATTTGAGATGATCCAATTAAAATTAACTCATTTTAATCACAGGAGTGGTCACTTACACCATCCAGAACCACTTAAGTTTATGAAGAGTTTTACTGTACAAAAACAATGGCCGGTTGCCAACTGCTGTTACTGTGAGATATACAGAGGTATACAAAAAAATACTTTTGATGTATTTACAAAATATATAAATATATACAGAGAAATAATTAACGAGTACTTACTAAAAAGGCTTTTGTAGTGTGCTTACATTTCCTTTTATATTAATAGGTACATCACCTTTACATGAGCAAGGCAGCGTTACCGCAAAAGAGAGGATAAAGTACTCGGCCCACAGAAACCAATTACAGTTCCACTAAACAACAAGAAAATGAAAACCAATTGAAAGCACAGCTAATCCTCATCTTTGAAGGAACGCAGCACCAAAATACTTGTCATACACTGACATTTTAATGTTTCTCACTCCTCAAACTGTCCCACAAGGCCTCCTCTGTCCTTAACTCTTACACTGTTCTACATGTCTTATGGGAGAAAAAATAATTAAATATCACACTAAGTCTTGAATTAGAGTTCTGTTGTGTACCACTTTGGGTTATCATACATTAAAATAGGGAAGACAGACAGTACTTGGCATGCATTTACCTTCTGGAGACAAAGTAGGTCTTCACATGCTATCAGCTCTAAAAAATTCATTGAAATTAGGAGTAAAAATGTGAGATTAGGCATCTAAAGTAACAATTTGTAGTCCTGGACACAGCATTCCTGGTAAAAGAACTCAAATGAGTTAAACTATAAAAATACAATAATACTTTGTGGGAGTTCCCTAAAAGCTAAATAGGATTCCATGCAAAATTTTCAGATTATTGGGGTTTTTAAGAGAAAAGTTATCCAGAGACCTCAAGTATTAATCTAAATAAAATACTGTCATACTCAAAACATTTTTTTTCAAGTAAATGTACTGTTCAAATGAAGCATGCAAGTCCATTTTACTTCAGCAGTTATAGTAACCTGGACATACAAATAATGAAAACCATGATCAATTTTTCTATTTTACTTTCAATGTGTTTAAAAATCTTTAGAGTTCTCTTATGTCCTGGTCTGAAATGTCTGAAGTTATTATAGAAAGTTGACTGCAATATTTGTTATTATTGATTATTTCAGCAGTTGGAATAGGTACTTAACTTCTGCTCATGAACAGCTAGATACGTGCAAGATTTGATCCAAACCACAAAAGCAACAGCTTTGTTATATCTTTATATCTGTTTCTTAGCACTCACTTTTCACGATCCCTTTCCAGCTCATGAAATAACTTTTATTTTTTTCATTAGAATCTCCGTCATGGGTTACAGAACAGCAGCCATGATAAAAACCTCTCTTACTCATGAACTAGTATTTTATCGTTTAACCAATTATAGGTCTGAAATATTAAAGGAGGAATGAAAGTTGAGCTGTCCTAAATGGAAATCCAGAACTAATTTTAACTTCGGACTGTTCTGATCCTTCTTATTTCTCAGAGTCTTACTTATTTTAATTCTGTACTCCATGTTTATCCTCCAAAAAAGCAATTACTGTGCTTTTAGAGTGTTAGTGATGTATTAAAGAAAATGTTATTATGCCAATTAGCTAGATTAATGCTGGCTTGCTTCAATCTAAAAGCTGGTTTTGATCTGGGGTTCTGATCCCAATAACTGCCTGGAAAAAGGCTGGCATGCAGATTAGAAAAAAGTAGGTGTCCACTCATCCTTATTTTAAATTAATACCTTTTTCCATGTAGAGAACATTTGCTTCATTCTTCCTGAGGTTAGTTCCTGTCTTGCTTTAAATCACACCCGGAGCAGATCTGCCAAATAGCCTGCACTTGCCAAATCAGTCCTGCATTCCTACAGAATGGAGAAAGTGTACCACAGGCTGTCTCTTCTTCCCCTTCTCCAAACCCATCACCCTTTGGCAGGCTGCTGTGAGCCAGAGTATGCATTTCCTGATCTTCATCCACCCAGGTCCCATACTGATCTTAACCAATGATATCTTGTTTATTCTATCATTTTAGCAACAGAAATGTTATATATGAGACTGCAAGAAGAAATTAAGATAAAACTCTGCTTGTGATATATCAAATGCAAGCCTTATCCAGTTTTCCAAAATCTGTTGCTTTTATTTTTATAAATGCAATGCATCACATTTTATTGTAACGCTCACTTGTGCACTACTAGCTCTTTTTTTGTCATTTAGTTTAAACTATGAGGTTTATCAGTGTGCTGTTGACTCCACACTAACAAGCATTAACCTTTCACTAAAGTCGTTTCAGAGACACAGCTCTCAAGCTGGCTTCCTTGAGATAACTCAAACACAGTTATTGTTAGCCTTGTTCTTACTTTGACAATTTCACATGGTTAGGGGGAAGGAAAAATCATTGTTCATCCCATTCCTGTCACTGTTAGCAAAAGGCAAAAGACACTGGAATAAAAAGCATCTAAGTGGAGCCTTTTAAAAATGCCCAGTGCTCTTGAAGAGTCAGCAATGACAAGTAGGGATCTCAGTAAGTCAATTCAGGTTTCTGTTAGACTCCAATCACTAGAACTTGGCACATCTGCACTTGTGTTTCCCCTGTTTCAGTTAAGTGACATGAATTTGGGCCCCAAGTGTCCTCTTTCTGTTTTGCAAGTGGACTAACTCACACCTTCTTAAACGCTGTGCATGTGTATGGATTATTTACTTAGCCATAACACTTATTCAGGAGATAATATACTAGCTACTTTAAAGAAGAAATGAAAGCTTCCCACAGAAAATTCTTCTACACACAATGTTATTTAAAATCTATTGTTGCTTCTTGTATATCAAGGGAAATATTTTCTCAGTATTAATGGAAGAGGACATTTTTCATTTTATTTCTGAAGATCAAGCATGATTTTAGAAAGGTTAGCTAGGAAAGGGAAAATACCTTGATTATTTTCCATGTCTCACCCTATTGTTTTTTTAATTCATCTGGTTGTCCATCTGAAATAACTTGCACAAAGGATGAATTAAAAAAAGCAGCCCACAAAACTTGGAGAACAGTCTGCATTCAAATGCAATTTATACTTTACAAGGACTATGTTCAGTCAGTGCCTTAAATTACATAATCTTGCAATGTGGAGATATTTTAAGAATTGAACTAAGGTTTCCTATACCATTGACAATTAAAGCATTTCTAAGATGATACCACTGTTGAGTTAATACCAGGTCTATCTAATCATGCTATTACTTTCATTCTAATCTTGACCAAGTCAGTTTTGAAAAGGTGAGTGCTTTCAAGACGTACCATTATAAATGTCAACTGTGTACAAGTCACTCGCTTTAAATATACATGATCAGGCTAGCCTTCCTTTCAGGCACAGTCAAGGCCAAGGACACATATTTTCTTTTGTCTTTGAAAAAAGTAACAGACATTGGATTCTTCTTTCACTGTTAGATTCATAAACAATCCTTTTAATGAAGGATCTTTTTCTTTTTTACACTTTTTTGTGAAGTACAAAAAAAGAAGAAAAATAGTACAATGGAACAGAGTAACACCGTGTTATGAAATGTTCAAACTGAAAATGTCTTTCTGTGAAAGATAATAGCTAAGATGACTACAATTGTCAAAGCCTGGTCAGGTTAATGAATGAAAATTATGCCATTATCCTTTTTTATACTGCCATACTACTACTGTTTTGTTTTGTTTTTTGTGGGGGAGGGGTTGGGCAGGGATGGGTATATTCCATGTGGCTATTTTTACACAGACTTTAAAGAGAATGCAGGTGTCTATAATTTCTTAAAAATATCATCAGGCAAATATGGATATTGATCTATATATTGGTTAATAAATAGTTTTATGCAGTCATCACATAAGTTGAAATTACAAATACTCATTGACTATTACTGAAACTGCAATTACTTCAACATTTCTTCCAGCAACAGATTGAAAAATTGCTTACAGGGATCAGAGACTTTCATTCTTTGCATACGCAGAGATAACTATCTAAACCAGACAAAAAGCCCCACATATGATTGTAAAACCTTCCTTCTCTCCCTCCTAAACTTACATCTTTGATTACCCAGTAATTTGCTGGCCTGAGAATTCAACAGGACTGAATTCTCACCTCATACTCCAGATGACTGGGAAAAACACTGCCTTTGTTTCAACCTCATCTTCAAATCTTTTTTCATGTCAGGAAGACTCCATTTGCTGCTCCAAGGAGATTTCATGGAAATGTTCAGTCAGAACTTTCTCAATACTTAAGCTCGTTATGCATGGCACTATATTTTTCCATGGACAGTTGGGTCTAAACCATAAGGTTTTGGTTAGCAGGGAGCTGTCTCATTTCAGACAAATCCAGTTCCAGCTGCCTCCAAATAGAACCACCACAGGACACCAGCTGAGCCATGCTGGTGGTGGCTGGGGTAAGCATGTACATGAAAGAGCAGAATACTGGACAACAGAGTGGTGAGAGGGGGAAAGAGTTTGAAAATTGCATGAATACCAAGGTGAGAAAAGAAGGAAGAGGGGGGGAGATGGTCCAGGCAATAGACACTCCACTGCAGTCAACAGAAATGCCTACAAAGCTGCAGGTTTATCCTAAAGAACTGCAGCCCATGAGAAGGACTCTTGCTGGAAGAAAGGAGAACTGTGAAGAGGAAGGAGCACCAGAGAGGAGCCACTAGAGACTGACCACAACCCACAATTCCCCATTCTTCTGTGCTGCTTGCAGGGTGGTGGCAAGGAAGATACAGGACCCTAGTGTGAAGTTGGCCATGGGCTAAAGAGGAAGAAAAACATTAATACTTGGTTTTGTTCCTTACTACCTGAATATATGTTAATTTGCAAGAAAATTAATATTCCTCATTTTAGCAAACAGTAAGAAACCTCCCTGTCTTTGTTTCAGCCTACCAGCATTTTCAGATGATTTTCACACCCACTCTCACAGAAGGAATAGCGACTGAGTCGGTGGGTGGGAATTTGTTCCCTAAGCAAGGCAATCCCACCACAGCACCAGAGTTAAACGTAGGTGTATCACTCATATGACACTATAGCTAATCTTCTACAACAAGGCATGACTCAGCCCCTTGGCAATGCCTTTCATTGTGTTCCAAGTTCCAAATTTGCAGAAGAAATCTATTCTGTAACATTTGTTTACATTTAGCATTAAAACACACCTAAAGCTGTATGAACACAGGTAATTGAACACAAAATTAACTCCAGAAGGTTTAAGTATTGTACTTTGAGTCAGTTGTTTTCAAAAATAGCTGCACTGGTACTGTACATAGTAGGATCAAGAAGAGACCTGCGTATCCAAAAGCTGTTCATTTCTACCAGCTGTAACATCTTAATACTACAAACAAAATGCAGCTCAACCTTGTATTGCTCTTAATTAACAAACAGTATATAACACCATATCACATATGGAGTTTGTGTTCTAAGATTTCCTTCACCTTCAAACTGGTGGTTTTTTGCAAATTTTCCCTAGTATAAATTATGAATATTTTCTACAGTGGTAAATATTTTTTTATCATGGCAGTATTCAAAGTTCTGTGTGGCAAAGGCTCTTAAATGCATTATTCATAAAATGGAAAACAAACGTGAAAGATCTGAGTACTTTTGTGACCAAATCTATCCCAAAACATATTCCCAAGAATATGATTTCCAAAACACTAGGTACATATAAAACAAACAACAATAGCAAAAAACAACAAAAATCCAATAACCCAAGAAAACCCCCAGAATAACACCCCAAACGTACTGATAAGGAAAAGAGGAGAAAACAAAATTTCCTTTAAAATGCTGAACATGAGCTAAGGTAGTGAGCTTCCTACAGATACTTTAGGACAGAAAGTAAAAATACTGCATGGCTCCTCCTCTAGGTATTCTTAAATATTTTTGTGAATTACTCCTGTAACTGAATTAGAAAATGATGCTGACTTCTAATACAGAGCATTTGATAAATACCTTAAGTATGAAAAACTGTATATGCAGCAAGGGATGTATTAAGGCTAATTGTCAACAAAGTATTTCAGCCTTCCCCATGTAAAATTAGTCATCTGTGTATAATACTTATACAGGCTCTCTATTTATCCAGTCCAAAGACTTCTTCCAGGCAATTCCCACTGCTCTCAGGCACCTCTTTTTGAAATGTGTTAATTACTTGGTGTCAATGAATTTCCACTGACCACAGGAGGAGCTAAATGTCCAGTTTATAACTTGACAACTCTTAGACAACTGAGTTGGGTGAGTTAGTTCCTACCCAGGCTAATCACAGGCAAACAACTTCCAGCAAAATAATATCTCCTCTTTGCCAGAGAGAAACTAATGCAAGATCAATTCTGTAATGTATAGGGATTGGTTGGGTTTCTTTTTCCTTGCTTTTGTTGTCTTCGTTTTCCTTTTACAATGCCCCCTTTGTCTTTAATAAGCTTTGATTTAAACCACCTTGCAAAACTCATGCCCTCCAAAGCAAAAAACCACATACTAAGCATCAACATCAAGCTTGGAAGGTTTACTAGAATTTTAAACACTAACCTTATTGAAAAATTGTTAGGCTGCAGGCAGTGGTGCAAACTCCAAGAGAAAGAACTTTGCAGTTTACCCTATTTGACTTCTGGTTTTTTGTTTATTTTGGACCTTTAGAAGGGATCTTCTGTTTAATGGGTACATTCTGAGACAGCTGATTAGACTCCTTCATTACTTAATCGTGTTACCACCACAGGGAACGCACATGATCAGAGTGCCATAAGTGGTGAAATGGAGACACCCATTCATTTCTTTCATGGCAGAGTATAAATGAGACTGTTTTTAAATGTAGAGAGCATAAACACAAAATTTAAAATTTGAAACTTGGAAAAAAGGTCTCCCACTTAATAGACTATTGCATATTACCCTATTTCATAGGAGTAAGGAATAATTTCACAGTCCACCAAAGCAATGAGGGATTGCAGTGAAAATGTGAACACTATCAATAAAGCATTAGGGTGTTAAGATATAGTGTAAATTATCCTAAAGAAATTTTCACCTAGTATCTTTGACCACCCAGGAATTACTTTTAATAAATACAAATTGAGTAATGAGGGAAAAGTGTACATTTTGGAAAAGACAGTGCACTGTGAATATTTTTCTCCTTTTCGTCACAGATTTTTTATTATGTGTAACTGAGAAGAAGTCTATAAAAGAGTAACTCCAGAAGAACCCTAATTAGAAAGCATTTACACCAAAAAGACATTTGATTATGCATTAAATTCTACAATGTGTATCAAAAGCATCTATCTCATGAATGTAGCCTTCTCAACAGGCAAAACTCAAACCTCTGTGATGTTGTACCTTGAGTAATCATTTGCACTCCTGCACAGACGATGTAAATCACTGTTAAATTAATTATCCTCCGAGGTAAGACAGCAGTTAGCTAAGGCAGCAAGCATCATCACAGCTCCCATGAAGTTAAAGCACTGAGACAATATGTGTGAGCAGACCTGCTCCTGAGACCACTTCAGCCCCAGGCATGCCTGACACGCCAGAGCAAAGAGTCTGGTGAGATCCAACACACGGAGCCTGGCAAGCACCAGAACCTCACAGAAAGGTGTTCCACAAGAACACCCTAACACACTGCACCAGTGGATGGTTTTGCAGAAGAGTAAATCTGATATTTGTTCATGAACAGCCAAACAGTGTCAAGCATCAGTATCAATATCTGCCTATCATGATTCATGACGCCTCCAGGATCTACAGCTTTGTACTATCTTCAAGAGTTATCACAGACGTGAATGGGAAGAGTTTTGTCCCAAATGACCAAATTACTTTTTTTCAATATAAAATTGCATTTTTCCAATGTAACAATGAATAACTGATCCTTCGTAAGTATCTGGGTTGTGTATAAAGTATATTTAAGCAACCTAATTTAAAATGAATAAGACTGAAATCTAGTTCATAAATGATACAGAACTTTTGATAGCTAGAGATATTTGCCTTTTCAGAAAAAAGAAAAAAGTACAAGTCGCTTAACATTTATTTACTTTTCAGACTAAAGTATAAATAATTTAGTGGTGATAAGCCTTCATTTGAACAACATGCAATTTGATAATGTGTTCCTAAGTAAACACTGTGTATTATGCTAAGGTGGGTCATTTGCAAACTATATTTGTCATATCCACTTTTTTACCTCTTTGAGTTTCCTCTTACACTAGTAAAGCTTTTAACAATTAAAATATGGCTTTGGGTTGGCTTTTGTAGGGGATTTATAATAACGAAAAAATCTCTTTTTGATCTTCTAGAAACTTCACCAAGTAATTTAGTCATAAATAAATTATGCCAAACTAAGAAAATGTAATAAAGACAGCTATAGATAGTGTCTAGATCAATACAAACATTACAGTGTACTTTCACGATCTTTTTAACTCAAAGGAAACGCTTGGTACTCACACAGAAAATCACTGAGCTTCCATCCCACCAACATATTCCTGATGATGAACAATTTCTTATTAAGAAATTGTCACACAATGCAATGAGAAGAGTTTTTTTCAAAACTTCAAAGGAAAATCATACAGAATTGTTCTGTCATGCTCATACATCTTAAGACAACATTTTTCACTTTAAAAACATAATGAGACTTTAAATGCCATTACGTCAAAGATGCAAAAGAAGAAAATATTTTTCTGCACCTCTTACTGAGGGAAATTATATTATTATTTAGGATTTTTTTTTAATCAAATTGGCCATTTGATACTCTGTCTCAAACCACCTACTTTCTTTTAAAATATTTTCAGTCCAAGGTAGTGAAGTCTCCTAAAATTGTTCTGAAAAGCCTTCTCCAATATCTAGAAACAAAAATCTAGGACTTTTTGGGTTTTTTTGTTGTTGTTTTGGTTTGTTTTTTTGTTGTGTTTTTTTTTAATCTATCCCTGGAATAAGTTAATTTCTATCTCTTTATATGCCCTCAATGATGTGTTTTCTCTCAGCTTTTAAAATTTTATCTCTCCTTTTTCCCTACATATTGCATCCTTACAGGATGTGGAAGCTCGCTAGTTCAGCAAAGGAAATCATCACGTTTAAAACTATCTATTTAAATTACATACACAATTGACTTGCATCAAATACAAGACATGAAAACTTTCTAGTATTCCCCAGGCTTGGGATAATTATCTGTGTCTATTTGTATTTCTCCAATTGTTTTTCATAAGTAAAAGTTCAAAACATCATTTTGAGCTTTTTAGATTACACAAAGGAGCCAACACCATCATAAAAGATTCAGCTAAACACCCAGGCAAACCAAAAAATCAACTGGAAAATAAAATAAAATTAAATAAAAGTTAGCTCTTTTTCATAAAGATAAAAGTTCTCTCAATTAGAAGACAGTAAAAAGTATCATTAAACTATATGGAATATGGACTAAAGATCTTATTTTCCATGGTTTTGAAGCAACAGAACAGCTCAGAAATGTAATCTACCAGGAAAATAACCTGAAAAGTAGAAATAGGTGTGATGAGAAGAACAAATCCCTTTTAAGAGTCAGTCACCTAATCTTGATCTGTCAAACACAGATGGATTCATACCAATCTCCCTGCATTTCTAGGATTCGGTTTTGTTGATTTTGCCACGTCCTACATCAAGCAGTCAAGCTACTTTAAGGCATGCCTCAGTATGGAAGTCTCAAATCTCATGGTTGTTCTGCCAGTTGGAGTCTGAGAGGAGCAAAGTGTATGGGTTCCCTTTTTAAAAAAAAACAGTTAGGAGATTAACATCCAAAGTTTTGAGTGATAGAACATCTCTGTTACTATGTTTCCTCATGGTTCCATGAGCATTTATCTGGAATGCTCCTAAAGTTGTAAAATAAAATAAATGCATAATAAAAGAAATGTTGAGAGCAAAGGTAAATGGCAAATGGCTTCCATGTAAAAGTTAAACCATCTGCTTGTGTTTTATACAGAAATACATAATCCCTACCACAGTGCACCCTTAATGAAAATACTTAGTTGATTAATATGAATCAATTCCTCACTTGCATCACCAAAATTATAACTTGTTCTTCTCAGCCACTGAAAGGACAAAGATACTATAATTGTTTAGGTGCACTGGATTCTTCAAACAGTAAAAGCTGAAGAATTTGTCAAGAATATGTCAAGAATTCTTTGCAGCCTAAATCACCAAAGATTTTGATGTTCATACCTATTACTATTTTTTCTTTTTATTTTGTTTGTCTGTGTTCTTTAGTAGACTCTTACAATCCTGATAGTTTGTGTCCAGAGCCCAGCAGGAGTGTGAGGAAAAAATCTCAAGTATATTTGATGCAGACAAGAAATTACACTTACAATCTTTGATTGCAGTAACAGACAAAAATGGCTTAGTAAATATCTTTAGCTTCTAAGGAAAAGGAAAAAAAACACAACCACATTTTCTAGCATGCTGCAGCAGGCACTGAACTATTTTAAAATATAACAAAACAGGGTTCCAATTTTTAATGTAGAGAAGTAGGGGGCAAGAGAACCTCACTAAAATACCTGTAGTTTTTCATTTCACTTCAGATGATTTAGAATTAAGGGTTTTGGAGGATTTTTTAATATTTGTAAGTACCAAATACTGATGATGCATTTATTGTAAGTAACTGTTGATTCCTGTAATCATGAATTCATATCCCATCTCCACTGTGAATAATACGTTCAGGTTTTTTGACAGAACAAGATTATTTCTCATTGTCAGGAAGAAAGTAGAGAGCCTCAGAGATCATAGGGATTTTATTCACAAGGACAGTATCTGTATAAATTGCAAAAGTCACACCTTTGTGTGTCCTATATTTTTTACTCAGGTCAAGACTGTCTAACTCATCTCCAAATAAACCAACACTATTTACACTTTCAAGTCTCACATGTATCAGAAACCCAGAGCTTCTAACCTTGCATAAAGATTAGTCAGTAGAAAGGTGAACACTGCAGTGCAGTAAAGCTCCTGCTAACCTTGTGTTGGTGCACTCGTCAGAGCAATATTGTATCAAAGGCACGACTTTTGCTTTGATTCCCTAAGCCTTTACAAGGCACTCTTGGTTTAGATTTTTTTGCTATTCATATCTGAAGTTAAGCTCCATTAAATATCTGTAATAGAATGAGGAGATTCATGATGTCTGCTTCCGTTGGTATTTAGATTATGGGAAGCATCTCCATTTGATGAAAAAATGAAAATACTGTATCTTCCCTTACAATTTCAGGCTTTTAAAATGGATTTTATTTTCCCACCAAAATTAATAATGCTTTACTGCCAAGTGTTCAGATTTTTCCAATACTTGAATTTTATTTGGGCATCCAACCTCTTTGTTTAAAAACATTGGAACATCTTAAGATCCTTTTCTCCTAATATTTCAGATATTTTAAGTAGTCCTCTGCCTTAGTTCCTGGTCATCTGCAGAGAATTTTTTGATCTCATTTGCACAAAAGGAGAAAAAAAAAAAAAAGGAAAAAGGAAGAATCACTACTACTAAATTAATTAATTTTTATCCATCATACATTGGACAGACATTACCATATCTGACTTAAGAAGCTCAAAATAATTTATTAACATTTTCTTGCGTAAGCTACATGACAGTTTTCATGAGCATGTGTACAAATTTTATATAAACCTTTAGCAGAATAGTACAAGAAATAGCCACAGGCCTTTAACTTAATGGTCTGTCAATACTGGGAAGGTAGTGATGATGCAGAAATAGGATGCGCGTTTTTTGAGGAACCATAATTTCTTGATGTTTAAAAGATACCCTGAGTTCAAGAGAAAATGATTCATTTTTACTTCTGTCTCTGTTTTAAAAATATTTAATTTCATATTTTTGTTTAAAAGAAATTCAATAATCATGAACTGCAAGTTGTTTACAGGCATTTTCCATCCTCCCTATGTCAGAATCAGAAAGGGTGTGGACATTTCTGCAAAAGGACCACAAACAATCTGAAAGAGGCTGCACAGATTTCTTTTCCTATAAAAAATTGCAAAAAGAGATGCATGTAAAAATCCAATTCTGTAATAAAAAAAAATGAATATTCACAGCCTGCTGAGTGCAAAAATAAATCACTCAATAAGGTTAAAAGAAGAGTGAATTCTGGGAAACTGATAGAATACAAGCTAGAGCACAGATAATCATTAGGCAATGAGAAAGATCTGGCAAGATTTCTGCAACAAAATTAACGCTGATAACTCTGCATCATCAGTTTACAAGTACAAGTGGGATTCAGGATAAAAAAAGAACCATGTCCCGTTTAAGTACTGACAGAATATAATCCCATATGTTGAAAAGGACACTATTAATAGGCTAATCTTTTCTGTGAGAGGAAGAAATACAGTCTAACTTACATAAACTGCAAAGATATTTAATTTGGAGGTTAAAATTTTGAACACTGTAAAAGCATTAGAGGAATTTGACTCTAATTATTTCCAACGAAGAAATTATTGAGTTAAGCCAAAATTCCTTAAAACCAGTCAACGCATAAAAACTCCATGAGTTGGTCAAAATTATGTTTTCTGATTATCAGAATTCTGATTCTCTATATCTATTTTCCAGCGACTATGGTGCAGGTCCATCCTTTTACACAATCTCATTACTTTTGTTGGGTTGGTTCTCTGTGATCACCCAGCCACCTGGGACAGTTTTCCCTCCATGTCTTGACAAATCCCCTTTATCTATTTTCTTGCTGTTCAGACAAAATCTACCTCTCTAAAAAAAAAAAAAAAAGGCAAAAAAAAGTATATGCTACACTTGAATTGCTTGAAGTTTTTCCTGTATCTGCAACTGTACAGTTTTATACCTCTGTCAACCAACTGAACGAAATAGACATTTATATTATTTACTAATCACTTACAAACTTGCATATAGCACAGTAGCAATTTCACTGCTTGATTTAAAACCCTAGAATAGCTCCCTAAAACCAAATCAAAACAGACATGCCACATTAATGTAAAATATTATTTGACTGGGAAAAATGCAAACATCAGTAAAAGGATGTCTGCATAACATAAAATCCCATTAAAAAATCAGCAAGCTATCAGTTCCAAAATTTGTAACCTGTATATGACTGTCAATCCATTACCAAACCAATATTTACAGTCTTTACTTCCATTCCCAGCCCTTTAACCTCTCAATCCCCAATCCAGGTCCTAAGAATGTCTTCCTCACCTCCCTACTTAAACTAATTCTTTCTGATTCAGCCAAAGGCTGATCTAACACCCAGTATATATGAACCATATTTCTTCATGTAGCATTTTTCCTGGGAATCATTTTAAGGATGGATAATAGCAGCTATCCTGCTGCTAGTACATGTTTCTCATATAGTTCAAATCCAACTGAACTGTCCACACTATTGTCAGCTCTGTCCGTAAGGAATTTCATGAGAATTCTGCTGCTAAACATCATTATTTTCATGTTTTCTTTTTCAAGGTCAGGATAAAATTTCAATTGCATGATCCAATTGTTTTCATAGCTACTCATTTCAAAAACCCAAACATTTATCTTCATGTATACATAACTATCATGTGCTCAGGGAAAAAAAAATTAATACAGTAAACCAGACCTAAATGTGTCTCTCCTACCTCTACGAAAAAGCTCAGTATTTAAAAGATATCAGAAGGCACAATACTAGTACCTGCTTGTTGAGATTTCAAAAAAATGCCAATTTCATTACAACAGAAAACAACAGCTTATACATTTGCCCAAAACAATTTTTAAGAGCAGTAATTTTCACAGAAAATTTATTTCTTTTGAAAAATACTAAACCCCACTTTTCTCTAACAAAGAACTCCCTGTATATTTTAGTTAATTCAGAGAACTGAAACCAATCCTGTGGAGATGCAGAGGATATAATCATGGATGAAAAAGGCTATTACAAAGATAAAAGACCATATTTTCTATCCCTTTTTCCTTCACAGAAAGACCTAAACTTGTTTCTATCCCAGCTGAAATCAGTCTAATTTTAAAAACTCTTATCAGTGAAGTTTTCAAAACCTTCTACAAACATCTAATCCAGTTCTTAGGCATCCTTATTTGCTTAGGCTGGGTACGGGTATAAAGTCTCTAAAGATTTTACTACATTTTGATTTCTAAATAGAGTAATTTATTTATATAAAAGCATATATCTGAAGGCAGAGAGTTTTAAGAGTGGCTTTATTTTACAACTAGTTACAAACTTAGGCAAAGAAAGTTTGAACAAGAAAATAACTAAAGCATAGAAATCTTAACACATCTAACTCAAATGAGACAGCGAACAAAGCATAAGATTCTTAACAAACAGAGCTCTAATAGAACTATAGACAGAGCATATAATTCACAGCTTCAGGGTAAAGCAACTTTTTACTACTGTCTGCATTTTTAATCGCTGGGATCACACTAACAGAGAGGAATCGATTACAAATTTTAGACAGGAATTTTAGCTACAGGGATCGTAGTAACAAAAGGGACCTTGAAATTTTAAACTCACACAGAGCTCTCGGCCACAGGGACGTGGACGCAACGGGAAATCTTGAACTACACAGAGCTCCCGTCCGGGGGATCGCGAGGGCAGTGGGGGCTTGAGCCACGCAGGGTTTTCGAGGGCAATGGGGGCCCGAGCTAAACAGGGTTCTTGTTTGGGGGACCGCGAGGGCAGATGGAAGGTCTGAGCTGCGCAGGGTTCTTGTCCGCGGGATCGCGAGGGCAGATGGAGGGTCTGAGCTGCACAGGGTTTTCGTCTGTGGGATCGCGAGGGCAGTGGGGCCTCGGGATCCCTCTCTACACAGAGTCTTTGACTGTCTTAATTAGTGCACTGGTGGTAAGTGCTGCAGGGGGAAAAGGGGGGACCTTGGGGCCCAGGTCCCTTGGAGCGGGGACCGCGATGTATAATATCTTAAAATCTCATCTCGGCTCCCTGTCAAGGATCGTTCCTCAGGTTGCAGAGAGTGGAGGTTGGATCGATGGATCGAATTGATCAATCAATCGATGCCTCCACTTCTAAACTTGAGGCTTTTTATCTTAAATTGCAAAATGCATATTCATATTTCTTATTTACACACTAACTAATCTAGGTACAATTTTAAAGTTTGTAAAACTACGAAAAACAGTATCAGAACTTACGCACTTAACATATCTATTAACGCAAAACACTATCTTGCTAGCTTCAAGCTCTATTTTGTTATTGTAAAAAACTTCTATTCTATCATATATGAAAAACTCTATTTTCTCTGCATAAAGTCTATACGAGTTACAAACAGCAGTCTACCCTATTTTTGTTATGTCTTTAAGTTTATACGAGTTACAAGCAACAATCTACCCTATTTTTGTTATGTCTTTACTCTATCACTAGGCCTGAAGCTGTGTCTTTCTACACTGAACTAGGACTTAGGGCATGTAAAGCTTAAAGCTAAGGGTTAGATTTCTACTTTATGCATTTAAAGCTTTTATATATTCTAATTTTTCTAAAGGCTTTAATTCTATCTCTGTACTTTTCACTCTCTGTGGAGGATCCATGAAAACATGGACTCCGACACTTACTGTTACAAGATATTTCCTAATGTCTAACCTAAATCTCCCTTGCTGATTTTAGGCTTTATTTGTTATGCCCACACAAGTTTGGTATTGTCTAGTTTGAACAACCACTGTTCTTTACAACTTTCCTCATGGATTATATTTTCTTTAGACAACTGATCATTCTCATAGGTCACCTGTAGTGAACTCTTTTCAACAGGTCCACATCTTTCTGATCTGGATTGTCACAAATTGAGCCTCATCCTTTCAATTATCTAGTAACAGAAATCAAATGTATGTTCTGTCAACCCAGCCTTTGTACAGAAAACCTACAATGGCCAGCATTTCCATCAAAGGTTAGACTAGAAAAAGAAGATACATTTCTATGTGTACCACAGTCTGGGTTATTATTGCAGATTGACACAAAGGACAACTCACAAGGGCTCAGGTCTCAATCACATTAAGTATGGTGTAGGAGCAACACTTATTTATTGAAGGGCAACTATCAGTAAGAGGCTCCAGTACAGGTTTTTTTTTTCACAAAGAAGAAAATACTTGATGTTTCTCAAAATTAACTGATAGAGAAACCCTGGCACACAGATACTTTTATTTATATATGTGTATATATATATGTGTGTGTGTCTGTATATATATCTTTATATATACACATTTAATCCTAATCATGCTTTCTAGATAGGCTAACTTAAGACTATGATTCAACTTCACACTAAGAACATTCAGAATTTATAAGAAAAAACAAATCAAAATCTCTGATGCTTTATGGCACCTTGTTAGTGTATACATGTTTAGAGGTACTACACAGGTGCAGTCTGGGGGAGATGAGCAGGTGTACTTTTCAACCAAAGCTGTCATTGCAGTTTGTATGTGCTCTATGCATGAGACTGAAGGCACACTGCAGGTCTACTTACATAATTATATCTAGCAGACCGTGGTGCTGTTGTAACAGGGAATCAAGCACAAACAAGTATTTTGCAGGATTATGTAGGTCTTACCCCACCCACTACCGAGTGAGTGAATTGAAAGTTCAGTTGAGCATGTCAACAGGAGTCATCCCTCTGACTGCAGTTCTGACACTCCAGTAAAGGGATGAATAATTCTAGGGATTAGTTATCAGGTCCAGGAGGTGCAGCTTCACATATGAAAATGGCTCATTTAAATATATTAATCAGTCCTCCCCAAGAGTTATATTAGCTAAAGACAGACAAAATGCATTTCTTGCTGTATCTGTAAATACAGCTAACTTAGAAGCAGAGGTACACTGAAGATTTTGTCATGTTCACAGTTTCTTTCAGTCCAACTAAGCAGAGGAATGTTGACATTGACACTCGTCCCAAATTTGTTTCTATGTCTTATTTTAGAATTCTTTGCAGTTTACCCAGTCTCCAAAACTGTATCAAATTGTCAATATTTTTGCAGATACATTTCCCAATCTCCACAATCAGCCCACTGGACTGGAAACATTGCACTTCATTTATATGATTTCCCACACTTTACGCTACAGTATTTTCCAGTATTTTAATTATAGCAGACATTTCTATGTAGTTTTACAGCTATAAAAGTATTTTTCAGTTACCAAGCTCTTTGCCTGTATTGCAATAAAAGGTGAGGCAGGATCCAAACACATTTTCTCCACATTATACAAAGATCTCTTGCCTGTGAGATACTGAATTACTTCACAAGTCTCCCTATAACTATAAAAAGTGAGAAATTTTCTATGTTGATGTGTGGGTGCACAAGATCATTTAAAGTATGACTTTTTGAAGACGTCAGCCTTAATGATCTTGAACAAGATATGCACAGATAGCTATATATGTGTGTGTACATCTATTCACATCTATAGATAAGCACATACATATATAGATGGATGTGTATATTTATGGACTCACACATCC
Source organism: Prinia subflava (assembly GCF_021018805.1). Lineage (NCBI taxonomy): Eukaryota > Metazoa > Chordata > Aves > Passeriformes > Cisticolidae > Prinia > Prinia subflava. Next base: position 53,786,461 of record NC_086249.1, read on the forward strand.
CACAATAAAAGACCAACAATTCAAAACCACAGAATATTGCAATTAAGAATATCTCACAACAAAGATTGCTGTTATAAGGGTACAATGCTTCCTACTTCAGGGAGTTTTCTTTTGTTAGAGTTTTTTTGTTGGGTTTTTTTGTTTGTTTTTTGGTTTTTTGGGTTTTCTGGTTTTTTGAATACCTGACTATTCTGTTGTGCTATTTCACAGTAGGAAGAATGATACTGAAGTTTGGGAAAAAATAGCAAAAAAGACCTAGAGAATTATATCTCACAAACACATATATGCATAATAAATATATATGTGTGTTTGTTCCAATAATCAAGGAATAATTCTTGATGGTCCTTGGTACTCAATAATTTGTTATTTTTGTTTTCAGAACATCCCAGTATTTCACAGACATCAGAACCTTCACATGGATCCAAACTTACAATGGAGAGAGGTACCTAAGGAGTTAAAACAATTTTTTTACCACTGGATTTTGTTCTTTTTGAGGTTTTTTGGGGTTTTTTTTTGCCTATCTCGACAGCTAGAAGAAAACTGTGGAGCCATTGTCTTGATTAAAATGCAGAGAACATAAATACCTATTTATCCTCTTGTTTCTGTTTGCTCCATAGCAATAGGTTATTTACAGCACATTTTTGTCATTGCTTCTAGCTGTATACTGTGACAGAAAGAATCCTGCTCCCAGTCCCCATGATGCCCTTCTAAAGCGCCTATATATGCATCACACTTGGCCTTTCCTAAACCTCCTTTTAAACGAGCTTGGGAAAAGTTGTGCCTGAAACAGCAATTCAGCTCATTTTCTGAGCCTAGAGGAATATAGTTAACTGATTTATTGCCCTGTGGATGTTGTAATTGTTGCAAAACACGATGTATTCCCAGAACAGTGATATAAGTATGTCACTTGGAAAATATGCCTCCCAGAATTCCACTGAAATTAATGAAGCATCGTTAAATAGTTGCAGTTCTGAAGCATGTTGCACATCCCAGCATGCAAAGAGTTATTGACAAACTTTGAGATGTCAAAAGATAATATTTGTAGAATCATAAGCTAAATTGAGTAACAATTGCAGAAGGAATGTTTCAATAATATCCCAAGTTCCCCTTCTTTAACATACACTGTGACTTTGAGAGCCTGTAACAGAAAATGATAAATGGTGGGGCTGCCTGCCTGCCTAAATGTAACTTAAACTACGAGAAAAATACCCCTCCTCACCACCACCTCCCCACCCCCCCTAAAAAAAAAAAGGTTAGGAATACTTGCACAACTAAGGATATTGTTTTCAAATTGTTCCCTTGCTAACAAACAAGGAATAAGAAAGAAGAAAAAAAAAGACTGATTCTTCTCTAACACCCATTTAAAATATTTTCTTGGAATATATAAACCCAACCAGAAACAAGTTTTTCTTATTAGTATTCATAATTTGCCAAATGAAATTTAAAAAAATAGGACAAGAAATCTCAAGACCATGCAAGAAACATTTTCAGTATTCTCTAAAATTCAGATTAAGATTATTACATAAAATGTCAAGTTTAAAAAATAATTAATAACTTATTGGAGAATGATTTTGAAAATAAGCCACAAGAAACACATTTTCAAAAGCTGGTACAACTAAATGAGTTGAAAAGTATACTCAAATTTGGGACTTTAATTTTTACCATATGTTAAATGTTGTACTGTAATCTTTTATGAAGACTAAAGCCATACTTCAACCAAAGCTCATCAGTTGTCCAAGTTCCACTTACTATTTTGTAATGTGGCTTGACTATGATCAAGTCAGCAGAATCTTAAAGGAAAATCACAATCAGAGAGATTCACAGCACCATGAACTTGATCACACACTGACAGAGTTAGGAAACAGAGCAAGCTTACTTTCAGAAAGGAAATCTAACTTCTTAATCATTAAAATGTTATCCTGGACATCTAATATTGACTTAGTCATCAGAATTAAGCACCTCTTCTAAGCACAGTGACAGTATGCACATTACAACATAGGCTTTATGAAAACAAGTTGGGGTGACACAGATTATTGGCCCTTGTAATATGAAAAACTATCTTTCAATGGTCCCTTGGTTACTGATGCTGTAATACAAGTAATGTGCAAATAAACAATATTTATAAACTCCATTTTCTGAATCAGTTTATTTAAGCAGTGCATTAATGGAGCACACTCAAGTTTTCATGCCAACAGGCCAACATTCCATTATATGTCACATTTCTGTCTACAAGCTACTTACCAGTCTCCATCTGGCTGGTATTCTAAGAAATATTGGAATCGTAATAGTCTTTACTTATGCCAGACAAATGGCTGGGAATTTATTGATTGAAACTTTATTTCATAGAATGAACTGTCTATCAAAGTGCAAGCAGGTATTATATTATGGTTACTAAGTACTTCATTAGCATTCTGTATTATTTACCATTTTTAAACTACCAGAACAGCACACAAAACACTTTGAATGGCTATAGAAACAGCAAAAAATGGGCATGAGATATGTGAGAAATGCTAGCAATGAGCAAGTGTTGCTGGCAAGTAAATACTGGAGGTAGATCACATATACACATAAAACATCAGAGACATGCTGCTAAGTGTTTCTATTCACTTTTCTATTAAGTGTATTCAGGATAGCTGGAATCCTTGGGTTTCTCTTCAAAGAATGTAAAAAACTATTTAAATTTCTGGAACATTTTCTATATACTAATTTTCTGCACAGTTCACTTTCTGCCACTCTTTAAGAAGGAAGGGGGAAAAATAATAAAATGCTGCCTTTCAATCAGCCTTCAGATGACTAGTCAAACAGACACCATCCCCCTGAAACAGGCAAAATTTTGTGGATCCTGTACTGCTCAGATCATAATACCTCACAAAGTTTAATAGCAATTCATGAACTGAAATGATAAATAAAAAAAAAAAAAATCAGCATAACCAAATATTCCCAGTCTTACATACTATCAAAAGAAGAAGACAGAACTGTTTGATCCATGCAGCCTGATCATATTCCCTTGAAATTGTGAACAGAACACTCATTTCACCAATATTCTACATTCAGTAAAGAGTACAGATGCCACCCATATAATAATTTAAATTAATGATGTCTATTTAAAGCAAAACAACACCAAAAAGAAGTAATAGAAGAACGAGAACAATAACAACAATAATAACAACAACAGCGAAAATAATAATAGCAGCCACCGCCTTAGAGCTGCTAATTATTTAGGAAACAAGGTGCAACCTTCCAAGCTGTAAAAAAACATGTCAAAATAGCAATAAAAAAATTGTAGCTAATTAGAGAAATATCTCTTTTGGTCTTAAGTAATCTTTGCACAAATTATTTTAAAACCTCTACAATGAAATAAAACCAAAATAAATTTAAAACCCTAACACCATCACAATTTCATCCCTGTGATAGGTATATTAAGTTTACAATGGTAAGTACAAATCCAAAATACCAACTGGAAACTAGGTGCCTATGAAGTAGGTCCTCAGAAGAACTTAGAAATTACAAGTCTGGAGGATTTTTGTGTTATTAAATTGTATGAATTCTAAAAAAAAATCTACAGAGCAATTTTCTGAAGAAAGCTTTACACTATACAAACCTACTTAATACTGAAAATTCGTATTTTGATAATTTGGATGAAGGGAAAGCAAGTCATTCCACAAATAAAAACATTCTGTAAGCCTGATGGGGTTATTAATTATCTCGAACAAGAAGGGTGCTATTGTTCAGCTACACCCTCTCTACTGCCATTTATTTAATTTAGAAGGCACTCATATACCAGGGTGATGGATGGGAACCTACAGTAAATAGATTTGGAATAGATTTAATGCTTGCCTTCCCAGTCAAAATTGTAACACTTTGTGAAATGGAAAGGGGTTTGGTCCTTTATTCCTCTTCTTTCAATTGGCTATTCACTGGCTAGCTGACAGAAAAAGGAAGTAACCATCCATCATCTTCAATAGGGAGCCAAAGCAAGCAAAAGAAAATCTTAATAATGTTCTGCCAAAAACAGTAGGGAAAAGGCAGTATAATTTTGCGATGCAAGAATGATGCACAGATCCTTGATTTTTATCACAATGAGTATCATCATAGAGAGCTATTCACATCTGTTACAAAGGAGAACTACACACTTTTTAATTTACTCTTCAGTCTTGCTAGTTTGAATACTTCCTGCATCATTTTCTAAGATAAAATGAAAGCATTGAACTCTGACCAGGACAAAACCATTTGCGTAGTAAAACTTTATTGACTGAGAGCATATAAATCTTATTAATTTGACTTTAGAATTCAGACAAGAAAGAAGAACAGGTGTTCAGCACCTCAGCACAATAATAATGATTTCTTGCATTGATAATAGCAATGATAATAGCAATGAAACATGCCTGATTTCAGCAGCTGGTGGAAGCAGCAGGGTTGCTTCTGTTAGAATAAAGAGGGACTCCCACCTCCCCAGATAAATGCATTCAAATCAAACAGTGCATACCAACAGTCGGCAGTGCCCTGCTCTTGTGTTACCAGTGATTAATCACATCACTGATTGGTTCTCAACTATCTTCACTTCCAGCCTCGCTGTGGACAAGATCACTGAGCAGCTCATTAAAAGAGCTGTACACGAGCTGCAGGAGGGAAGGATGGTGATCCCCGAAGAATTGTTATAATCAGTGTGAGGCCTTTTCAGCACTTTATACAGTCTTAACTGAGGTCAGGTGTCAGTGATTGCCCGCACCTCTCCTGAGGCCGATACCACTTTGCGCCCTGCTACTGACAATACCGTCCAAGTAGCACAATTCCTTTTTATTGGTGCAACATTTGTGAGAACTACAGCATGGGGGGAAAAAAAAGACCATTGACTTCGTGCACTTAATAAGTGGTCTGCAAGTACTGGAATTCAGGAATACAGAAAAATGGATAGGATATGTGCAGATTGTTATCCATCTGTACCAACTGGGTAATTTGTCACAGGTACATTATTATTTAGCCCATCTTTTGCAATCTGGTATTTTAACTTTCTACTAGTTAGATACCCATTTTAAATTGCTCATTCTATCCCATCTTTATAGACAATGCAGAAAGATCCTCCAGAGAATAATTCAAACATCAGAGACTAGACCCCTGGGCAGCATGACTCACTCCCTTGAGATTTTTATTTTTCTCCACTGACCATAGACACCCCTGGATGAATAGTTTTGATCTAGCACCAGACTTTTACATGGGCAACTTTTGTGAGAGAAAACAAATTTCTCTGAAAGTGAATTATGATTTTAGTCATTAGATTACTTCAAGTTGCTGACCCATCCATTTCTATTGCTGATTCTCAGCCTGTAGGTTTGGGTCAGGTCATCAGAAATATTTGCAATACCACTTGACACTAGACCGACTGACCTCATATGTCCAGTGTAACACTGGCCTTAAAGAGGCCTTCAAGGATCACTGGCGTCTCCTCTTAGATGAATTTATATTAGGCATTGAAAGACCATGTATTGATTTAATTAATTTATTATTCAGCATTCCTCAAAATCACCTTCTTCCCTCCTTTCTGCTCTCTAATCTAAGTGTTGATAGCTCTTAAAATTAGATCTCTCTGAGCTCATCCACTGCTGTAAGAAACCTGTCTTTTGAAAACTGAAAAAAAAATCCTAATCTACGTAGAAAAATACTGTGGAGGTCACTGCAATAGTTTTCCTCTAAGTTATTGAACTGTAACAAACCAAGGAGTTTTAAAGGCATCTGTTACTTAGCCACACATCCTTGTGGATTTTAGTCTCTCTAACTCCTGACAGCTGCTTAAGTCATTACCATACCCTCATCAATGTAATCAGTACCCTAAGGCTGCCCTACCTCTCAAATTCACAATCTGCAGTGCTGCTCACTTCAGTGCTTTGGGGCATATTAGCAACTCAAGCTTTTTCTGCTTTGATGTGCATGTTCTGTACCACTGACCCCAAAATATGCAGGTCTAATGAATTAGCTTTAATAGTTTTCTTACCCACTTAAATGTTTTTGTTTTAATTGGCTATACTACTATGTGTCTTGAACTACACTGAAAAGTTCACAGCATAGATGCTAATGGTGCCTTTCTAATTACCGCATAATGAACAAAGGTCTGTCTGAGCAATTTCAGAGGTTGGACTTCATAATTAAGAACCCCATTTTAATAAAAATCAACTTAAAAATTCACACACTTAATAGAAATAATGTACACCACAAAGCAATATTTTTTAAACTATCTGGGGGTTTTAAAAAAAATTGTATAAATTCTTTTAGTTACACAAAATTAGTATTTTCTTCATTTCCTTTTAATCTACCTGCCAACAGCCAAAACCTCAGCTTTATCACATTGTCCCTGAAGTGCACTTAAATTGCATGGATCACTGCTCTGGGGTGGACTTTATTTTTCTTTTCAGTTACTTAAGGGAGCACTGATAACTGAGAGGCAGAGTCATGCAAATTTGGCATCCTTGTCTATATGGAGGAGAAGCCAATGATTTATTTCAGAGAACGCCAATGCTTTTTCAAACTGGATTCTATTATTTCTCCAAGACTTCCAGTTGCATGGGTATCAGTAAAGATATTATTTCTAATGCAGACAGGAAGTATAGCAGCTGGTTCTATTTCATCCCTTGTACCCACCTGCTTTGTGCATCAATGGCATTAGCTGAAACAGTTTTGCATCACTGCTAGTCTGCTAAACATGAGATCATGACAACACAATGAAAGTTTAAGATAAGGGTAAATGAAAAGGATGGAAGGTCCTGCTACATCTAAACACTGCGGATTAGGTATGAAAAAGGTCCAATATCAGTTATTTCCCTTAAAACACCAGTTTTCTTCTCCTTTCATGTTCTTCATGTTACTTTGGGTTAGACAAATATTCATTCACTTACGTTGCATATATTAGCTATAATTAAGACACCTGATGTTAGGATAGCTAATATGGCTAAATGAATTTAACAGCTACCAGAATATGTGATGTCCAATCATAAAAAGTGTTGGGCATTTCACTACCATTTCAAATTAAGTATTTAGGTACAAATTCGCAGCAATGGCACATTATATCTCATGCGTATTCCTAAAAGCTAGCTACTACCACATTCAGTTGTCTGCCACAGTTCCATCTGGCCCTGAGCAAATTGTTTGTTTGTTTGTTTTTGTGTTTATTAAATATTTCCCTTAGAAACGAAAAAGTTACTTTAGTTGCAGAGTGAGCAACTAAATGCACATTAGCAGGAAAATCAGGTAACATACAGCTTCTGATAAAATTAACTACGTGGTACCAATAGTTCAGGCATACTAAATGGTTTTGACTGCCAGAAATCTACATTATATTCAGAGCAGTTTTTGTTCGAATCAGGAGCAAGTTTTAGAAACAAAGATAAAGCTAGTGTTCATTGACTGAGACTGAGCTTACAATGTGCAGAGGCTTGAAACTTCACAAACTGCTTCACACAAACTGCTTCTGGTAGGAGTTCCTGTATTCCAGGACATCTAGCACAGGACCAGACAAGAGCCAGACCCAGCAAAATTCTAATAATTTTTAAGACTTAAATGTCAAAACCTCAGCATCAGTTGCTTCACTCTAAGGTGGTGGTGGAAGACAAGGCACACATGATTCTTGTCTGCTTATCATACTTGCAAGAGAAAGAAAAAAAAAATCTAAGTCTAACACTCTTAGACTGCAAATCCCATGGTTTTTTTCTGCCCATATTATTCTATAGCAAAAGATCAAAAGGGCATAGGGTTGAAAAACATTGGTACAGCCCTAAACAAAAGTTGAAGAGCTGAAACAATCCTTCAGACTTCTACTGTTTAACCAATATCCGGAGGTCAGGAAGAAGACTGTATATATTTCTTGCTGTTCTCTTTAGTATCCTAAACACCATCACCTTCTCTTTATGAACAACATCTGACAAAGCAGCTCTGCAAAGGGATACAATGAAATCTGAGGAAACGATAAATGATTTTCATAGTTCTTAATTACTGATAGAAGAAATATGTGTCTTAGCAGCCAGGCATGTGCTAACCCAGTATTTTTATGTATTTTTCCTCCTAGAACCACAAAATGATGACTACTTCAGCACTACACTACCACCAATTACTGTAGAAAATATATTACAGCCTCATCTTTCTACAGTTATTATTCATTCTCATTTATGTAGCCTATGTAATTTCATTAAAAAGCATGTTTGTGGAGATGAGTGGTTTATTTTTATTCCTGTCTTAATGAATAGTGCTTTCTTCCATTAATGTTACTATATATGCATAAAGAATACTAATTGATTATTAAATAATCCTTAAATGATATGGTGAATTCTGAACTGACATTCATTTCACTACCTGCAAAATTTATATAAAAGTAAAGAGCTAAGTGATGCAGATTTTAAAACAGAATTGCGTAGCACAGTAAGAAGGTATTTTGGTCAGTGGAACTGTATAATGCATATTATACAGAGTTTCACTGATTGGTTAAATTCCACAGTTAGGAAGAACACATATCATCACTTTTTTCCTAGATGTGAATCACCATTCCCATGGGTAAACTGATTTTTTACGGAATACAGCAAGGGAATATCAGTGAGACACAACAGAGGAAAGGACACCATTAGATAAAACAATACAGCTTTCTATCACGCAGAGTTACATAAGAGTGGAGGGGTAAGTGAAATTCCCAACAGTCTTCAGGTAATATTCCATTTATTGGGTGGTTTTTGTGACTACTTAATGCAGCTTTTATTCCTGCCTGTAGATTCCTGTTATATGAAAAGATTTTTCCACAGGTGAAAGTAATGAAGGAAAGTAAGACTTTATATCCCATTTCCTCATATATGCATCTTCTTAAATATATCTATTAAAGAAATAAATAAAACAAATAAATAAAATAAAAAACCCACAATAAATGCAGTAAAATTCTAATTCAGAGTGTGTTTAGCACAACCTCAGTTTCAGTTTTGTGAGATTGGACCAAAGGTAATTATGCCTTAACATAAAAAAAAAGAAAAGAAAAAAAAAAAAAAAAAAAAAAAAAAGCTTTAGAACAAAGACAGTCTTCACTCTCTCACTTGGTACATATTTACATTTAATTTTCATGCTTAAAGGACTCGTATTCCAATCTCCAAACTGATCTTTAATCAGTTTGGAGATTGGAATGAGGGTAAAGATCATCATCTTCATTAAGCATCAACCAGCAATCAAACAAATAAGAACATTTCAAAGTAGATTTCCCACCCTGCAGGGTTCCAGTGAAGGAAATAATAAAGTGAAATATGAAAAATAAAACTGTTCTTCAAGAAGAAGAGATCTAATTAAAAGGAAGACCTAACAACTTCATGGATTAATTGGGAACCAACTGAGATAATTAGACCTCTGGGAATCAGATTACACCCATCATAAACCGCTTTTTTCACAACTACAGGTTAAGTGCTTAAAGCTTTAATTGGGGGCAGCACAAAGAGGAAAGTGGAACTTGCACAGAAGAATTAATATTTGGAGAAGCAATATCCTGAAGTACTTTGGCATCGTTAAAAAACACATTATTATTTTTCCCCAACTGCATGGGATTCTGAAGCCAAGTGGACAACTGTGGTTAGAATTTGTACCAATCAAAAAATGCTCACACCATTATACTTTGACCTATAAACCACATGTATCTACTCTGTACATCAGTAGTTCAAATACAGCCTCACCCTCTGAGATTAGTTTAAATGAGGTGTTATTTTACTATATATTTTCTGCAGTGAAACCATGTCTTTCAAGAGAAATATACCCTGAGAACACAACAATAAATTAGAAAAGAAAAAAAATGGAAAAAAAAGAAAAAAGGAAAGAAGAATTTAAAGACTGTGTAAACTGCTTCAAAGAAGAACTGCCTCTCAAAATTGCTCCAAGCACTAATTTCAATTAAACCATTTGAAACTGAAAGAGTTTAATACCATAATACAAAAGCCATGGAAACTCTGGCATCCAGCTGACAAATTGTGTGTCCATTAAACAACTTGGGAAGCACAGTGGGAAAGTGGGAAAATACAACACAAAAGATGGTCACAGTCATTGCTTTAATCCCCCTTTAGGGGCAAGAAAACACCTGCAGAAGAAAGAATTCCTGTATTTTCAAAAAGCTCCATATATTCCTTTCCTAATGATAATATAAGATAAAGACAAATTCTTTTCAGTGTCCTTTTCAAATTTTATTTGCTTGCAAAACAATATATTTCAACACTAACTCACTATTTTTTGAGATTAATATAAACTGATGAGAAGGTTGAATTATTTAAGTATTTTAAAACACCATGGAGTACGCATGGGATTGAATTTACTAAGAAGTAATTCTGATGCGAAACAAGTAATATGACTTGTTTCCAAAAAATCTAAAAATTTATCAGTGTGACTAATCACTGATAAAAGTTTAATCTAGAAAAGTCTTGAAGAATGTTTATGAGATGTCTGCTTTAGTGGGTTTTAAAGATGTTGCAAGGTGCTTCTCTAATATGGATGGTATAGCCCACAGCTATTTTTTCAGTGTAGTCCTATTTTTTTCAGGTCTCAAACCATTCACATTCACTTCTCATTTGCAGTCTTTGTCAAGTTGTCTAGCTCCTGCTATTGGTCTCTTCCTGCATATTCAACCTGTAGTTATTCATTTAGGGATGATGAGTTTTTTGATGTCTAAGAACTACCCTACAAGCCTGATCTAGTTACCTCCGATAACAGGAATCTCAAGGAATTTCACACACTACTGTTTGTTTGAGACAGTGCTTTTAGATGTGTCTTGGTTCTAGTCTGTTTTACCCTACTTCTGCCCTGTTGCTGCTACAACTCAGGATGGTGCCTTTTCTTCATTTTAAACTCCATCAAGTAGTAGGAATCTATGAGACAGATGAATCAGAGGAGCAAAAATTGTCCAGAACACTAACATTCCAGCATCATATCCTACAGATGGGCAGATTCTTAGTTCCTCTAGTTCTCTGATTAATCATTTGGTATCTAACCATGTCTACGCTTTGCTCTTTGGACTGGTACACTTTGCAACTTTTCTTGTTCAAGATTCTTTCCTAGTTCCAAAAAAGCCTCTCACTTCATCTTACTCAAACTTTACCATGGAGCAATACATTAATTGTCATAACTACAGCTGTCAGTTTTAGTCAATGAAATGGTGTGATAAGTTTAATGTAACACCACGACTTTGTAAGATCACTATAAACACATTGTTAGTAAGTATCATCTAATTTGTAATTTGCTGTGAGAAATAAACATACAATAATAAAGTAAATCTCCTAGCAACCTTATCAAATATCATATAATCTTGATCACTCAAAACATAGGCAAAAATCTCAAAAATAATAATAAAAAATTATAAGTGCATTGCATTCAAAGCCAAGATTGCCAGTTGGTTCTAACTATTTCTATATGCCTTCTGGATTCAGGCACTAATGAACCTATAGCTATCAGCATGACTTTTGCTGAAATACTGTTACATTAATGAGTTTGGATCAGCTGCTCAAACGAGTTGGCTGAAAAAGATGTCTGGTCAGGAAATATATCGGGGGAGGCAAACATAAATGTTAAGCTTTAGTCCCTTAAATTTGTTGATTGCAAACACAACGCCCAAAACCTTTTACCACATTCAGCTTAATTTGATACTACACTGCATAAATAAGACTGTATATAAAAATGCCTTGTTTATCTTTCATACAAAAATAAGGAGAGAAGTTCTTCTCTTTATTATAGAATTTATAACACAAATGACATCCTATGTTACACCAGTGTAAACCACTGGTGAATTTGTCACTATCATATTGAAGTCAGCATTATTCAAATCTAAAAGTTATTCCCTCAGTCCTGCTATGCCTCTACATTATCCTGTCTGAGACTGACACAAACTCCAGTGGGGTCATATCCCTGGAATTAACATTCTAGTGTGAAAAGGCGACAGGGATTTACATATGACATTGCTTAAATTAATTCTTTCTGTTGTCTTCAGTACAGTACTTCCCTGGAGCACCTTTAGTCATTCAATCCACACGGAATGAGAAAGCTTTCTGCTGCTAGCCTATTAAAGAAACCAGAATATGAGTCACCAGGCATGTACCTTGACGTTAAGGAAAATCTCCTCAAATAATGGTAATTATTAGACTGTACCTGAATGAATTGCCCTTTGCCCCTGTGAGAACGGAAACATGATACACCCAAAGCCGATAGCTCAGCACTATATAGACCAAAAAATGTGTTTGAAAAAAGAGAGGAAAACCATGTCTATCATCTTTTCACCTGTACGTTACCGAACTGTGCCATGGGTGGAAAAAAAAAAAAAAAGTGCATTCAAGCCAATTTAACTGAATAACCTGAAATTAATTTAACTGGAAACTGAAATTTCAAACACATTATTTAAAAAATATTTTAGTGACACTTGTCCTCTATAGGAAGCAGCTGCATTTCTCTAGTTTAAGTCAGACACCAGCATATGGGATTTATTCAGCTCCTGGGTCATATCATAAATTCCTTGAGGGAATTCACAAATCACCAAATGACGTATTGTTATTATCACCAAAAGTGAACTGTATTCAACAAAACAGTACTCAGTGGGCAGCAATTCTGCAGTGTATAATTATAGTTGTCCTTTCCCATCCCAAGATTAAATGTGTTTCCACGTTTCAACTTCAACAACAACAAAAACCCCACCTCTTTCCACCTAAGAAGAAACAACTTAGGAAAGTCCCAAGGAAATCAGTTTTAATATTTAAACAATTATTCATTTTGGTTATTTGAGTAAACTCCACTTACATTATTCTTTCATTGGAACAGCTGTATTTTTCTTCCTTTCTAGTATTACTCTGACATCTGCTGTTTTACTTTTTTATTGGGTTGGGTTTTATTTTGGTTTGTTTTTTGTTTTGAATACATGATGGTGCTACCAAATATAATTAGCAGCTGCACCTACATTATAATTAAGGTCCCGTTTCTCTGTTAATTACTATAACTAACTTGAGAAAAGCAAAAAGAAAAGGTATTTGATACAGTATTGTTGGCATCTTTAGCTAGCTAATATCTTCCATATTTCTCACCTAAAAACCTCAGGTCATGTTCTATTTTAAGCTGCGTGTGTGTAGCTTCAGAAAAAAATAATTTCACTTTACAGACTTTGGAAGTTCTTGCAGATAGCTAGAATGGAGTCCTATACTTACATCAGAATGAAAGGTAACAGACCTAACTCATGGCTAAGAAAGCTTAGATGTGTTTTCATACACAATACAACATGATATTCTTTACTGGTGTGACAGGATTGGAGGGTCCCCCAGGAGACACTGAACATGCAGGGACGAATCCTATTTTATTGCTACGTTATACCTCCTGTAATTTAGAAAGCATTGATGATTATGCCCATACAACACCAATGAACATGACATACATCCTTGAGAAAGCATTGTTCTGCATACTCTTGGAATAATCTGCAGCCTAGACACATTTACGCAGTGCTGAGGAAACTGGTGCTTGGCATTGCACCAGTAAAATGTGACCTAGTACATTTGTGTGGTGCTGTGCCACCTGATTTATTTGCTTGCTTTAATATCAACTCACAGATGCCTATATCAGAACCTATTTCATTATTTTATTTATATAATAGCTCACTGTGGGACGAATTCTGCTACATCTCTCATGATATCAAAAAGTAGATGTGCGTTTCTGTCCTAGAGGAAGATGTGTGATAACAACTGTCCTGAGGAAAACCAAATAACCCACAAGACAAAGATTCTCATTCTGTCTCTTAAACTCCCTTCTTTTTTTCTTTACCATATGCCCATGAGATTTGTGAGAGGATAATTCACTCCCTGTTCATGTCTTTTCATGTGAAATTTTAAGCAACCTACTAGGCTGGGTAGATTTTTGTTGTTTCTTTTTTGTTTTTTCTATAGAAGAGATGTTCCTTAAAACCTTTTGAAGGGACACTTTGTGCCCATCAAACTTTTAGCAGTGGTGGTTAGATTATGAATAGAAATATCAGAGACGGTATCTCTGACTAAAAAATATGGATGTAAATCAAGTAGTCAGATGCAGTTATCCCACTGACCTAGTTTGTAAGTAAGAAACTGCATCTGTTCCTCCACCTTTGTAACAACATGCAACTGAAAATTGAACTGAGTACCATAGCAATGAAAAATACATACATGCACTCAGAAAAAATGTGTGTGTTTATAGAAGAGAAAGAAGAAACATCAAGTTGCTATTTGCTTAGATTTACCTTATGTTAACACATACTTGAAATGACAGTAATTCTAGACTTCCTTCCTGCTTTTAACTTCAGATTTGACCTCTGCAGCCTTTCTAATTGGTCTTGCTTGCCACACTCAATTTTTTCTGATTTTATTTTAAACAATTATTACATATAAATGAAAACACTAAAAGCTATTTTGCTCCATTAGCCTTGTGCATTCCACTCTGGTATTCAGACCCAACATCAACAACTGCTGCAGCAATACTGTTTCTTTCAGGATAAAGACAAAACATGGCCTGTATCCAACTTTTAATCAGCTGTACAGATGGGTTTATTTCACAAATGCACTAGGCTGCACAGATGGAAGTTCCCGAATGCCTGACAAGGTGTTAAAATCGTTACTGAGACTACAAAGGAATAAAAAAAAAAAAGGCAGCACTATCATTAGTTGGGATTTTATCTCTTAAAGGCTTATTAGTTCAGGACTTAAATTTTGTCCTTCATGGGTGAGAAATGGTTTACTGAAGGGAACACCTATCAGATTAACTATGATAACTGTTTTCCATCCCTTAAGAATACACACAGTCTTACAAATATCTGTTATACCTGATATAATACTCCCTGAAACCAGCCAAAAGCATGACATAATATTTTTCACCACTGAAAAGCAGAACAAATGGAGCAGCTTTCTGTGCTCAGTGACATACTGAGCTGCAGTTAAAAAACAAAAAAAAAGGCAACAACAGCAAAAAAACCCAAATCAAACAAAAAACCCCACCAAACCAACAAACAAAAAAAAATCAAGCAAAAACCACACAAACCAAAAACATGCAGATATCAGTGGAGGAAAATAGCTTCATACATGCTTAATGGTATTATACTTTTGAGCAGTGTAATTACAAACTCACAGATTTTATGCCTAAAAAAGTTAACTGAATTATCATACTTGACTGAATAGGTTACAGCCTTCATCACCTCATGGAATACTGTGCCAATTTACTGTCATGATGCCAAATTTTTAAGCTGTTTTAGAAATAACACAATAATAAAAGAGGTCATGAATAGCTGTGATCATTACAGAGTCACATGCTCTCGTTCACAAGAGTGGAGGCTGCAGAGACAATGTTATCTTCACACCAAGACCACCAACATTTTTTCCATCTTTAATGTGATATGTTTTGAGTCATTCAGGGAAGAAATAAGTGCTTCCTAATATCTTTATATAAACTGAGTTTGGGACACTTGTGTATGGATGAATCAGGAACAGACTGTCCTAATGCACTGGAAGCTGAACTGCAATTTTATGCAGAGCTTTGTGCTGAATATTTTATTCATAATATGCTCTTGGGAAGATCTCTGATCTTTCAGTACTATGAATAAGAAATGTTTATGATCCCTAATTCTAGTTTGTTTCCCCTGCTAAAGACTCAGTCCAGCGATGAGCAGAGTACATGAACATGCAAACATGACACCATACACACAGTAGATACCTTTCAATGGACCAGATTCAGATAAGGAAAAAAACCGTTTAGCTAGATCCCAAAACATACAATGACCAAGAAAGGCATAAGTGCTCATTTTAAAATATAGCTTGGAATAGAAGATAAAACAGCATTTAGAAGCGGATAATGAATTCAAAAGAACCATGGTGTGAACTAGGATAGTGGAATAAACATTAAACAAATAAAATAGGTGACAGAGAGAAAAAAAAAATTCATAGTTTGGAGAAATATATATAGAAAGCTGTAGAAGCCAACTTCATTTTGACTGTAAGCAAATTAATACTGTAAGAATTTCATCTGTAGGAATTTGGATAGAAAAAAAAAGGCAGACATGAGTAGCAAGAAAATGACGTAACATACATTCCTGGAAAACAAATTCTACCAAACTAATATTAGCTTTTTTGGCAGGATTTCTTTATGCACAGCAATACATAAAAAAAGAAATAGTAGTTATTGATATTAAATAAATAAATAAAATGGCTAATTAGGAATTGCTTAAACGTAAAGGTAAGCACAGATTCGTTATCAAGCAAATTTCTTTCTATTGGTATCCATCAGGTCACAAATCCTGGCACTGTGATTTCAGATTTTTATGAATGGGAAAAGAAAAAGAATGAAGGGATGAATTTCATGCATGAAACAAAGATTAGTGGAAAGTGATTA
This sequence comes from Prinia subflava, assembly GCF_021018805.1. Classification (NCBI taxonomy): domain Eukaryota; kingdom Metazoa; phylum Chordata; class Aves; order Passeriformes; family Cisticolidae; genus Prinia; species Prinia subflava. The sequence goes on from NC_086249.1 coordinate 53,802,832, forward strand.
AACAAAAGAAGTGACCGATTAGAAGGACTTCTCAATCATATTGGAATCTGGTATCAAATTATGTAGTTTAACATGACCAAAAAAAAACCCAAAAAAAACCCCAAACCTCCTGGGATGCAAGTGATGGTGCTTAATGAACAAACAGAAATCCTTGCTGAGCATGTTTATACAGCTGGGGAAATAGTAACATCTAGGAGGATTAGAGTACTGTTACAGAAAATCAGTTGAACATGAGCTCCAAATACAAGACCGTGTTGGTTTTGGCAGGGGTAGGGTTCACTTTCTCCACAGTAGCCAGTACTGGGCTATGAAGAAATAGTGTTACTAATTCAAGGCAGGCTAGAGAATTAATTCCTGGTTTTGCTGTGCATGAACACGTGGCCTTGGCTTTACCTATGAGACTTTAATCAACCCACAAGTTTTCTCATTTTCACTCTTTCAATTGTCCATCCTACCAGGTGGGGATGAGCAAGTGTCTGCATGGGGCTGAGCGCTGGCGGGGGTCAAACCCTGACAGACAGGAAACAAGAACACTTAGGTTATATTCAAAATACTTATATAGTTATTGCAGATTTCCCTATTGAATTTAAACCATGCATTAGTTTTTTTGTTACCATAAAAGGGTTATAGGGTTGACCATTACTAGAACATGATGCTTTTCTCTACATCAGGAAGAAAATTATTAGTGAGTTAGTCAAGAGAACAATAGAAGACAGCTTCAAGGTTCAAGAACTGTAGCTCTGAGAATCTCAAAAACCCCAAACAATAACGTCTGATTGTATTAAATATTTTCAGATAGGAGATGTTTTAGTCTGGCAGACACAAGTACACCAAGACTAAATTATTGCAAAATTCATCATATCAAAATAAAAGCCATTAACATTATTTAAATAGTAAGTTTAATTATTAAAATAAAATGTTAACTATTCTAAGAGATTCACTTTATTGATTATTTTTAAAGTAAAAATACTGTCTTCTAAAAAGACATTTAAATTAAGGGGCAATCAATAGGAGGAAACTCTCCAGCCTTTGTAATGGAGAATTGCATGCTAGACTATTTCATGGCCTCTCCTGTCTTTATAAATAAGAAAAAAACCATGAAACAATATCATTGGCATGTTAGCAATTTTATTTGGTGAAATACTGAACTAGATGAAACCTACATCATGCCTGTGCACACAGCAGGATCTACATTCCTCAAGAGGTAATACTGATGCACAGATGTCATTCCATTCTTTAAACAAATTGAAGTTAACATTTTAGTCAATATATGTAATGGCTTAATACTATTCTACAGAGTAATCTAATGAAACATAATTAGAGTATTTGTTTCTGAGGTAATTTCAGCATAAACATGTGTAAATAAGCTGTACTCTGTAAAGAATATTAAATTATTAAATAATTTTATAGAAATGCATGACTTCATTAAGGAGTATAAATTGTAGATTAAGTCTTATCACCAAGAGATTCAAGATACTGCATTTCAAGAGAATATATTTTATCTGCATGGGGAATCAGATGTCAAATTATACACCACGGAGATCAGCAAATACTAGGATGGAAGACTGTCAATGGAAATACCAGCAATCCAGGAGATTATGTTATATTTCATCAGTATCTACCTCTACACTTCAAAGAAAATCACAAGGTGACGATGTGCTTGGTAAGGAATAGTGATAGAGAGTGGAGTGTTATGGTAATGTGCCATCACACAAATAAGAAAGAAAATCACGACACAAATCATTAGGAATTGCTTATAATCTCATTAAATATTTCGCCATGTGAAAAATACTATCCATTAGACTTTGTGACCTTTGCAAACTTCATTTTGAGTAATTAAATTTTGCCTGAGTCAGACATCCCCAAACTTAGATCTGTCTGACGGGACAATCAATTACTCTAAAGACTACCTAATACCAAGTAGCTGGGAATTATTTTAAAAAATAATAATATTATTAATAATTTCTAGAAAATTACCACCCTTAATGAAACATTTCTGTTTCTTACAGAAACATTATAAATGGTAGTTCAATGTCTTTGGAATTTAGAATGACAGTAGTCAGTGAAATGGAATTAAATTCAAACATAGTCTTTACTTAATGTAATTTTAGATGTCACCTCTTAAGTCACCTAGTGCAAACTACTTAAATGTCCTTAGCTGCTAGCCTTTGGACAAAACCCACACAATTCCCAATGTAAACCATCACCTAACCTTTTAGAATTTATCCTCAGATCCACTTGTATCACTACCTTGACTACAGAGGAGGCTTCAATGACTGTATATGGTATGAATTGAAGACTTGGTTCTCCAGCTTCACATTCTGTAATATGAGATGGCCTTAATACAAAAAAGGGTACCATTAAGGAAATAGGTCAGGTAGAATTTTACACTTTAAAGTTTATACTCTTTGTTCAAGTCTTAGAAAAGTCCTACAGACAATATGAGTTTTTACGCGGTGATGGACTTTATGTCACCGGAAGTTTGGACGTACAGGGAACAAGTACATTCACTGAAAGCTGGGTCTAGCAAACCAAACTGGGTGAAACATAGAACACAGATGGAAAAGCAGTCCAGTGCTCTTTCAGGTCAAATTAAAAACTCACATCTTCCAAGGCTGAATTTCCCTCTATTTCTTCCCATAGCCATGAAATACCATGAATGATATGGATGAAAGTCTGCAACTACTCCAAAAGAACCAGTACCACAGAATATTTCAAATTTGACATTTATCCAAAAGACATCCATATGCACATCACAGTATTAAAGAGATGACGTCTGAGAAACAAACCCCCTGTTCCATGTTGTTGTTAGCAACAATTATAAGACATAAAATTGAAAGTACTTTTTCATGAGCAATATTATATTTCTGACACTTCTTAGCTGGTAAACTATTAAAACATAAATAAACCATCTGAAAATTAGAATAAGAAGAATCCTCTATCAAACATATCAACATATTATGCACCTAATGAAGAAACAAGCAAGCAAGTCCAAACTAAAACAACTATTCTGAGAAGTGCTTCTGTAGTATACAATGACTAAACACAACTGAAACAGTCTTGTGCATAACAGAAATATATAAACAGCAAGGAAAAATAGAAAAAAAATCAGGAGTAACTGGTATTAACAATTGGAGTAAACCCATGAAAGTTTCATCATAGCTAAACTTCTGACTATGAAAATAAACGTATTTCTTGAATAAGCATTACTCTGAACATCAGTAAGTGAAATACAGTAAATTACAGTCATTCCTAGAATTTTTATTTTCTTTTTAGGCATGGTTATCAGAAAAATAGGTGGTTATGGTGGCTGGCTTTAGCACAGTAATTATGTTATTTTGATAGTTACTCAAGAAAGTGAAAACCTGGTCCTCCCCATCTACACTGAAGCCCCAATCACCCTGATAGAATATAAATATTCTCTACTCTTCCTATAGAAATATCTTGTAAAATCAAGAATGCAGCATTCTTAGTTGTGAAAATAAAGCAAATGAGGCAGCCTAACAGTACAAGCACAGACTGAGGTGAGAGAAGTCTCTGTCTCTAGTACCTTCACTCAAGGATATTATCCAGTGCTGTTCAGATGGAAAATGAAAAAAGAAAAAAATCTGGAAAGGAGCCCTTCTATGTGCCTATCCCAGCAGAAGACAAAGGAGTCATGGTTTCTCTGGTGCTGGCTTCTTTAGGACTGAAAAATGTTATATGTTAAATGTCACTTTCCTATCACTGACACTGGATGAGAACACAACAATAAAATAAAGTGGTCTCATTATTTATTTTAATGGACTAATGGCCATTCACTATTAGGGGTTGTTGGTTGGAGACAGAGACAACACGAACTCACTGAGCGTCCTCAACAAAGAGCGTGTTTTATTGTTCAGAATGTCTTTTTATAGGGAGTTTGAATTTTCTGGGTGCAGACATCGGATTGGTCTGGGTCTTTACACCACTCAGCTCTCTGGCCAATGATACATCTGCATTTGGGATTGAAAGGGATTGGTTGAATCTATCCTATGATTGTTCACATTGGGACTTGTTTATCGAGCAAGAGCCAAATTGGGTGTCTTATTACAGCCAGATTTATCTGTGCAGCTACAGACTAGCTGTACTGTGACAATTCACTGCATGTGTTGTTCTGCACCTGTCACTGAAATAGCTATACCCTCTAATCACAATTTTGTTCAATTCCCCCAGCATACATTGCTAAAGTGTGCTGCAATCAGTTACACATAGCGCTGGACACATGGTTTTCACCAGGACTCTGATAACAAATTATCCAGCTGAAACAAGTCTAAATGTGCAAAAGAAGACTATTTGCCAAGGAGACGACTATGCTGGCTAAATGAAGGAAAAGGGAGGAACAGGACAAAATAATCTGGCACTAATTCTTTTAGTACACTGTAATAGACATTGTACTTGTAGAAAACTAGAAGCAGACTACTCAATATGTGAAAGTCTTGTCACACAAATGAGAAAGTTTTCAACTCATACAGGGGATCCTACCACCTAATGGGAACAAATAAAAGGCACATTTCATTGGGTTTTTTTATGCATTTCTCTTTTCTCTTTTTTTTTTCCAAGTGGGTTCCACTGCATTTTATTTTGTTGAATACCTGATACAGTTTTATTACTTAACAGCTCCCTTTCATGCATAAACATAAACTGGTGTCTTAAATTTGGAAGCAGAAAAAGCATAGAAGCCTAATTTCTCTGAGAAAAAAAAATTACTTGAGATTTTACCATCTGGTAGTGCTTGATTATTGAAACTATTTTCATTGATTATGAAAAATACCACTACATTTAAGAAAGTAGATTAAGTGTTATTAACTTTAATACATTTTCAAACAAAGTAATCTGTTGAAGTGATAATGGATTTTAAAGTATATATTCTCACTACATTGTTTTTTACCTCATTGTGGCTTTCCTGTTGGCCACACGAATCTCTAAACTTGACATTGTTAATTACAATTATAATATGTGGTGTATGAATACTTGATTAACTTCATACTATACTGAAGCAGACCAAAAGGCAATTGAAGAATTCTATCACCAAACTTAAAGGGAAGTCAAAAAATATGCTTGCCGTTTCATTCATTTGGAAATGAGCTGCACAAGATTTCCAGAGCAAAGCTACCATCTATTCAAGCCTTCAAAATTACTTAATTTGAAAGATGATCGGCTAATTCTACAGGCACAAGACAGGCACTAGAACTCGTCAAAAACTTATTGATGGGAAAGGTCTGAAGCTGTCGTGCTTTCACATGTATACCCCAATTTAGATTTTTAGTTACTTTTACTTGAAAAATTGGCTTCAACTCCCCACATGGCTTGAGGCATAGTTTCAATACTCCTTTTTTTGTGTCAAAAACACCTGTCTTTTTACTTTAGTGCCAGAAGGGCTTAGCATCTTGTCAGTGAAGTAACACAGCCTGCACATTTATAGGTGTCACTCACTTTGCCATCTGTTTTTTAGGATAACAGTCACCAATATCAGCCAGCCCCTTCAGAGGCTCTAACAATCTTTGTGGATTAAGGTTGAGATTTACTGTAAAGAACAGCTAAGGGTATCCCACCTCTTCAAATCATTTTATGTGTCCTTCAACCATATTTCTGTGAATACTTTATCCTATATAAATTCAGCAACTACCCCTCATGCAAAATTTTTACCGATAGCATCCTACCACTCTTTTTAAGTGTTACAGCAAATAACTGTGAAACAAATGTCTGCAATCTCTACACATTGCATGCATATAAACACCAATTCCTGCACCATGTCCAAACCTACCCCGCAAGTAGTTTAATCTCAAGAGACAGGAGTAATGTCTCCAATAATTCTAAATTGGATTTTATTGATAAAATTGTTAATCAATTTGGCTAGAGAATTATTAATAAATACATGTAGATAACTATTAGTGACAAAAAGGGAGTTACTTTGATTTCAGGGTTTAAACTTTCTTTCCCAGGAAGTTCAGTTTGTTAGTCCATAATTCTTATTAAAATAAACAAATATACAAAAAAATAGTGCCATGGAGTACATGCCTCTGATCTACCAGTGCAGCTAGGAATTTTTTCTACAGAGATACAAGACCAAAGTCAGAAAAGAGAAAGATTTGGATGCAGTGGTGACATCGCAATACTGATGTGAGAGAATGTATAAGCTAACAGCTCTTCAGTTGGAGAAGTAGAAAGAAAAAGGTTTTCCCTTGGAATGGCATTTGAAGCATGTTCAAATGCTTGCCTTAGTCAGCAACTGCATAATCCTAAAATATGAGACTGTTTCAAGTCTTGCAATAGGACCAAAGGGAAGAGACAGTATCAAGCAAGTACCCCTGTGTGATCTGAAAGCTATACTCTTCCACAAACTATATGACTTTGATGATTCTTTGGCATATAAACACTGTTTTATACTTCCTCTAATGTTAAGATATTAATTAAGACATATTTATGTCACCTGTGGCTTGTCCTTGGCCTGGAAGTAGTTCAATAACAAGCAATGGGCAAATGAATACTACAAAAACACTTCTATGTTAAAATCTTGGCAAGGGCTTTCTAGTTGTAGTTTTGGTGGTTAAAAGCTTAATGGCTTCAGGTCTGATGGAACACAATGAGAACAGATGACAAAAGATAAATTTTCTGAATTAGCTGAATATATTCCTGATAGTTATCTGAATGTATAAACTTGTCCAAATTACCTGGAATAACACAACCTCCTCTTCTTTTTCTAACTCATGCATCATAACATACCATTCATACCTTATTAGCATCTTCATTACTTTACTTAGAGTAGGACATGTGTAAGGGTGGACAATGATCAGTGAGACTGCCCTGAACAGCTATTAAGTTTCAGACGATTTCTCCTCCTTTCCTTTTATGAAGCAGGCAGGCAGAGGCAGCTGCTGAGCCACATTTCTCTGTAGCTGAGCTGCCTGTCTGCCAAGCCAGTTAGTTAGAGACTTTGAAAGCAACAGTAAACATGCTCATGTTGACAAAATGAATTTCTAAGCCAGAATATACTGTATGACTGAGAAAAAATATTTTATACTAAATCGGAGTACAGATTGGAGCTATTTAACACCACCTCTTAGAAAGTCTAAAAAGATAATATTGCTCTCTACCCAGTTAAATTGCAGTGATTTGTTTCAGCTTCCTAAATGAAACCGGCTCATTTTTCCAATGGGAGACAGCAGATTCTGTCCTGTCTTCCCTTCTACACTGAATTCATTGGGGTGGGTTCTTCTCTACTCCTCTTTATGCTAAATTTGCTGTGTTATTTATTGGTGAAGTTATGTCTCTGTCATGAAAGTAGCATATCTTAAAAAGTACTGTAAGCAATCTTGTTAACTTGGCAGTACCAGGGGCTCTACAATTACTGCTGTCTGCATGGAAATAGGTTTTGGTTGTCATTAGATATTGGTTAAATGGTGATCTTGGCATTGAGTTGTAGCTGGCCAGTGCTTTTCCACTAGGCCCAATTTTCTTTCCACTTTTGAATTGAAAAGAAGCTGTCTGAAATTCCTCAGCCAAGTCAGCTCGTTCACTACATTATGACATTTAGGCTGTGTGGGTGGAAGGGGTTGAGAATGGTACTGCCTTGCCATCCCTGTAAAACATTTAAGTCTCTCACAGAGCAGCACAGCAGTGTCAGTGCAGTACTCTCATTACTGTGGAAATATTACATGTGGCCATTAGTCTTCTCCCTTCAATTAGTGACAACCAGTTAAGCTGTGCCCTCAGCCTGTTTCAGCTGTTGGCAGCATCGCCAAGTCAAACCTGTCTCCCACTTGAAAAGTAAACTGGGAAGACCTACTGTTCACCAGCCACACTCTTTGGATGTGAAAAGGGAAACACGCCAAGGTTATAGACTTGTTTGAAAATATCAGGCAATTAAGTTACAGGTAAGCAAGTGGCACAGGAAGAGTTCAGGAAGAGATCTTCACAGTATGTAGATGACACAGTGTTAAAATGATATAACGCCTGGAGTGCTATTTCACAGAGTTCCTCTTCCTTCACCTTTTTTTCTTTTTGGTTGGTTTGTTTTCAGATATGTGGGAGGAGTTATATACAATGGGACATACCAAAACAGATTTGAAAGGTCAGCTAAAAAAAGCAGTTCTGTCTTCTGCTGGATACATACAATTCATTCAAATTGGACAAAAAGTGTATTCTCTAGTATGAATGATATAGGAAATGCAAAGCTGAATAAATTCTGTGCGGCAAATAATCTACCAAAATAAATGGGCATAGCCTAACTGATGCTAAATAGAATCTCATTTTATTGATAGAGAAAGATTTGGGTGCTATGTTTGTACAAAAGATCCCCTAGGCAGCTGATACTGAGATACGATCAGACAGGATGAAAGTTTTCCTATGTGCTAAATAAACATGAGATTTTTAGATGCAAAAAACTTTAGAATGTTCAAAATAATGGCTCAGAACCCTGTTTCTACCATCTTGAACACAGAATCAAAAAGCTTGAAGCCAGAAAACAGTGAAAGCTTAATGTAATCTGTATACTTTGGCTCTGAAAACATGATTTGAATTTGTATTTGTGCTGAAATTATTTTGTAGCTTTTCCACGTGAAACCAAAAGCTTATAGCTGTTAAACAGCTAAGTCCTCACAAACTATATCATTGCTTCCATTGTTCCTATTTGAAAAATTCCTACCTTCATTTGATCAATTCTCTTTAAATAAACTAGTCCTGTTAATCATAAATATAATGCTGAAATGTATACAAGCTTTTTTGTAACAGTTCACTGAATTAAATTACCTTTTCAAACTATCTTCACAAAATGAAAATAAACTACATTTCTTTACAGCTTCAAAAACAACAATCCTAGTTTGTCAAATCTGGAAATCCAGTTAACTGCTCTATCATGAAATACCAGTTCCTAATAAGACTTCTTTAGATTATCCTCTCATTTGAAAATATCATACATCTTTTTTGCTACTAAGGTAATAGTGTTGTTGAATTGAGTAACAAGCAGGGATCAACATACAGGAGGTAGTCTGGTATCAAAAGACTTCTGCTAAATGACAGATGGCTGGCAAGTTCCAAGGAACCCACTACTAAGATACTTATTAAAAAATAAAGGAAAGGAAAAAAAAAAAAAAAAGGAAAAAAACCCCTTAACCAACAGAAAGAAAATGTATGAGCAAGATCCATGTATTAACATATCCATATTGGTCAGTCACCTGTGGGCATTTGACCTACTTCTGTGATGTCCTCCTACAGTGATACAAGCTTTTCTTCTTCTCAGCAGGTAGTAATCTTCCAGGAAGAACTGCTGAGAACTGCTGGTATCTCTACTTGCTGATCTCCCAAATTGTTTTTGGTAATATGAGCATTTCTGCAGTGTATGTACCTTTCGCTCTCTCTTAATTTTTGATTTTCTCCTGACAATCTAGGAACAATATAGGACAGGAGGAAATGGACTCAAGTTGTGCCAGGGGAAGTTTAGATTAAATAACAGGAAAACAAATTTGTCATGGAAAGAGTTGTCAAGCATCAGAACAGGCTGCCCAGTGAACTGGTTGAGTCACCTACCCTGGAGGTATTTTAAAGACAAGAACCTGTGGCACTCAGGACATGCTTTAGTGGTGTACTCAGCAGAGCTGGGTTAGTGTTTTGACTCAGTGATCTCATAGGGTTTTTCCAACCTAAATGTTTCTGTGATTCTACGATAAGGCCTGAAAGAAGGTCAGCAAATGCAATGGCAAGGTTCTATGCACCTTTGATATGCAACAACATGCTCAACATTATTTTTGTACCTTTTCAAATCATATACTAAAGGTCAATAGAAGCTTGAGGGAAGGACCCTTTTGAGCTTGATGTTTATGTTACCTTACTTTAGATATTTTTCACTGAACTATCTATGAAAAGTCAAGAAATTTGTATTATCACAGAGCTCAGGGATTCACTTACCTTTTTCTACTTTGAAAGTGTACTAACTTAAGTCTACTATAAGCAGTTGTTCCCAGCTGTCAATGTGCAATTCTATTCATTTTCAGTTGTACAGATGCATTAAAAAAATTATCCTACTTACTTTAAAACAAAATAAATGTTTTATAGTCAGTCTAATAAAGATTCCCAAAAATTAGGGACAGATGTTTCTCTGAAAATGTCCCTATGTCTTTCTCTCTCCTTTCTCAAGTTTCTAATAGAAATTAGATAGAAAAAATCCTTCTGAATCTGTAACTCAGGTAAAAAATATAAAAGAAAACAAAGGCTTCATAATACAATCCAGTTGCTTCAAACAATATTTGTGGAGTAGGATTAAGAATATTAGAAAACTCATCCTCTGTCATGCTGATAATATTGCATGGCTGTAGGTCAAACATAAAAGAACAATATAAGTTTCAACTTCAAATACTTTTTGGGACTGATTAATACAATTATACACAGATTTGCACTGCGACAAATATCCATCTAAAGTGAAAATGAAGTTTACAATCACTCTAGGCCCTGCACATATTAACACTTCATTGAATATTAATTACTCTTTGTGACCAATTGTTATGCAAACACTATTTGTGTCAGAATCTATAATTACTTTTTTCAATATAAAATACATGAATATTAACATTAAAAGTCTTTCACAATGAAGTGAGTAAATCAATTAAAATGTATGTAACAGTATTACTAATCTAATGGTTTCATTACTGATTTTTCACAGCTAGGTAACACTATTTTTTTCACACTTATTTCTAATGATCACAAATAGTAATATTCTAGAATTTTATCTCTATTAACTGCACTTGGATTTGATTAGGAATCCACACAATTCATATTAGTTACATAATTCATCATTCTAATTTATCAGTTAAAAGCAGACTGATACTGAATATTTTTTCCTGACTACACTTTACCAAGCCTGATACTGTGCAATAGTAGGTACAAGTTTCATCATTGCTTGCTTCATTTTCCACGGTGATGGGCTTTTTTTAATTGTTAATGTTATGTTTACCAAAGTAATTTGGAGGTTGAAAAGCTGATGTCTTTGTACTTCTAATGCAGCCTTGGGAGAAAAAAATACCGCTATAAAATATTCTCAATACTGAATAAGATGCACTGGTTGTAAAAGTGTAATGAGATTTCCTTTCCCATTTCTTGAATTACAGAATTGTTTAAATATGCTCCTAAAACTGTGTGTCAAATAACAGAAATAACAAAATAAGACTTTAAATATAGTTTTTGAATAGAGTGGGGGCTGGGTGAGGCTAATATATCTTTGACGTCTCTGTTGTTCTGTGAGGAACTCTGAATTAAATACTTGTGTTTTGCAAATTCCAGGTAGAAAGAAAGAAAAATTATTTTCCTCTAACTTTCTGTGAGAATAAGCCATAGTAGAGGCAATTCTAAGAAAGAGCAAAAAGCTAAAAACAAAGAATATTATCAGCAATAACACAAATTACATCTTTTAATATTTATTTATTCATACTATATTTGAGACTATTCCAACAGAGAGCTCTCAAATTTCACAAGAGAGTCATCAAGTATAGAAGCTTTTATTAATCTCATGACATACTTATGGCATTGAGGTTATTTAAGTGAATTATACAGTTTTTCAAATGGGATCAATTCTGAGTCCGCAGTAAAATCAGGAGTGAATTACACTACTATGAAGCAAATGGATATAATTAATTATGGTGTCAACCACTCTAAAAAAGGGCAACGTACCAGTAGAATACTGAACAATGATGTGTTGTTTTTTACCTTCTGCCATAATGGCAATTGTTTGCTTATGCTTGGTTTCACCTCTTGCTTTCAAGCAGATGTGTGATCTCCAGTACAAGAAAATGTTTTAAAAGGCACCAAATTCAGAAAATGCAATGTATGCTGCTATCGCTTTGCACTGTTGCTGATGCAGCGGTGAGCTACTGTGAAACACCTACCACATGGAAAAGCATTCATGAGCTGTATTAACCAAGTATCCTTGTCCGAGACAAATTTACGATAACTATCTCTCTAATTTCACACCACTGCAACTTCATAATATTCTGAAATAGGAAAGCTTCATCTCCTGACTCTACAGAGCTGAGCTATTAGCCATGCATTAGAGGAGGGACTGGAAGTCCCACCAGCAACTTAATGCAGCCACTGTAGCCAGAGCCATGCACTCAATGAAGCAATACTTTTCCTTTTGCTGTCAATCTTCAGTACCAGAGCAGCAGGGTTTTATTTTATCCTTCCTTCTTTCCCATTTCACAAGGGTATTTAAAATTTGATCACAACAATGGTTCAGTTCATATGCATATTACAAACTGCTTTGGGGACTGCTCAGTGCAAAATGGGCGGATAATGTTACAGATTAACTTGACTTTGGAGTGTGAACTGTCAGCTATATCCTTTAGCTAGGGAAAAGATTTTAAACACTACCTGGAAAACTGGGAGGCCTAATCTTTCTGCTGTGCTAGCTTGCAGTATAATCTGAATAATGTGAATGTGTTTCCATCTGACTGAGGCAGGCGTGCTGTTAAGCGATTGGAGCGATTTGCCTGGTATAATAACCAGTTTTTCTCTAGCTCTCTGGATGCTGGGAACTTCCTGAAAATCTTTGCCTATGGCTTGATACAGACTGCTGAGTAGCCACAAAACTGTTTGATAAAAGCACCAGTTTTATCCAGTATAAATCAATAGAATCCCGCTGCAATAGCTGTATTTGACTACAGCACTCAGCTGTTATCAAGTAGGGGACCTGTTCTGACTATTTTAACTTCAGAGTACATATCTTTTTCCCAGCTGGTCTTCAGCACAGCAGGGATGGCTGTGATGTGTGCTCAGTGTTTTAGCCAAAGAACATTCAACATTCACAGTGCTCCACTGGCCTGGAGACAAAGATTAACCAAAATTGCATTTCAATGCAGATATCAAATTGTTTTACTAGAATAGAGAATACAAAGTGTGATTCTTCAAGTGTGAGCTCTTAAATCTGAACTGGAAAGATCTTCCAGTAATTTCATTTGTCCTTTGTACCTGATGCAACCCTAGTTTTAAAAAAAATACAACCCTGCACCAAAAAGGGACATTTAACACTAATAATTACACACATTCTTGAAACTAGTAAAATATCTCCTACCACCAATACTCAAAACACCATTGACCTCACCTCCTCTGTGCCTTTTACTCCTGAAACCAGTTCTCAGGTAGCAAGACAAAATATGTTTTTTGGGTAGACTCCTGATACAGTGTGAATAATTGACTTTATTCTCTCCAAAATTGAAATTTCTTCTGCAGATTAATAATACATCTTTTCTAAACATCTATGTCACTTAATCTATAAAAATTCCCCAGGTTAGAGGTTTCTTATTTTCTTAATATTGCTTTTCGTATCTTTCAATTTTTCACTTCACACTTGCAGCGCATGGAGATTTTCCTAAAGCATGTAGGAACCCAGTGTGCTAGTCTAAGGAACAGACAGAGCATCTGGTGACAGCAAGAACTTTTTTTTTCTGTTAAATTTTACTTGCAACAAGGGGCTGATCGTATTTCATGAATTCTTGATTTCACTGAAGCTGATAAAATATTTGACCTTTAGTTCAATGAAACCAGTTCTCCAATGTGAGACAGTTCACCATAATACAAGGATATTTGTATTTATCTGTGGTATAAATGAGCTATAAGAATAATAATTATAAATATTTTTGAGTTTACTTATCTGTGAAACCTTAAGTCTTACGTATTTCTTGATGGTCAAAATAATTTATGTTTCCCGTGCAACTTGGCATAATGAGGGTGGCTAGTGTCCCTTCCTTTCCCAAATGGCCTTGGGAATACTATGAAATAAAACATACATATGATTCCAAACCCTGACTAACAGTTACTTTTCAAAATACTTCAATACTCTTCTGTATGTGCAGTCCAGTGGTACAATGAATTTAATTATATAAAAAGAAAGCTTTGAATCATATCTGCAAACTGAGGTTCATAGATCTACAACTATTTATAGCCTGAAATAGTAAAAACAAAACAAAACAAAACAAACCAAAAAAAAACCAAAAAAAAAAACAAAAAAAAAAAAAAAAAAACAAAAAAAAAAAAAAAAAAACCACAAACACCCATAAGAAAATCCTGCAAGGGTTTCTGTCATTTAGTTGGGTATAAAAATATACCTCTAAGAATGTGAATACCTTGGATGGGGCTGTGCTTAACTAATAATATCATAGGGATGTTCTTAAAATGGGTAGCAGAGTATCACAAATCAGGAGGTGATTGGCAATTCAGGCATTCATCATATGGGAAGAAGTGATCAGACTACACTTCATACAGAAAATATGCAGAGAAATCTCAAGTGTTTTTATAAAATATTTCTATTTTCTAAGCTGATTTGCAGCTGACTTCCAATTTTCAGTTTCTATAATTTGAAACCAACAATTTACTTTTTCATCCTGAACCAGGAAACTCAAAACTAACCAGACCATTCACTGCTAACTTTAACCTGAGTTCCTGTGAGAGACCTTACAAGTTACCCACATTATGCTAACATAAAAAGTAAAAGGATAACACTCTACATATCTCCCATATTTGAAGAAAGAAAAAGAGAGAGGAAAGTAGAAGGGAGGGAAGAGGAAGAGAAATGTGCCAGGAAGTCTGCATGTCATTGTGATAGACTGCAAACAAAAAAGAAATCACCAACTACACTGCTGGACTCTTTGGTCACTGCAGCTGAAAGACCGGCTCATGAACCCTCCTCTCAGGTTCTGGTCTGCATCACACCTTACCTGCAGTTTTGGAGACTCTTCTTTCCTTTCATCTCTGTCTACGAGATTAGGATCTCACGTTTGCCACCACAGGAAAGGAACCATTACTGAAGTCGCAGACAATGCCTCAAGCCATAGGGTGGTTATAAGAGATTAGAAAGTTTTATGTCTCATTTTGGAGTGCATGTGTATGGGGAAAGAGACAGGTCAGGCCTTGCTCAGTAGAGGCAATTGTAGTGGTGTATAATTTTGTGCTTCAATACCCTTTGGTTTGTTCCCTTCCCCCCCTCCCCACCCCCAGAGTAGTGGTTTAGCCTGGCTTGTATCCACCCAGTGGGTTGTCAGTCTCCTCTGATACATACCCCTTATTCCCAAATATTCTTTGTCAAGAATATTCCAAATATTCTTTGTCCAGACCCTGCCTGGACTGCCCCTTGGGAAATCCCCTATTCTTCCAGGCTCCTTTGGTCTGTTTTATATAAATCTCCTCACATTGGTTTGCATTCTGTAAACCCCACCTTGTGTCCCTCCCTGGTCTTCTCCCTATTGACCGCTCCACCCTAAAACACAGCCCTCATTCTGTCCCTTAAAGCCCATGGTCCTGCCTTTGTTCCCTGTCCTTGCCCCTGCTCTGCATTCAAGTTATGTTACATTAACAAAGGATTTCTCAGATTTGCATGCGGATTTGCACTTCGCTCCTTTCTACACTGACCCAGCGGAGACTGCTTGGTTCTCTCGGGACCCCAGGGGTTGTGTCGCAGCCCTGCCAAGCACCACGCCACCAGGAAAAACAACAGGTGACGCCACATCCTGCACCCCCTGCCCCTCAGATCCTGCCATGGCTGCCAATGACTGGCACAGCAGAGGCAGTGGTTCACACCCCAGTCCTGGAGCGTAGGTTAAACCCCAGAGCTGCCAAATGACCAGAAGTCCCAGCTAGAGGATGGGCCCAGGAAGGCCGAGGCGTATTTAAGGTCAAACACGTGGCAAACGTGTATTGACCCTACCTCCTCCTGGCATTTCTAACAGATGATTACTACTGAAACTCAGGGGTTGGTAGCTGTATGTATCCTTTTCTACATCTTTTCTGTCTTTCTCTCCTTTTCTCCTAATTCCCTCTTCCACGAATTTTTGAGGAACTTAAAATCAAATGGGCTTAGAGTTTGTGAAGCTGAAGTGGCTAAGTTAATGTTTTCAAAGTCCTCTATGTTGATTGAATGTTGCACTAGACCTCTTGCCAAAGTTCTGATTTTCTAAAGTTGCCAATACTTATTTTGTTGTTCTGACCTCTTTTAGTATTTCTCCCATTCTTCTAACACAGAGTACAGAAACAACCACAAACCGTTTCAAAAGCCTCATCAAGTGAGTTTTTTGGAGCCTTGCAGTGCTCAATGCTAAATTGTAAATAAAGATATGATATGCCAGTGTAGCCAAACACGGTAACAGCCAAAAAGGATCTGCTGCTTAGCTGCCCCAAGGGATTTCAGGTTGTCTCCTAAGAATACAAAGCTAACCTATTCACACTGTTTTGGAAGGTTTTCAAAAATGCTACAGGAGATTTAGCTTGTTCAATACCATTAGCACTATTTAATACATTTAGCAATATTTTCTCTATTTCATCCAATGATAAGATCTTTCCAAGTTTTTCTCAATTTTTCAAATAAATTACCTGTAGAAAATTGCAATTTACTCATTTAGATGAATAGCTATTAGGAAAAAAAATGTGTGAACACAATTTCCACAGACATAATCAGAACAGTTTTGTGATTGTCAGGGTTCCTATGACTGTGATCCAGGTAAACTCTTGTGATATTGAGCTGTTTTAAACTCAGTGATTGCCACCTAGACTTCATGCTTCAAAGCCATGAATAACATTCATACTTGCCTAACTTTACAGAATATGTATCTGAGTTTTCTTCTGCAGAAGCAGTTCAGTTTGTGTCTACTAAATACACCACTTAGGTTCTATTTGAGTAACTTATTATAAGACATTCCTTTCAAACAAATTGAATCTAACTAGAACTTGACTAGAGATTTAACTTTTTGACACATATATGGGACCAAGTTTCAAGCTACGTTAAAATGTTTTTGCTTTCAAACATGATTTTGTTTTATTGTAGCCAAAAATGATACCAGTTGCATGCAGTAATTAGATGTCTATTAAGTAAGAAATTTGGAATTTACTTTCTTGTAACAGACATGAGCACACTAAAAGAGCATAACCAGGTACAGTATATAAGCATACTTCCACATTGTAAAAACATTAACAACATCTTGCAGTGCAGCTCAGCTTTAATGGATAAATAATAGCCTTAATTGGCTAAGACACAGATGGAGTTGTGATGCAGTGGCACAAATAGGGTACATAAAAAATGAGCCAGTATTAAACTCTGCACGATAAGAACTAAGGATGCAGAGTAGGCAAGAATGATGTCTGGTAAAACCAAAATAATCCTGCAGAGAAGGCAAGCAGGGTGTCTGATGAAACCAGAATAATCCTGCAGAATTTGCAAAACCAGAAGAAGCCCTCATCCCAAAAATAAATGTCAAGAGAAGCTGAGATCACCCAATTTTCTTCTGGGGAAGAGGCAGAGGAACACAGAACACTGATGGTGTTTCACAGGGAGGGATGAGGAGCAAAGACGGTGAAAGACTCTGTTATGGCTTTCCCTCTCAAATTGTTCCCTGGACTGATGGATTGTAACTATCAGTATGAACTGAAATGGTATCACTTCAGTGGCATTGTACACTTGTAACTAATTTAAAACAAGCTTGTCAGGGATGATTGATAGTGATTAAGTGCTGACTATTAGCAATGCATGCTGTTAACAAATCTGGTCAATATGGTCAAGAATCATTTCGAAGCTTCAAGCTGGCTGGTTTTGGAGTCTTCTCCCATTATATTCCAATCACACTGTTCTTTTACATTTAAATACTTAGTATACAGAGGGTTGCCTATATTCAGTTGCAATATTATGTTTACATTATAAATTTCCTTGAGACTGAAACAAAATTTTCTACGTATTTAAAGATTCATCACACTAAAGCAAGAAGCAACATGAAACAGTTATTCCACCTGACTTCTTACAGGGTAATGTAGCCTTTAGGATGTTTCATGGGTTTGTACTCATGTTTTCCATCTCCATTCTATACAAAGTGATGCTAAACTAATCACCTTGGGAAGACATGAAAAAGGTAGTACTAAAATAATAGAGACAGTAAAATAGTAGTGCCTATTGTTTTGGTCTATTTGCATATACTCCATGTGTGTGCACACATGTGTATATATATATATTTCAGATATAGGGGGTATTATGATTAATTTATTTATCTGGGCCTGAGATGACTTCTCAGTGTATGAAGAATCATGGTGGGATCTTGAAGTCACTGTATGTGCATGCACACACCCCCTCCCACCTTAAATTATTACCTATTTTCTACATGCACTGATGGTTTTTAATAGTAGAGCAAGAGCTCCTCTCAGCCCTGGTGTTGTCCTCTTCCTGGACAACTCAGGTATCATATACTTCTATAAGACAGACCTGCAATAAATTCTCTACAGAAAAAATGTCTTAGCACATAGAAAAGCATAGAAGAAGAACAAAGGAACAACACTCAACTCCCCATATTTAAGGATTTTAAAAGTTTACACTCTGCTTGCTCCAGCAGCACACTTTTCAGTGTACAAAAAGAAAGAAAGGGAAAAAAATGTACTTTCTCCTTATTCAGTGAAATAGTGTCTGATTTAATTCTACATCATCAGATCAGTTTATAGAAGTAGTGATGCTAATGGTGAAGTTATCTATCAGTGGGCTCATTAATTTGTGGTGGCTATTTCTCTTGACCTAATTTCTTTTCCTGCTTGAAATCTGTTTGAAATTTCATCCAACTACAATCAGGTTTATTGGAAACATTAATGACTGAGCTCTCCCCATAAGCCACCAGAAGGGTAATTGACTCAAAAGATGAATTACAACATCTGCATTAACAGAATATAGAGTTGTAGAGTGGAGTCTGGCTCTTTGTCCTTTGCTGCCCTCCCTTCCTTCACTTTGAATGTGATCCTGACAATTAAGGGTTTTTGTTTTTTTTTTAAGAGAGACAACCCTCTGAAAGCATCATTAGCAATACACCTTACACACCGTAGTTTTATAATAGATGTTTGTTTATCCAAAGCTTGGGGAATGTCTCTTGAAACTTACTTAGTCTCTGAAAGAAATTGAAAATTGCTATAAACTAAAGAGCTCATTCCTGATATATTCATGGGTGTATGATACAAACATAATTTCTCAACATGATTTCGCTTAAAAAAAAAAAAAAAAAAAAAAAAAAAAAAAAGAGAGAAAGAAAGGAAATATCTACTTTTCTGGAGAAAGAACATTCCCAACTGTTCAGTGAACATTCATACAATGAGGAACTATTATGAGAGGGAGAAAAAAATCATTAAAATCTTGTATGTTAGCCTACACTGAGATCTGTCCTACTTACAAAAGTGTTTAAGCATGCAAAAATCAAGCACACAAAGAGATAATGAATGTAACTTGGGAACAAGAATGTGGCATGAGTCTCTGGCTCTTTCAAAGCAATGCTATGATATTTGTGCCCCTCATCTTTAACCTGATACCACTAGATATAAATAAAACCTTTATGAAAATATTACATTTTCTTTTAAAAAAATCAAGAGAAAAATACAATAGCAAGGACATTTCAGCATTTTCTGTTAATGTGTAAAGAACAATTTAATACAAAAATAAGAAAATAACTCAAGAGAAAAACATTTTGATTTTGAACATGTAAATCTGTAAATGATGTAGTTTCTTCCTTCTTACTTGAAGTAATGTTACAATCATTCTTATTAGTACTTTAGCATTTACCTTCTTAATTGTTCATGCTTTCAGGATAACACATGAGGAGGCAGTGGAGAAGGTAATTTATTATCTGTAGCAGAACTGCTTCAAATACCTCTCTCACCATGTCCACCTTCATAGAAAAACAGAGTATGAAAGGACAAAAAACAGGATTAAAAAAAAGAGCAGCTACTTTTCTTGCACTCACTGAGGGAACCAGACAATTGATTAGTCAGATAAATGAACCAAATTAGTCTGAAGGTTATTTAGTTTTTCAGACAGACAATGAGCTCGAAAGTCAGTTCAGCATCAACATGATCATCCATAATGTCAATAAAAGTGAAACTGTTTCAAAAGTCTTCTGTGTTGATTTCTTCCCTTCAGCTCCTTCCTACTTGTTTTGGATCATTTTCTGATACTTTTCTCATACTGGTATGAAAAGACATCAAGAATTCTTTCTCTCTCTCATTCCTACCTCCTGAAGTACTAACTTATCTCTTGTTTTCAGTATCTTTTCCTTTTTCTGTCTCTGACTTAAATCTTGCTTAAATTGATTAAAATCAAAAGTTTTTAATAGTTATAGAGGTACTCCCTTTGAAGACAAACACTTATTACTCAGTTACAACCATTATTATGGAAAATATGTTTATCCCTATAGACTTCAGCTTTAGAATTACTTCTCTCAGTTCCCCCAAAGTTGTAAAACTTTAGGGAATTATTACCACAATACTGCTTCCCTGCCAAAATAAAAAATAAAAAAGGTTCTCCTGGTCAAAAAGAAAACCCTCCAGAATATCTGCCCTTGGACTTAGACATTCAAGAAACATGAGGATTTATTGTACTTCTGTTGACCTTAATTTCACCTCAGTCAGTATAACCTCTTGGGTTAATCACTTCTTATGCTAGCCTCCTCTGAAGTCAGTATCACGAAACATGTGTGATAGCATCTGCTTCAGTTAAAGCTGAAAAATAGTTTCCATTATAGCTACCTGCTTTCAGACTTGCTGCTTAGTGCTGCCTCAATAGCATTTTGTATAACTGGAAGCACTCAAAACCCCTTCTGTGCTATACCAGTTTTTTATTCCATAACACTATTTTGTTTCCTTGACCAAAGATGTGGAGGATCACGGATCAAGCAGACACATTGTAGGTGGTGTATAAAGGCCTACAATTAGCTCAGCAAGGAACAACTTCACCCTTTCCCTTCAATGATCAGCTTTATCAAGAATCACATGCAGTGAATATCCATTTTGCTGATGGCATTCTGACAGAATTTCTTTTAAGGGTTTTTTTTTTCATTTTTAAGCATGTCTTTGCTTGGTAACAGTGACATATTGCTGCCATGTTGTAGTGGGTTCTTTACCTTACATCAGAAAATCCCAGATCCTGAATTTACTGAAAGGTTTCCAGGCTTCTAAATCTTAGGAACAATTATGTGGTTTCTCCTCACTTTCAGATGTTTAGTGATGGCAATAACTAACAAGTCAACAATTCATTCAAAAGACAACAACATGGTATAAAAGATTTAAAACTTTTAAATCTCGTTTTAAGACACCAGAATACAGGTAAAAGTAGTTAAACACACACTCAAATGTTGTGTGAAAAGATATTTGAGGTCTGGCCTCCATTTTCTCAACTAATCAAAAGTGGGAACTAAAATCAAAGCATGGTTCAATGTACCTATGTTTTCACAGAGATTTATGTCTTCTTCACTGTGATACCATGCTCTTTCAGGGAGAAATACTTTAAAGTTTAATTAGGCTTCACCAATTACTCATAGACTAAGATGGGGTTTTTCCTTTTACCTTCCTCTTAGGAATTTGTCAATTCTTCAAAACTATAAAGTCTTTCAAATCTAGAAAGCTCTAGGATGTGAACAAAAATCAAAATACATCCCTAATGGAGCTCAAAACTTCCAAAGTAGTATTTTTCTTTCCCTGTTTTTCTTTTTAATACGTTCCTGTTTTACAACAGGAAAAGAAGAGAAATATTTTAAATTCTTGCTACAGCAAGTTCTTATTACTCCATTGCTGTCACAAAATCTCAATGGTGGAAGGAATGAAAGCTCAGGAATCTCTTTTCTGTCTTCATTTGTTTATTTTCTGATATCTATATGATGAACCAATACAAGAAGATACTTCTCTAAAGTTGAATAAAATTGAGATTTTCCCCCAATTTAAGATGCCATTGTAAAACTTTGCTCCGGTATTAAAAAAAAAAAAAAAAAAAAAAAAAAAAAAAAAAAAAAATTGGAGGTCTTTTAGTATCTCTCAAGGTGGCAATTAAACTGCACACAGCAAACAGTACTTATTTTTGAAAGAAAAATCGAGGAATATTGAAGTAAAAGGAATTACATGCAAGAGAGAGCCCGTTTAAACTTTAAACTGCGACATAAATGGCACATCTTGAAGTCTGTTCCTCCCCTTACCAACCACAGTTAGTAATATTAAACATGAATTAACAACTGTACTTCTGCTCAGTCAGATGAAAATGGTATTGAAAATAGCAGAAAAACTGTATGCTAATACTGACTTCAGCACAACTTTACATTTAAGTCTAAAGCTTCCAAACTTATTAGGGGGAAAAGGTAATTTTCCACTGGCACAAACATACCCTACAGACACAGCACGCCATCCATGGCAATGATAATTGTGATTTCAATTAGAACTTGCTAACTCTCCTGTGTCTCATTTTTACAAGGAAAATACAATTGAGAAAGGCATCAGTGTGATTAGCTCCTACAGCCACCTTTTCTGAGTACTCTGAAGTGACAGCCACAGGGGTAAAAATGATTGTACTAAAATGTCTACTAATGAGACCCCTGTAGAACTGCTCCAAGAAGGACCATTATATGCTACATTTGTCAATTTCATCTCTTTGGCTTCCTTTTTATCATCTACAAAAACAGTGATTAAGAGAGAGTTTCTTTTTAAGGCTTTATTCTTGATTAACCTTCATAATAATGCTCATCGCCTTCCTGTACGGCTAAAATGTTCCATACTTCCTACTGAATTTTTTGAGTTTCTTCAGACTAATATGTACTCTGTGATAACAATCCACAAACTTTCTGCTGGGTTATAGTAAGAGAGGCATTAAAGATACCTGCAAATAACCTTATGAACACAAAGCAGTAACTCAAATGGAAAACACTAAAGCTTTTTCTGTTCATGCAGAAGATACATTAATGAAAGAAGTACTAACATCTGCCACAAGTAAACAAAAAAGAAAAAGGGAATGCATAATAATAAATTAAGATAAAAAAAAAAAAGAAACAAAGAAAAACTACAAGAAAAAAAGAGCTGTCAGAGACAGTAGCTACTTGTGTGACTGCAGAAGAAGAAAAAAAATGATTTGAAACATGAAGATAAAAAACTGATAGTAGACTCTCCTACTACTTTCATTCTGTACTGTATAATTGAAAAATAGGTATACACAAAATAAAATTCCTACATATATAAGGCTTTTAAAAAGAAACACAGCAAGTTCTTGTGCCTAAGGTAACTAAGAGCTACATTCTAAGAAAAAGATAGTTCTTCAGGAATAAACATCTTAATTTTTTTGTGTCTCTAAAATTTCAACATTCACGAGTAAGGTTCTTTATTTTTGCTGAACTCTAAGGTGGTGGTAAAGAGAAAATTGGAACTGCGTAGAAGATGAACATGAACTTTAAAAAGACCTTCAACACTCAAAACTGAAATTTCTTGTTCACGTCATAAAACAATAAATACAAGGACCATTACTTTGTAATATTTTCGAACCTATAACAGAATATTAACATTACAATAGATTTACCAAAAGTATAAGAACATCTCCAAAAGTTATATAAATATATAACTTTTGGAGATTTTAAAAATAAATGCATTTCATTTGGGCATACATATTTATATCTATATGTATCACCTCCAAACTTCAGGCAGTCAAGCATGTACTCATAATCAATTGTAACTTTTTAGAACACTCTCTAAGCTAAATCTACCTTTACAGAAATATTTTTGATAGATTACAAGGAACTAGCAGAAATGAGGGCATATTATTCTTGGCTAATTCTGTTCTTCTTTCAACTTTCAAAAGATGCATTTTACAGACATTCAAGTTGGAATGAGAATCAGAGTCTTGATAAAAATGAGAGGATTAATTGACTTGAAATTATAGTTTGAAGATTTCTATTTCTACTTTCAATACCTTAAAAATTTCCTAGGATCTGACATCAGTAATGATGATTAAAGATTAAATTGCTTGATTTTGTTTTCCTTTGGTTTTTACGCCCATCCTTTAGGAAATAGGTTATTTCTCTCTAACAAAAATAAATTTTGTAGACCTGACTCATTTTCCCAACATATCATGTGATGATTACTTAGACCTTACATTTTACAAAAGTGGGTTTTCAGATTTTTTTTTGTTGTTGTTTCAAGAAAAGCAGCCATTACACATGCCAAGTGTAATTTTCCATCTCAAAGAAGACTGATGTGGTGGTGCATGTTCTTTTTATCTTTAATGTTGTATGTAAAGCTTGGTTCTTTGTACAATTCAGTTCTATGTACCCCTACCCCCCCCCTAATTAATATTCCTTTGTTCTTTCCTTCTCCCTCACAAGGGGATATTTTTAGACCTTGCAGTTAAGTGTCCATCACCCTTCCCGCCTTTGGTTTTCCCCTCCCAGTTCTCTGTGATTAGTCCGAAGTGCCTTTCCCCTCCCCTGTCTACCCTAGAGACTGTATCCCATTGGCCGGAGGCGGCCAACCCCACCCCTTTCTCCTCCCCTTTTGTCCCCCTTAAAACCCTGTGCACGACCAGTATCTGGGTCCAGAATTGGGCTCAGAGCGAGGCTAATAAACCTTCTCTGCTGCACCAGTTCTGGGTCCTCCTTTTTCCTCTGCCTTGCTGCTTCAGCACATCCCTCCTAAGCCCCTTCAGGGACACAGAGCCCACAGGAGTCAGTTCTGCTCGCCCTGCCTGCAGACTGACCCTAGGCTGCGCCTTGTTCCAGTGCCTGGGCTAGCTCGGGGCGAGAGCCAGTGGCTCCAGGAGGCACTGCAGCAAGCGTCTGGCGCCCAACGTGGGGCCCCTGAAAGGGGTTTTTGTCTTCGAGGAAGACCCCACGGACGGAGTTAGTGAGGTCCGGAATAGGGCCGGCCTCACGAAGACAGCTCCTGGACGTCACGCCGCCTCGGGTGTGAGCTGCCTCTTCGGAGGAGGTGCTCCCCGAGGAGGGGAAGGTAGCGCCCTGTGCTGCACTCCACAGAGCGTCTTCCCCCGGCAGAGGAACCCCCAAGGACCGGCCTTCAGCACCCACGCCAAGGTGGTAAGTATAACCCCCTTTTGACCGCAAGGGGTTTTTGGTGCAGTTCCGTGTGGGCGAAGCCCCCGGACTGTGGTCGCGCGGCCCCGGGAGGTGGGTTTTGGGGCTCATCTTCCCGGTCGGGAGATCCCTGGTGTTTTGAGTTCTTTTAGTTCGTGTCGGTTTTATTTTGTTTGGGGGGAGGTTGTTCGGAGGTTGTGTCACGCCCCGGTGGTTTTGCGGTTGTAGAGAGTGTGTTTTTGTTTGCCGGTTTTAAGTGCGTGGCAGTTTAATTTTCTTTTGTGATCCTCAGTTTGGTTCGGTCCGGGGAGTGTGCGGACTTTAACATCCCGAGAGAATGGGTGCCTCTCTGAGTTCCGCACAAAAAGGAGCCTATTATGTTTGTGTTTCTATGTTGGAGTTGGAGAAAATTCAGTTTTCAAGTAGTTGCTTGAAAAGGCTGATCAGGTGGCTTTTCTTGCACTTTCCTAATACTACAGAGGTGACAGTTCGCAGCTCCCGGTTTTGGGAGGCTGCAGAGAAGAAATTGGTTCAATTGGGCAATTCAACAGAAAAAGAGGCACAAAAATTTATGTTTTTAATTTCGCAGTTAAAAGCTATCACCAAGAGGCAAAAGGTGCAAGAAAATCCACCTAATAGACGAGTTACCCCAGTTCCCCCTCACCCCAGTACCAGCCCCTCGGTCCCAAAGAAGGGAATCTTGAAGAAAGCAGCAACCCAGAGGGCTGCTAGCCCAGGCTTTCTTCAAAATTCTCGATCCCCCAGCCTCAGCAGTCTTGGCCGGACTGCTGGGGACTCCCTGAGACGCCCTGGCCAGGCAACTCGGGGATCTTTCCTTCCCCCCTCTTCCCCTGCAGTTAAGCCCAAGGTTAAATTTAATTTAAGGGAGTCACAGGAGCCACAAGATGGCGCCTGTGCTCCACAAAATGGCGGCAGGTGGCCCTCGTGGTCGACACCTTCTTCTTCCCAGAACCCCCTGTCCCTCCCCCCACCTCCCCCTCAATCCAACCCCTTCATATTCCCCGCCTCTCCTTATTCATCCAACCCCTTCCTTTCCCCGACTCCTCCCACAACCCCTCCCTCATCCCGAAAATTCTCACCCTCTCGTCCCGCCCCAACTCCTCCCACAACTCCTCCTACCACTCCTCCCACCTCCCGGAAAGCCCCTCCCACTCGCTCCACCCCTACCCCTCCCATGACCCCTCCCATTTCCCACGGTGCTCCACCCCATTCCCACCCCGCCCATTCGTCCACCTCCTGGGCGGAGTCAGCCACATCTCCCCGCCCCGGAAGGAGGCCATCTTGGCAACAAAATTCCCACGCTCTCTCTTCCGGTTCCCACGCTTCGGAACCGGAAGATAGCAGCGATGGGAATGAGGAAGTAAGCCTCTCTGCAGCGCCGGTCACCTACAGAAAAACCCGAGGTGGTGATATCCAAAAAGCAAATTGGCATCCATTTTCTCAAAATATAATTAGAGAGTTATGCAAGGCGCATAAAGAGTTTGGCAGAGAGAGCCAATACTTCCGTGGCCTCCTAACTGCGGACTTAGCTGGGGTCACAGTAATACCTGCGGATCTTAGGCAACTCTTTGCTTGTTTGATGAACGGCACAGAGTTCACCCTCTGGGAAGCTGCCTTCAAACAAGCATTGAGGGAAGCCATTCCAACACTGCCATTACCAGCAATAGATGAACAGGGGAACCCCCTCTCTGTTGAATTGCTTAGCGGAGAGGGCTCCTTTAGTTCCCCTGATGCGCAAGTTCTCTTGATTCCTCCCTCAGTTCTCCCAATCATCAAGGACATTGCCTGTAAGGCATTCTTTACACTGCAGCCACACGCACCTTTACCACCCTTTACCACGATCAAACAGGGACCATCAGAGCCCTTTGTGGACTTTGTGGAGAAACTCTCCAGGGCTCTGGAAGTGCAAGTTCCGGACGAGAGTGCTAGGGGAAAAATCAGGGACAATCTTGTCTTTGTTAATGCAAATAACCTTTGTAAACAAGCCATTCTAAGTCTTCCCCTAGACCCTCCACGTACTCTCCAGGCAATGTTACAAGTCTGCCAGATGAAGGTCCCGTTCCTTGCTCGACAAAACCTACCTGCTCCAGCTCCACCTGCAGTCCCTGCAAGGACAGTGCGTGTGGCAGAGCGTCCCAATCAACGCTCTCAAATACAAGATCATCCTGCTCGGCGTGGATGCTGCTTCTTCTGTAAAGAAGAAGGTCACTTCGCGCACGAATGCCCGAAAAAACCAAGAGGGAGAAAGAATCCCACGACACCACCGGGAACGCCGCAACCTTCCCGCAGTGATCCAAAAAACTAAAGGGGGAGCGCGGGTCCACCCGGCGTGATGACCCCAACAGGGTGGACCACAAAGGGGGAGATGTCTTTGGGGGTCGCTGGAACGAGACTAAACCACCGGACTGGACTTTTTTAAATCCTGCTTGGGACTTAGCTATGCCGATATTGACCACTTCCTCTCTCTTTGAACCCTTCAGGTTACACCTTACCAGGAGCCTACATCTACGGGATCGGGATTGGCATCAAGTCACCCTCAACCCGAAGGAGCTAGGGGACTGGCCGCTGGCGAGAGGAGGTAAGTTCATCGTCATCGGCGATTGCAAACATACTCCGCAAGAGATTGAGGTGCTCCCTGGGACACTCTATAATAATCCCAGGGCCCTCATGATCTGGCTGCGAACTACTCATCCCCCAACATTTGTCCCAAAAGGACAAATTGTTGCACAGGCTCTTCCCTACGGGGATCCCGAGCATTACACCCTCTCAGTAAATACTGTGCATCGCGTCACGACGCAGAAGCCCATCATCATGTGCAAAATGATACTAGGGGATGAATCAGTAGATACACCACTGCTTTTCGACACAGGGGCAGATGTGACGATCGTCCCTACCAAGGATTGGCCGTCACATTGGGCCTTGGAAGACGTGCCTGCAAAC
This sequence comes from Prinia subflava, assembly GCF_021018805.1. Classification (NCBI taxonomy): domain Eukaryota; kingdom Metazoa; phylum Chordata; class Aves; order Passeriformes; family Cisticolidae; genus Prinia; species Prinia subflava. The sequence continues at coordinate 53,830,638 of NC_086249.1, forward strand.
ATCCGAGGTGTAGGTGGGTTCCAATCGGCGAAACAATCAAAAAGCGTGGTAAAATTCGAGGGACCAAAAGGACAATTGGCTTCTACTCGTCCTTTTGTTTTAGATTACGAACGGCCCCTGTTTGGGAGAGACCTCATGTCTCAGTGGGGGGTCACAATTTGCATTCCAGACCCTCCACAGGATTTTTCAATAGCGGTCACTGAGAAGCGCCCGGCCCTGAAACTGAATTGGAAAACAGATGAACCAGTCTGGGTCGAACAGTGGCCGCTGTCCAAAGAGAAATTGAAGGCGCTTGAGGAGCTCGTGGAGGAGCAATTACAGAAGGGGCATATAGTGGAGACCAACTCCCCGTGGAATTCGCCAGTTTTTGTCATTCGCAAGAGTGACAAAAAACGATGGCGCCTCCTCCACGACCTCCGGCAAATTAACAATGTGATCGAAGACATGGGGTCCCTGCAACCAGGAATGCCGTCCCCCACCATGCTACCCCAAAATTGGAATTTGGCCGTAATTGATATTAAGGATTGCTTTTTCCAAATTCCACTACATCCGGATGACGCACCACGTTTTGCCTTCTCGGTTCCCTCCATCAACCGAGCGGCCCCAAGGAAGAGATATCACTGGAGGGTCCTCCCCCAGGGGATGAAGAACTCTCCAGTGATGTGTCAACAATTCGTCTCTTCCTTGCTGCACCCTGTGCGCGCAGCCGCGGAGGGGGTTGTCATCCATCATTATATGGATGACATCCTCGTTTGCGCGCCGACGGACGATGAACTGTCACGAGCGCTTGACCTGTTAACGAGTTCGTTAGTTGCTGCAGGGTTCGAGCTGCAAGAAGATAAGATTCAGAAGATGCCGCCTTGGAAGTACCTGGGCCTGGAAATCGGAAAGAGGACCATTGTTCCTCAAAAATTGGACATTCGGACTACCGTCCGCACCCTTGCCGATGCCCATCAACTCTGCGGTGCTTTGAACTGGGTAAGGCCCTGGCTAGGTCTGACCACCGAGGATCTGGCACCCCTTTTCAATTTATTGAAAGGGGGAGAGGAGCTTAGTTCTCCCAGGGTACTTACTGCAGAGGCAAAAGCAGCGTTGGAGAAAGTCCAAGAGGCAATGTCGTCGAGACAGGCGCACAGGTGTGATCCCCAGCTACCCTTCAGGTTCATCATAATGGGTAAGCTGCCACATCTCTACGGGATCATTTTCCAATGGGACACTATTACATCACACAACACCAAGGGCCAGGGCAGAGGAGATCCTCTTCTTATTATAGAGTGGGTCTTTCTCAGCCACCACCGGCCCAAGAGGATGACACAGCCGCAGGAGCTCATGGCTGAGCTGATCCGCAAAGCTAGAACGCGGATGCGGGATCTGGCCGGTTGTGACTTTGAATACATTCACATACCAATTAGTCTGTCAACGGGCCAAATAACCAAACCTATGTTAGAACACCTGCTTCAAGAAAATGAAGCATTGCAATTCGCTCTAGACTCCTTTACGGGACAAATTTCAATTCATCGGCCGGCCCACAAATTGTTCAATTCGGAAGTAACCTTTCGATTGGCATTAAAGAGTGTCCGGAGCAAGAGACCCCTTGATGCTCTGACCGTTTTTACTGACGCGTCCGGGGCTTCTCACAAGTCAGTCATGACTTGGGAGGATCCCAAAACTCGGCAGTGGGATGCAGATATTAAAATTGTTGAGGGCTCTCCTCAGATTGCCGAGTTGGCCGCTGTCGTCAGGGCGTTCGAGAGATTCCCCGGACCCTTCAATTTAGTAACCGACTCCGCGTATGTTGCGGGGGTGGTGTCTAGAGCTGATCAGGCCGTGTTGCAGCAGGTGTCTAACCCAGCTCTATATGAGCAGCTCTCGAAACTAGTCAAGCTTGTATCCCACCGAGAGCACCCTTTTTATGTGATGCATACGAGGTCACATACTGATTTGCCTGGGTTCATTGCCGAGGGAAACAGGAGGGCGGATGCCCTCGCTGCCCCAGTGGCGATGGCCCCTTTGCCTGATGTTTTCGAGCAGGCAAAGCTCAGCCATCAGTTGTTTCATCAGAATGCGCCTAGCCTTGCTCGACGTTTTCACCTTACACGTCAGCAGGCTAAGGCGATTGTCGGCTCGTGTCCGTCCTGCCAGTCCCATGCTGTGCCGACATTGCATGCTGGAGTCAACCCCAGAGGGTTGGAGAGCTGTGAGCTCTGGCAGATGGACGTCACCCATGTTACATCGTTTGGGAAGCTCAAATACGTCCATGTATCAGTGGATACTTTCTCTGGCGCTGTGTATGCCTCTGCGCACGCAGGGGAGAGAGCCCACCACGTCATCCAGCACTTGATCCAGGCTTTCTCTTTCATGGGCATCCCCAAGGGGATCAAAACGGACAACGGCCCAGCGTACACATCTAAGGAGCTTGCAGACTTCCTGCAGCAATGGGGAGTGGAACATAAGACAGGCATCCCCCACTCCCCCACAGGCCAGGCGATCGTCGAGAGGACCCATCAAAACATCAAACGGGTCCTCCAGCAACAACAACAGGTGCTGAAAATAGAGACTCCCTCCGTCAGATTGGCCAGAGCTTTGTATGTTATTAACTTTTTAAACTGCTCCTTCGACAACCCCAACCCGCCTATAGTTAGGCATTTTCAATGTAACAGCGACTGGAAGGTTGAGCGCCACCCGCCCGTCCTGGTAAGGTCCCCTGATTCGGGCAAGGTTGAGGGTCCCTTCTCCCTAGTGACGTGGGGGCGTGGGTACGCCTGCGTCCTCACTGATGGGGGGTTGAAGTGGATCCCAGCTAAGTGGGTCAAGCCGTTTATACAGAAAAAAAGAGAGAGAGAAGGAAAGATCCCGCAGGTGGCCTCGGCGGCCCTGCGCCGTCGAAAAAAGTGTTCCAGGACACCCCCATTGGACACCCTTTGGGAATGGGACAATGACTCCCCCTTAGCTCATTTTTACGAGACCTCATGATCTCTGTTTTTAAGCTTGTGTTTTAGGTCCTGCCCATCTTGATCAAGCATGCAGACTGTGCGGTTCCTCACCGTGATTACCAGCCTTCTGATAGCCAGCCAAGCCTGGATTGTGCCGCAGCCCGCTACAAACGTGTGGACTATGCTGGCGCGATCACTGGGTCAAGACCATATCTGCCTGAACCAGGCCAGTGCCTCGGACCCGATTTCTTCCTGCCTCGTGGGGATCCCTTTTGAAAAACACGAATTGCCCGAGAAGTTATTGTATTACGCCCGCCGCATAAGTAAGGTAGCTCCTCGGGGTCACGCCTTTATTACCTGGAGAAATTTTTTCTTTCATTTAGAAAATTTAAAAGAAGAACCCCAGGAGCTGGAGCTCCTTGGTTCGGCCAAAGCCCCGTATTGTGTTCATTTCCTCAATTCGGCAAATGCTCTTAATCCCAGAACTAAGCACCTTGTCCAGGCCAATTCATTGTACCATGCCAGATCATGGTGCCGGGGAATCACTAAAGGAATACTTCCCCCCCAAATTTATGACCACCCTAAAAGACTGCCAAAAGGAGTTTTTTTCATTTGCGGGACCCATGCTTGGGCAGGCATCCCCTCCCATCTTTCAGGAGGTCCGTGCACCTTAGGGAAATTGGGACTGTTCTCGCCCAACAAAACCCAAATTATGAATTGGAAACAAAAGGAAAATGGTGCACAAAAATCGGCTATCGCTAAAAGAGACCTGAGGAATTTGGACCCGAACTGCGATTCAGAAATTGTACATTGGAGCAAATCTAAAGGAATCGCAGTCACTATTTTTGCCCCCTGGGTTTCCATTGCAAAAAATATGGGGGAATTGGCTCATTTAGAATGTTGGGTGGCCAAACAGTCAAAGATAACTTCCAATGCCCTATATAATCTCCTGCAAGATGGGGAAGTAACGAGGCAGGCCACCCTTCAAAATCGGGCGGCCATAGACTACCTCTTGCTCCTCCACGGGCATACCTGTGAGGAGTTTGAGGGTCTATGTTGCTTCAACCTATCAAGTCGGGCCGAGGACACCAAACAGATCTTGAGACAAATGCAAGACATGGTCGGGCAGATAAAGACGGAGACATCAGACTGGTTGAGTAATATCTTCAAGGGCTGGGGGCTGTCGGGATGGGTAGGATCCATCCTAAGGACCATTTTATTATTTGTGTTCATTATTTTCATTGTCCTCGTGGCCTTCGGAATAATTAGGAGAATGATTTTTAAGTTGATTTCCAGCACCACAACTTCCCCATCTCCGGAGATCAATCATACAGCAGTGTCGGCTGACGTCGAGGAAGCGGAATTTGAAGATTCCGAGGAGGAGCTGGAGGGGTATGAGGAACCGGAGGGTCCATGTCGTCTGCCCCATGACCAATGGCCTACCCAGCAGTCGTACTTTGCTGAATGCTACCCGGAATCTGAGTATCTTCCCGACCCACCGCGATTTTTTTCCTCTTAAGAAAAAGAAAAGGGGGAGATGTGGTGGTGCATGTTCTTTTTATCTTTAATGTTGTATGTAAAGCTTGGTTCTTTGTACAATTCAGTTCTATGTACCCCTACCCCCCCCCTAATTAATATTCCTTTGTTCTTTCCTTCTCCCTCACAAGGGGATATTTTTAGACCTTGCAGTTAAGTGTCCATCACCCTTCCCGCCTTTGGTTTTCCCCTCCCAGTTCTCTGTGATTAGTCCGAAGTGCCTTTCCCCTCCCCTGTCTACCCTAGAGACTGTATCCCATTGGCCGGAGGCGGCCAACCCCACCCCTTTCTCCTCCCCTTTTGTCCCCCTTAAAACCCTGTGCACGACCAGTATCTGGGTCCAGAATTGGGCTCAGAGCGAGGCTAATAAACCTTCTCTGCTGCACCAGTTCTGGGTCCTCCTTTTTCCTCTGCCTTGCTGCTTCAGCACATCCCTCCTAAGCCCCTTCAGGGACACAGAGCCCACAGGAGTCAGTTCTGCTCGCCCTGCCTGCAGACTGACCCTAGGCTGCGCCTTGTTCCAGTGCCTGGGCTAGCTCGGGGCGAGAGCCAGTGGCTCCAGGAGGCACTGCAGCAGACTAACCTGCCACTTGGCTTTTTCTTAAAATACAATTGTTTTAGGATTTCTGTATACCATTTCTATTTGAGACATTTCCAAATGTTGTGCCCACTTTTTCAAAGGCTATTTCATATTTTAAACATGTGTGTGTATATATATATATAGATATGTAGACTGTATTGATGACTACTGCCCTGAAAATGGAGATTAACTTTCATTATTAAACCATCAGACAGTGTTATCAAACCAACTTAAAGGTGAATTATTCCATTCTTCTAAGGTGCTTATCCCAGGGCACATGTTATGTTTTCATGAGAGTGGAAATGAGCACGAAATATAGTCCCCATAAACCAAATTTAAAACAATATAACAACTTAAGACTTCTAATGTTTGTTAAATATTTTGGATTCCACAGACATATGATTAGGGTATTCTTCTTTATTAGGTGAGCCCCGCAGGAGGTTTTTTCACCTGTTTCAAATTATTAAAATTGCAGGTGATTTATTTCAACCCAAATATTAAGTTGTTTCTTCTGAAAGTTAAGCCCTTCCACTGAAGTCAAAGTTCCATTCATTATGGCTAAAATAAAGATCTAATTCATTAAATCAAGCTCTTTCTCTGTCTTTGTTTTCTGACTCTGAAAAATATAAGAGCAGTCACTGGAGGTACAGGGTAAACCTTCTTGCATATTACATATTTAGCTAAAACATTACTTCTTTTTTACAATGTGTCATCCAAACACTTTCTGAATCCTGTTTGGCTCTTTGCCAAGGCAGACACAGCCAAGACTACTCATTTCATCTTTTTGGTCTTAGCAAGAGAAAGTAGACCTTCCATTCACTCTCCATCTTCAGAATAGTTTGCTAAGAGTCCAAGAGCTCCTGTGTTGGCAGCTGTAAATGCCTCAACTGTCCAGTTCAAAAATAAATCAGAAACAAACCCAGGTCATCTTCATAACATTTTTTTAAACAATCCAGCACACTCTGTAATGAAAACATCCTACAAAAGATCTATAATGTTTCTCTTCTTTCACTAATATTTTATTAGCTTTTGTTGATGCTAGTATTATACTAGTATTTTGACTTCTCTGTATAATTTGCAGGAGTGTATACCAGGTAGTTAGTCTCATGTTACCTATAACTAATTAGCACTACTTTATATCTTATCATGGCATATAACCCCAGAATTGAGGACTAATTTCTTTTTCACCTGCACAACAGTACCCTTGCACAGCTTAAGAAGCATTAAGTACTTCGCTCTAGTTCTTTTAATTGCTTTATAAAATAGGGACTTTCTGACCAGTAACTATTCCTCTGTCTCTACTTATGCTTAATACAATCTAATTTTGTCTAGACTTACTAGATATTACCTAACTTGTATAATTTCTTACACTTCTATTTTTTTAAATGTTAAGCAACTTGTTATTGCTATTAAGCCAATTCAACCCATTGTATTCAACAACAACTAGAGGTTGTGCTGACAGAGTTACTCATTGATCAAAGGCAAGTGCCATTTACGTGCTTACATACAGCATGCTGAGTAGCTCAGTGCCTGCACCGTTAGCCAAACACTGATCCTGTTTTACTGAATGATTCCTCTTTTGCCTTCATTCTGTTCACAACGTAACTGTGCATTTTCTTTCCATTTAAGTAAATTGTATTCAAATACAGATGAGCTGGAGTGTTTACACTGGTAAGTCGTTGTTACAAACATTTAGGACACTGAGTCATTTTGTTATGAGGTATGACTTCAGAACATGAAGGTGAGTACTGAACAGTAAAAGTCCTGAGAAAGTATTGGTTAATAAGAAAGGGAGGAGAATGAAAACACTAAGAGCCAGATTATGATTCTGTTTCTTTCCTTTTAGGATTTTCTGATGGTTTTTCTTTATCCAGGTGGTGTGGGTTTTTTTTTTTTTTTTTTTTTTTTTTTTTGTTTTTGTTTTTGTTTTTGTTTTTGTTTTGTTTTTGTTTTTGTTTTTGCAAATTACCCTAGCAATATTACTTTATCTAAGAAGAAAGTTGTGTGGGTTTTATTGCTTCACACTGTTGAGTGGAAAGGATTTGCCAGCTTGGGAAAATGCCAGAATTTGCATTTTAATAAAGATATGTCAAACAATAAACTTGCTTAGCATCCTGTGATGGATCTGGTGAAACTGTGTCTTGTAAGAGTCTATTACTGCACTCACTACACTTTTCTGCAGTTTTTAGATACAGAGCTAAAACCAAATTCATGCATTTCTTAGTAATACCTGGAAACCTATTACTGGGGTACCACAACTCTTAGAATGGCAGTGATATGCAAAATCTACATCTACCTCTCCCAAATGCTACACCTAGCCCAAAAAAGACACATTTGGAGTCAGGATGAAGACCTGAATTTCACCTGCATCACTCAGAGAGGCTTTATCTATGTGATAAGGACCTGAAAGAAGGTTTCAGTGGGGGATATATTGGTTATTTCTCCCAGGTAGCAAGTGAAAGGACAAGAGAAAATGGCCTCAAGTTGCATCAGGAAAGGTTTAGATTTGACAGTAAGAAACATTTCTTCATCAAACAGGTTGTCAAATATTTGAGCAGTCTGCCCAAATAACCAGTTAAGTCCTCATCCCTGCAGATATTTAAAATACAATTAGATGTGGCACTCAGAGACATGGTTTACTGGTGGACTTGCAGTGCTGGGTTAACAGTTGGATCTGATGATCTTAAAGGTCTGTTCCAACATAAATGATGCTATGATTCTATGACAAGATAAAGCTCTTCAAGAAGGCAGCTACAATGACAAAAGTGGTTAGAAACCCAAAGATCTAGCAGTGACCACAAGATGAGATGGTGCAATGTGTGGGTAACTGGTTAGAGTTTATAGGACTTTTCCCTTGAAGTACTACCTTTGCTGTCTGCATGCGTGTGAAAATATAGTACTACACCACAGTCACTCAAAAAAGAAACAGGTTGACAAGCAAAAAAAAAAAAAATCAAAAAGTAAAAAAAAAAGAAATCAGTCACTAATTATTTTTGAAAATATTACTCTATCAACCCTTCACTTTGCTAAAAATTTTATGATAACAGTGGAAATTGTCAGAAAGTGACTGAAAGACATATCATAATAATTTGACATAAGCAGAACCAAGCAAGTGTCTTTTGGATTCAGTATATGAAAATGGAAACACTAAGTCACTAGACATATTATTGACTCAGTCTTCTGTCTGTAATTTTACTCAGCTACATGTGGTAAAACAAAAGAAAACAAAAAAGCCTCCTGTAACTACAAAAAAAAAGGATCACTACATTTTTGGATATCTTCCTTCAAAGACTGGCTGTGGAATTTAAACATTGTTTATAGGATTTTTTTATGTCACATGAAGCAAATACACTCCACTGCTGTGGAGACCAGTCAAAGTAAAAAGATATCCTACAGCTCATCAACTTTTCAAACAGAGCATAGAGGTGATAAAGAATATTTCTTTGATCTCTGCCTCCATAGGCAAAAGAAATATTACAACCTTACAAGATCCTAGTTTTCACTGAAGGGCAAAAGAGTAAGTCAGAACCTTTCCCCCATGAAAACCCCACCTGGCCAGGCAACCCACATTTGAATACAGGAATTTACCAAAGCAGTGATTTTCACATTTTTCATATGATTTCTTTGTTTTAATTTTTATTTTTTAAATTTCTTTGCATGCTGGCTGATAATGAAGCCAGTCATGAAGGGATAGACCTGCTGGAGCAAAGTACTCTGCAGTCTGTCTCTGCCAGCTTTCAGTCATAGCTGCAGCTTTAATTTGTGCCAACTTTAAAGTACCAGCTTTCCTCAAAATTCTAAGTTCTCCACCCTAAACAGCACTCCTTGCAAATGGCATGAAGAAAACTGCAATTACTTAGGTAGAGTGTGCTTTATGATAAAGTAGTGTAGAGAAGGTCTGTTGTAAATCCTTATTCAAATCCAGTCATAATTCAGTGCTGAAATGTCACCATCTTTAAAAAGGAACAGCATCTGGCAATGACAGATACTTAATTACCTTCATGTAATGAGACATTTTCTGTGCAAATAGTGGATGAAGTTTAGGTTCGCCATAAGTAAAAACTTAAAAGCATCAAATCTATTTTCTGCCTAATAAAAACCATGTCATTACACTTGATAGAGATACTGCAAAGTTTTCTTAGAAGCTGGTAAATATGCTTAAAATAAAGAGTACATATACATTTATTTTATGGTTTTACACTACCAAAATTTCTTGACACCCATTATTTGCCCACGTTTTCATTGTAACTGGTATAGCCTTTGAGGTATAGCCAACAATTTTCTATGGGGAATCTGATCTTGCTTAGTACTCATAGATTTTTCTATTAAGTTTCAATTATTTTACAGATTTTTTTAAAAGAACTTTTTTCTTATTTTTCAGTTTGTAGAACAAGCTTTCTCTCAAAGACTCCAACAGAGATCAGTAAGAAGTGGAGTCAGAATATTTTATAGACAGATGCTCCTGCAAACTTCAGCATGCCAGCTAAGCCTTAGTTGGCATGTTTTAAAATCTCCTGGAACATGAAACTGTCCTTTCTCTAAATACACCACCTTCCAAGAGCTCTGGGGAGATTTGAGGGTATTAAAAAGATACAGGAGGTGCAAGGTTGGGGAAAGAGGAAGGGAGTGGGTGGTAGCCCTGTGAGCTGGCGAAGTCTACTGGAAAAGGACCAGCATGCCATCTGCCAACATAACTGCTAAGAGAGGGAGCTACAGTTTGCAGCTATAGTGAGAGAACCAGAGAAAGATATTTACATGATCTGGTTGGTAATTAGTATGCCTGTGCAAGGTTTTCTTATAAGGTGCTGAACACACTAGTGCATGACAGTCATCCCTCTTCTAGGTTCTGCAAAAGTTACTTTCTCTGTATTGTCAAGAAGTACTATTAGAAGGCTGAACTTGAAAATTAAAATAAAGGTACCTTGGCTGAGTACAACATTCCTACATGAAATAACAAGATATTAAAACCAACCAATGAACCTATGTTTAACTAATTAATGATTAATTTTGAAATTATTTATTAATACTGAACTATAGTTCAATAGACTTCTATTCATGAGTTTATAACCATTTATCAGGTCACATAATAATGTATTTGTGTACCATGAAATAGACACTTTTGCTAAGCACAGCCTCCAATAGTAGAACTCTGATCATTCACCTTGCTTTATTAACTTTTGAGTCTATTCTACACAGTTTCAACAATCTCTCATTAAGGAAATCTGACACAAAATCTGTAGAATTAAGTGCTATTTACTTGAACCATTCAGTGTCAGAGCTGGACAACAGACCATGGCATATAGTCTTTCAAATAACACTACAGGCACAGTTAGTGTGTTAAAAAACACTTCTAAACTAAAAGAATACCAAACCAAATAAATTTTTTTTACTAAACAAAGCTCATTCTTTCCCCTGAAATCATGCAAAAATATTGTGCATTAAATCAAAGAAAAAAAAATTAGTCATATTGTTGTCCATCTAGACAAGATTTATATGTTGGCTTCAGTCTCAGGCTACACTTCAAAATATTTACAGCTTTCTTGTGATAGAAAATATGTGACTCACTTATTAAGTGGAAGTGGTTACAAGGATTAAACCTAAAATCTGGACCAGTGGGAAGAGTAATTTAAGTTGTTTTAATCTTTGAGGACCTTTATGACTTAGATCTTATGTACCTTAGGAGGTATGTCCTTATTTTTGCCAAATGTAGCAAGAGCGATCAGAAGAACTCTTGTTAATGGGATCTTGATTCACAGCCAGAAAAGCCGGGATATATAAAAACTCTACAGAGGTAACTTCAGAAAGTTTGTTCTATCATAAAAGTGACGGCAAGACAACATTTTCAAATGTATAACTACTACTTTGAAACTTATTCCAAACATTACTCCAAAAGTCACAGTGAGAAAACAATATTTTGATATGGTGTAAGATATGAACTTGTCTTAGAGATGTGACTGTAAGCTTATGTTCAGGCAAATAACAAAAAAGAATACACACGAAGACATTTACCAGAATGCAAGTATAAAGAGACATTCAACAATTTGAATTCAGTGGCACAGACACTTCCACAGGCAGTGGAAGCAGGGACAGGTACCCTGGGAGAATTACATGGATATTGCCCAGTTGTGTATGGAAGAGGACAGAAAGCAAAACTGGAGCTGAACTTGTCAAAGGATGCAAAAAATAACAAGGAATTCTACAAGTATAGCAGCCAGAAAAAGAAGATTAAAGGAAGCATTTATGCCACCAATGAACACGACTGGCATACTGGAAACTATGGACAAGGAGAAGGCTGAGCTACTTGACAACAATTTTGCCTTAGTTTTCCTGGTAACCTCTCTTCCCCCCAGCTCAAGTGAATGGAAATCAGAATGGGTGTTGCAGCAGCCCTCTTGTTAGAGGGGAGAAGTAAGCCAAGACACAGACTTCTTGTTTATCACAGCATGGAAAGTGTCCTGGTTTATTCCTCTTTACAGCTCAGCCATCCTGACTCCAACTATCCACTGACTCTGGCTGCAGCAAGCTCCTGCTGTAGGATTCCCTTGCAGCCCCTGACTGCTGGTTATTTCCTGCCAAACACTGACTGCAGGTATTGGTTTGCAGACTCTGACTGCAGGCTTTTACCTGGCTAGACCATAACTGCAGGTTCCAACAACAGGCTGTAACTACAGACTCAGACTGACCTCACAGCAGTGATTCTCTCTCCCCAGGATCCTTCTTCCTCTTCTTCATGGTTCACTCATTCTCTCTTCCTTAAGGTTCCTCCTTCATGATCCTCACCACCTTACCCACTCCCCTTTATCACACTTATCTTCTTTGGCTATAGCTGTGACTCATCAGGGCCGAGGCTGAATTGGGTAATTACACAGCTGTTACTTGTCAGGGACAAGGTCACCTTCTCACTTATTAGGGGCATTCCCTTCTACAGATGGGGACTGAGAAGGCAAAGACTTAAGAGAGCAGCTTCCCGAGGAACCTGAACACACAAGACTATGGGATGTGATGAGATCCATTCCAGAGTCCTAAGGGAATTGACTGATGCACTTGCTAAGCCACTCTCCATGATATTAGAAATGTCATGGCAATCAGACTAAGTCTCAAGTACCTGGACAGTGAGAAAACACTACACCCATGTTTATAAATATTAGAAAGGAAAACCCTGAGAGCAACCAACCTGTCCACCTGACCTTTGTGCCTGTGAATGCACAGAACAGATCCTTCTAGAAGATCTGCTAAGGCACATGGAGAACAGGGAGATGATTCAGGACAGCCAGTGTGGTTTCACCAGGGCCAAGTCCTGAAATGGAATCTAAGGATGAAGGAATAATTAAGTCTCTGAATTAATTCATTTGGTGTGGCAGGGGTGGCCAAAAACAATAAAAGGACAGCAAGAGTATTATATTTTGTCAAACTGAAATGGAGATCAGCTCATTTAATCTAAGCTTCCAGAAGCGTCTGATGCTGACTACTTAATTCATTACCTACCCCAACATTGAATGTTAAATATAATGTGTTTTTCTGTGACACCACCAATATAGCTCATATAATTTTTACATCTTTTGTTCTTCAAGAGAGGGCAGGTTGGTATATCTGTTGTAAATTTGTTATGTACAACTGATTTGAGTTTAAATCTTGCACATGAAAACTTGCATGAAAATTAGTCGTTCATTCCCTTTGTTCAAAATTAGAGCTTTTCACCCAAAAGCTTTACTCTCCTAAATGAAAAAAAGAGACTTCTGAGTAAACCTTTCCACTCTATGGACACTCATGCATAAGCTTGAAAACCTAATTCCATTATTTTTTAAATCTTCTGGTGGAGTTAAAAATGAAATAAAAATCAATCTTAGTGCTCTACTCCAGAATGAGAATTGACCTTGCAATTCATCTGTTCCTACTGTGCTTATGAGTTACAGCTGTCCATCTTTCTTCAGGCATAATTTGACATTTTACAAAATCATGGTAAAGCTCCCATGGATTTCATGCTAGCATTCTGGGGTTCAATATCTTGTTTCAGACAGCCCAGGCAGCAGTCCATCTTTCCACATACTTTGCCAGCATTTGTAAACCTAACATCAGTAATGTTTGCAATGCAGAATTCATGTTGTGTGGGGTACTGAGCTGTAATTTCGTTTCACAATAAACTAATTTAAATTTTCCCCACAGAAGGAAAGACAACAGAATCTTTGTAGATTATGCAGCATAACCTGTATAAGTAGAATAAGGAAGAAGGTGGTTCCAAGGGAAAGGATCGTGAAGTATCATGTATTAAAATACTCGTGGAATTGTAGCTGTGCAATTATGTCTCATTAAATAAGATGTGAAAAATTGCCATTGACCTCATGAAAGTTGCATATAATCTGCAGGTAGTGATTTTATACCTTCTGAATGTTGCAATAGTAGGATAAAAATTTGAGGCAGGATCGTGCATTTTGTAATTTTAAATCAGTTCTAGGTCTCAATGCAGTCACTACAACAGAAGTACAAAAGAATCTTTATAATTATGATTTGTCATCTTGTCAAATTTTCAAAATCACTGTAGTTATTACATAAGAACTAAATGCCTGCAGTGGACTATGTTCACTACAGGGATCTCACACTCTTTAATAATAATAAACAAAAATCACATGTGTTTCTCATCTTTTTATTTTGTTTTGTCCAAAAGCTTCTTAGTGACATGTTTCCATATATTTAGGTAGCATTACAAAGAAATCTGTAATCTGACAAGTGAGATTTTTGTTTCTAAATATGCCTTAGATCATTGTAAAGACCCATAAAGGACATTGGGTGTTTATGTACCTGCTGTCCACACAGACTTTATGAAGAAGTTGAACACCTAAATTCTGCAATATACTGAGCTTCCTGGAAGGGAATTTGCTACTGTGTGGGGGAACAGGCAGAATGGACCCCCTGGCATGAAGGAAAGAACTATGGCTGGTAAATAGGACACACCTAGCAGATGTATATTTCTCTCTAGACTTGATCATATTATCAATCTAGAGCTAAACATCTCTGTGAAACTACCACTTAAAACTTAATTTCTCCTTTAATTTCTGAGCAAAACATATTTTTTTTCTTTTGCTTAGTTTTTCCTTTTCTTTTCTAAATATGTGTTCGAATTTTTGCCCTGGATTCTATACTCATGTTTCAAATCTGCTTTTGCATTATCATCTTTGCACAAACAACAGCATTGGAACTGAAACCAGAAAAAAAAAAAGTTCAGACACATTGAGCACCAGATTGACCTAAAATATTCCACTAAGTCCTGATTCCTTACATTTGAACTCTCTCTCTTTTCCTACATCCCAACTCTTGCATTACCTGCCATATAGAAACTACACTAGCTTCAAAGAAACCCACTAAGTGTCGGTAATGTAGGTGATTTTCCAGTACAATTTCACTGAATAAATACAGTATGCTTAAAATGTTAATTCTTCACAGGCAAAGTAAAAGGATGCATTCCATGATCACGCTCCTCCCTGGACAGGCCCCTGCTCTGTCCCAGCAGAGTGCTGCACAAGCTGTGTCAGAGGCCTCTGTTGCAGTTTGGCTCTTCATCTGTCCACCTCCGTGCAACAAAGGCGTTGGCTGGTGCTTCACACTGTACTCAGCACAGTCAGCACATGATAGACATTCCTAAAATCCACCCACTAGATGATATATCTTTTCATGGAGATCATTCGCAGGGATGAGCCCTTTGTGTCGAAACATATCTGGATATCACAGGTTTGACAGCAAAATGTGTATTCAGCCAATTTGGGTGATGACCCTGTGCATCCACATTGACAGATTATTAAAAATACTAACTTTAACTGAAAAAGCTTAGGTACTTACAGACTCTCAGACATTGAACCTATAATGTAATTTGGGGGTTTTGCCCTTGAATTGACATCTACAACTTAAATGATAACCTGTTTAAACATCAATCTATTTCTGGAAATTTGCTCTCCCACAGTTTCTATTTTTAGGTGTACTTCCAACCTTAGACAAAAGACAAATTCTCATTCAAAATACTTATTACTTTGATAAATATAAATAGTTTTCTGCTTACAGGAATTCTACTGTCATAAAAAAGTAAAAAATGGAAGAAGATAACAGGGTGATTTAAAAAAAGAAATTACCCCAGCTAGCTGAAAAAGACACCCCAAAGGAAATTGATGAAAGAAATCCCGTAAGTCAAATTGAGATTTGTTATTTTAATGAGGAAAAAAAACTCCCAACTCCAAAACTCAAAGAAACGCTTCTTGCCAATACTGTACTTGATTTCAATTGTTAACTTTTTTAACAGCCATATGGGAAAGACATGGCCAGCTGTAATCACAGACAATGATGAATAATTTTGATATTAATATATAATTTAACCTCTTGGGGTTTCCTTAGTTAGCCTTGGCATAATTTTTGAAACAGTAGGTCACTAGCAGTTTATAGGCCACCATTTGAAAATCATTCTCTGGCCTTATGTTCTGGAATTTATATTGAGGTAGTATCTAAAGTACAGTAAAAGATACAGAAAGATGATCTAATTTACTCCTCCTGACTTTTTATTAAACTCCAACCTTACTGTGAATAATAGCATATCAAAGCAATCCTCATTTGCCTAACAAGTGCCCAGCAAAAAATTTAGTTTAGGTTAAAAACTGTAAGATTTCCGTTTCTGAGTTCCCATTTTACATTGGAAATATTCTTAATATGCTGGAAGGGCTTAAATGGTTTCTCTCTATGGACATTACTTGTGCCACTTAAGTCAAAACCAATTTTGCATTGACTTTATTCAGAGTAAGATCAAACACCTACTCTTGCTTCAGACCTACTTTCAGCAGGACAGATTCAGCCAACTGGAATAAAATAAAAGCATGACATAAGAGGTTCCTTGGAAGAGCTTTCAATGTTAGCCGTACCTGCAATGGAAGAGCATTATCAAAAGCTGGTTCCTTTTTCCCATTTCCCTCTTCCTAACCAATGGCTGCAATGAGAGACCTCACACAAGTAGGGAAGGACTTAGGCAGGCACCCATCACTCTCACCTTCTCTCTGCATCATAGTCTCTGTTTTTTTCCCTCTAGCCTTTGATTTCTGTCAGTGTAATACAATTAGAAGCTGTTCTGTTACATGCTGCTTACAATGCCTGGTTTGTAGTACTATGGGCTGCTGGAGGTACTCCAGCTGCTCCAGTATCTGGAGGCTGGATTTACATGGTAAAATGGCTATGGGCACTATAAGACTCATAGAAAATATCTGTTCTTTTATCTGTTGACTTCTTGAGACACTTCACTCACTTTGCTAACTGACCTCTGCATATTACCTATTACACAAGTAATAATATATATAATAATAGCTCACACACATGGCTATAGGTAAACAGCATTATAGCTGAGAACTGTCTTTATTTGGTTTTGTTAAGGAAACATCCCAGATTGACTTTTCAGGAGGCACTGCTTCAGTCACATGGCCACCACCTCAGACTGACCCAGCTGTCAGCTACAGTGACTGGATGGGTCTCTCTTTTAACTCCCCACACACCCCACTCACACAGCCAGACCAGGTTTCCTCACCAGGTCGACCCCAGGTTTCCCACAACAGAGTCTGAGATGTCTCATTCCATAAAGCCATTTATTCATGGTGGAGTAGCACAGAAATAGCCAAAGCTGGTGCCTCCCAGGATGGACCCAGAACAAAGGAAATGCTGGCTTTTATCCCCTCACTTATCAATCTTGACAAAGTCTGGAGTCCTTGGTTCCTGCCACATCACTGAGTGTCTGCTCACCTGGCTGTGCCTCACATCCCCGTGCCCTTCATTGTACAAAGGGTGGGCAATTCACGGCCTCTTGCCTTGGGCTCCCATCCAGACCTCAACCTGCAGCTCCCACTGTAGCTGCTACCTGCACTTAATGTCTTTCTCAGTAGTTTTTATGGTTTATATGTTTATATATATTCTATACATAGATTTAAATGTATATTTATGTATAAGATGGGGGAGGGAAATTCATGTTATTTTATCTGTCCTAATTTCATTGCTATCATTCAGTTTAATGGTCATATTAATTCATCAAAAACATTTTAAATATTACAAACCACAAAACGTTTAAAGAAATTTTGTGGAAAACGTGAATTGACCCACACTAATTTTATATGCAGTGAGTACGAATAATATATTTTTGTTTGTATCCTTTGTTGTATAAACTCATCTTTGGCCTTTTACCTTCAACCAATGATATGATTTAATCAATAGCTTTGTTTAAATCATCAGCAGTGAAGGGCATCAGAAGAACAGGCATAGCAGCTGGAAAATTGTCAGAAATCATGTTAAATATCTATTTCTGCTATACATTTTCTTTTGTTTGATATTTCTGTCACTGCAAAATTGTGGTATAAGGTAACAAGCAATGCTCTGTTCAGCACACAAATTCTCCCCTACCACTATCAAAGCTTGATAGGATAACGTCATGTGATGTGGCAAAAGGTTGGAGAATGAGGAATAAGTAACACAGAAAAACTAAACCTAGATGTCAGTTTGGCATGCAATCAAAGCTGTCAGCTTCTAACCACTGCAGCTGCCTAGGCTTTGGTTAACTTCTCATTGATTTCCCCAAATAGGATTTCATCTAAAGCACCAAATTAAAAACTGAGGCTGAGGGACGGTTCTATAAATTGAAAAGTGTACAAATGAATTGCAAGCCAATACACTTGGCAGCTTTCATCTTTTTAAAGCCTCTGCTTCTGAACCTAACAGAAGTTGGTAGAGGTCAGGTTGGGGTTTGGGAAGAGAAGAAACAGGAGAGTCTGAAAAAAAATGTAATGATTTATTTTACTATATGATAAGAAATTATCTAGTGAGGGAGGGATAGTTATTAATGGATGCATTGTTTCTGACAATGGAAGGGTATAGTGAAAAATAAAGCATGGTGAAGATCATCTAATTAGAAAACAAAGAAAAACAAAGAGAACGAATAAAAAACCCACTCCAAACCAAAATCAACAACCCTCTCTTGGTAATAAACCCCTGTGATCTGTACCACATTGCAAAGCTGAAAAACATGCAGTAACAGCCATTTCACTTTGTGCTATTTCCTGATTGCTGCATTCACGTACCCAGGCATATATACCCAATCCTCTAAAGGAAGGTCCAGGATGTGAGGGTTTACAGTGCTGCAATATATTAGAAATATGACAGCTCGAAACAGCACTGTATTAAACCCAGAAAATTGATTTCAAAGACTCAGCACTGTTGAAACATTTCAGAATAAAATACTTTCCATTTCTTTCCTACAAAGATCAGTGACTGCTTATCCACTTTATCCCTATCCACGAAGCCTCATTAATCCTAAACCAGAAACAATTAATCTGATAGATATTGCATGAAAAAAAAACCAAAAATCTCTTTCTTATTCATATTTTCAGTCCTCAGAGGCTACTAAAGTCACTACAAATGTTTTATCCCTCTCTGCTCAAATCAGGTAAATGATCACAAATGAGAAAAACTTTTTAAATGTCTTAAGTAATGTCTATGTATCTCACCCTGATGACAGGAAGAGTAAGAAAGGTTTTACCCAGAATGGACTAAATTTCTACTGATGAGAAGAATCTCTGGCACCTACTTGGCCAACTTCCAGTTTAGTCACATAGAGTGGGTAAAATCCAGAAGCTTTATGAAGGTCAGTGGCAAATGTCTGCTGACTTTAATCAGGATAGCATTATCCTTATCTGTGCTACTTCAATCATTGACAAAGATGGTACTGAATTACATTTTCTGTGTCACCTCTGTTTATCCTCACAAAACACTCCTGCTAGTCTATACTGACATTTCATGTCCTTATTCAATTTCTGCATTTGAAAACGTACCAAATTCTGACCTCAGTGGGCTATTTTTCACAGGTCTTGCTGAGAGCATAATCTGATGTCACATGGCACAAAAAAGATGGACAAAAGCTATGGGCACTCATACACCACTTCAGCCTCTGTGAGTAGAGTTTTCCCAGGCTTTAACAAATTCTTGGATATGACTTGGGAAAAAAACCAACAGCAACTAAACACCCAAACTACACACACACACACACAAATCTGAACAAAAAAAACGAACAAGCCAAAACAAACAGCATAAACATCCCCCAACAAAGCAAAACCAGTATGCACGTGAAGGCTGTGTTGCAACTCTAGGCTCAGACACCCGAAGTTAAGTATCCACAATGTAGGTATTTAAACTGCAGTTTCAGGCAGTGAAGTACTAACGCTTCAGTCCATTGCCTAATCACAGGGTGCTGACAATTAATATACTATGAAACATGTTGTATGGTCTCTAATACAATCAATATTTAGAAGAATTTAAGAAAAAACATCTCAGGTGAATGTCAACAGAAAAAAAATTCTGAATCATAATCCTCAGTCAAAGGAAATGTCCCTCCCTTTCCCCCACTAAAAGATTAAAGTTGTTATTATCATGAATCACATTTGTAGTCTATTTTTATCCTACTTCACCTTTGCATTTAACACGTGGTCATAAAATCTTTGAGTTCTGAGACATAATGTTCTTTTAAATTCTCTCCTCCTCCAAGGAAAAATGCAACTGAAAAGAATTTCCTTCAGCATGGAAAGTAATTTTACTTTATTAGGCATGGGACAGGTGAAGAAAACTTGTGAAGAGCTGTTCTCATGAATACTTCCTCATGTCTCCCACCAACAATGTTAATTATTGGTTTAAGAAAACAAAAGAGCATAAAGAATGGTATAAACACAGGAACATCCAAGAGACTTCTCATGCCAATATACTAGCAAAAATACCCACTTAGATAACCTCTGTTGTGCCCAACTTACCAGAAAAGATAGACATCTTAGTAATATAAAATAATAAATATATCTTCCTTAAAATATTCAAATGTACAAAAAATTATCTTTTTTTTTCTTTTTTTTCCACCAAGGAAAACAGCTTTTAAAGAAATAAATCTGTGGGAGTATGTAAAAATGTCTTTTTTGATAGCAGAATTCAGTACTACATGTCAAATGTGTTTAGAATACTACACACTCATGATTTTTATTTTTTCTTCTATTTTATATGTGATTATAATTCTAGAAGAAAAGAATATGAACATTGAGTCTGTTTAGCTCCTGTGTTTTGAATCCTTATACAGGACCAGGCTTTCCAAAACATTTCAACACTTTCTTTACAAAAAAGAATAAATCATCACCATCAAATTAGCCAGGCATATGTATGACTGCTTTCTGTTTCTCATTCCAATGATGTTCAAAAAGCCAAAAACACATTGTACCATTTGAAAAATCAGATTGAAAGATAATACTGCCAGTAAGCCACGTAGGAGATAAAAAGCTGAAGGCAATACATCAAATCAAAAAGATAATTATTCAGTATTTCAGGAAGTTTCTTACATTCTCCTCCTTCTCCTGCTGTGCACAAATGCAAAACAATATATACAAAGTGTCTGTTCTCTTCATGAACTTTCAAACAGTATGTAAGGATGGATAGACACTAAATATGTGCATAGATATTCTGTATGCAGACGTTAAACATATATGCCAAATATTTCTATTTATCATGATATATTCATGATATATTTAATAAAGTGGACCAAGACTCAGCTTCTAAAAGAGGCTTGCAGAGAAGCTTGCTAGTCTAGTGAAAAGCATTTCAATCATCTAGAGATGGTGAACAAGTGATCTGAGACTTAGAGGAGGAATAGAAGAAAGTGAAAACCTGCCAGGCACATGTGTAACATCTGGGGATCATGCTCTGTTAACAGTGCAGCTCGGGGGCTCACCTCAAGTGTCTGTACACAAACACACGTGGAGTTGGAAACAATCACAGGGAGTTCATACAGGCTCCACAGAACAAGTGAGGAGGAGAGGTTGCTCTCTATGCACACAGACAGTTTGAATCCATGGGGATTTGCACTGGAGCAGGTGATTAACTGATGGAGCTGATGGATCAAGGTCAGGTTGGGTGCAGTAACGAGTGTCTGCTGAAGACTGATTGGTCAAGTAGAGGAAATGAAGCCCCTTCTACAAAATTTGGGGAAGCCCCCCAATCACAAGGGTGGTTCTCAGAAGAAGCAAAAACCCTCCCAATATCTTCTGAAAGGGCAAAATGGTGAAGCACTAAAATTTGAAGAGACTTCTGGCCACCATCAAAAATTGGCTTTATTTAAAAAAGTGTACAAAAAAAAAGAACCACCTACAAAACTAGACTTCAGAAAAGTAGATTTAAACTTGTTAGAGATCTGCTTGGTGGGGTCTAATGGGACTACCCCGGACGATAAAGATGCTCAAAAGAGCCAACTGATCATCAATGACAAGTTCTTCAAAGCACAGGAAAAGTCCAGCGTGAGGCCCAGGAAGTCTTAACAGGCACAGCATAAGGTCAGCTTGATAATGGGGAAATCCTGATAGTGCTCAGCTGAATTACAAAAGCCAATACTGCCTTAGAGTTCACACTACTGAGGACTAGGATGCGTAAAAATAAAGTTATGCTATCACCAAAGGGAGGATAAAGGGAAATGTGGGTCTATCACTCACACTGTAGGGAACTTTGTGGCAAAGAACATGGAAAAACTGAGGTAAATAGATGCCTTCTTTTCTTCAGTTTCTAGTGGTAATGCCTGTGTCAAACCTCCTCTGAGCCTGTGCCAGTCTGGGAGACTCAAGTATTATTCCCAGTAGAAGACTGAGGCACAAACCAATTAAGTGTATGGGACATCAGCCACTGTTTATGGTCTTACAAATGTCCAGTCATTAGGGTAGGTTTCTGATGACGGGAAAATTCGCCCACTTTTTAAAAAAGAAGGATGATTATTGGAGGAACAGCAGGTCAGTCAGCTTAGGCTCACTACTCAAAAAAACCCTCCTGGAAACTA
The DNA here is from genome assembly GCF_021018805.1 of Prinia subflava. Lineage (NCBI taxonomy): Eukaryota > Metazoa > Chordata > Aves > Passeriformes > Cisticolidae > Prinia > Prinia subflava. The sequence goes on from NC_086249.1 coordinate 53,852,542, forward strand.
CACCCAGGCACACAGAGTAGGAGATCCTACATGCATTTACCAAGGGCAAATCATTCTTGACCAAACTGACTGTCTTCTGTGATGAGATCATTGCCTTGGTGAAAAAGCGTCTCCTTGATCTCAGTTTTGAGGGTTTTTTTTAATATTTTATTTTATCCACACTGATAAATTGGTGAAAATATGTTTTGAGTGGTGGACTACCAGGTGCCTGGAAAAATTTCTTGGACTGTCAGGTTCAAACAGTTCCAATGGCATCTTGTTTGTAGGGATAGCTATTTGGGCTAATGAAGCGGCTGATGCTTTCGTTAATCAACTGGATCATGAGGCAGAGGGCATCCTCTGCAGGTCCGCAGATAACACCAAGCAGGTGGAAAGTGCTCTGCACGATGGAAGTCTCTGCTCCTATTCAGAGAAGGCTTGACAAGCTGGCTAAGTTGTCCACAGGTACCTCAATAGCAGCAAGGAAAACATAGAATCCTTTCAGCATAGGAGCTGATCAAGTTGGAGAAAAATCTATTTGTAAGAAATGACTAACAGCCTCAAATTAACCTTTTGAAGGGATTACTGAGTCACAGAAAGCTTATGGAATTTTCAATAAGAGGAAAACATTCAGGAAATTTGATTCAAATCCATATTGGATCCACTCTCTTCCCTCAGACTGGAAATTCTTGAGTGACGGATATTTTCAGAGCACAGACTGAGAAACCACAATAAAATTTGATTATAAGGATGTTTTTTCTAATTGTGGTTTGACATTTAGATTAACACCAATGGTTTGATTACTCAACTCTCTTCCTCCTCCATGATGGATAAATATTTAATGAGAATAATCTCCATGTGATTGTGAACAGAGTAAGGAAGTTAATTCCCCTTCTATTTTTTCTCACATCCCTGAGAAACCAGGTATTATCTGAGGAGTTACAGAATAACTACCTTTCTTCCAAATCTCTTTATAAGTATTCACCAGAAAGCTAATATTTATTTAGATATACGTAAAGGAATTTTGCTACCCCACGAGAAATCCTGCTAAACTTTACACAGGACAACATCTTTAGGGTCAGAAGCATCACAGAATAAGTGCAATTTTTGACTTAAACTAGGTCTTCAATCTTAGTTACAGATGCAATAGTTCAAAGCTTTAGTCTGCTTGACTCAGATGTGCTGATAACAGCCTGTTATCAGTAGCACTGGGAGGAACATGTGAGGTTCCTTTCAAAACCAGATATGAGGAAATCCACAAAGGCAACTATTACATTATTTCTGCTAAGAAAATATGACTCAAAATATCTCAAGAAACCCATCAGCAAACACAGTTATTATTAACCTACAACTTCTTTTTAGTTCTATATTTAATTACAGTATGTTGTGTCACGAAGAGAGATAGAAGAATGCTATTAAAACTATATAACCCTCCCAGTGTAGAAACTAGAGTAGATCCACAACAGAGAGGGAAAAGAGAAAGCAAAGGAAACCCCACATGTTTTAAAATATTAAAGTATTACTTAATATGACATTCATGACTGGCTCTCTTATCCCTTATATATGAGAGTGTGAGAGAGAGGGAGATATAGAAAAATACTTAGAAATATCTTACTATTTTATTCACTAAGAATGGAAGCATTATATGACTAAAGAAAGAAAAACAGGAATATATTATGCATTGCTCATAGACAGCAGCGTCCTGCTTCCAATAGCAGATTCTTAGCAAATGTCTTCACCCAGAGACAAAAAGATGCATTCCTTATACTAGATGCTAAAACAAGAGTGAGAGAGAACATCTAGATTATATTCCCTTATGAACCATTAGATCTGACATAACAACAATGAGATAGAAACTAGAATATTTTCTTTAACAGCTCAAGAGAAAAGAGTAGGTAAAGCAAATATATGAGTCTGGAAGTACAGTTCCTCATGAGCACTGAAAGATGTGGTCTAACTGTTTCTATTAATACAGTGCATATACTCCAAATATTCTACACATATCTCTTAACTTACTAAAATGTAGGAGAACTAGTTGATCGAAGTATTGAAATATTGTTTAACAAAACAAGAATGGATCTATCTTCACCCCAGTGGGGCACTTGCTTTTCCATATGCTGCTTCATGTGCTTCTGCTGTGCATCTGTCTCATATAAAACATTAGATTGTTAGATTTACTATCAATTACAAACTGCAACAAGTTTGATTTCAATTACAGCAGGAGAGGAAAACAGCTTGGATCCCTAAGGGGAGGTGCAGACACCAACAGGGTGAATCAAAAATGAGAATCATACATTGCATGTTACCAATTAGGGAAAGAAGTGAAGTCAAGATATATATGTAGATATTTCTTTTTATATAAACCCGATAAATTCAGTTTCACTTCACATTTGAGATGTAAGAGCAGTTTATACTGCTGAAATAGTTATTGTTGACTAGCTTGAACAGCACAGAAAAAAATTGTTGTTTTGTTTTGTTGGCTTTGTTTTGTTGGCTTTGGTTGTTTGGTTGGTTTTGTTTGTTGGTTTTGTTTGGTTGGGCTTTGTTTTCCAGGACAAAAAGGTATTCCTCCACAATCTATTGCTTGTAAATCAAATAATTTACCTGGTACATAATCAAGTGGAATATTTGAATAGTCTTGGATTCTTTTCTTTAACCTTAGCCAATTTCCTAGAGTCTGCATCTCTTTCCTCTCTCAAAGAAAGATTCTGTTAATTTAGGTCAAGCTCAGTCACAAGATTTGTGCTCATATTATATCCCCCACAAACCACCCTTCTGTTTCTGCTTTTGATCTTTTTATTTTCCTCCTTCCTATACAAGCATATTCCCACATTTGTATATTAATGTGTTGGGGTGGGAAGCAGTATTTCCACCCCCAAGGAACAGATGTTAATGTTGTCAGTGCTAAATTACCACTATATTCCTAGAAGGGATTGTTTTGATCACATGACACAAGATAAGAATCCACCCAAAAGCACAGCCTAGATAAATGCAACCACAACTAAAAATGCCCATCTGCAAATAACAAAATTAACCTTGTATGAGAGGCAAGACAAAGCTGCACTGCTGAACTCCATTACATAATTGCTGCTGACTTCACACTTTGTAACAGGTTTGGGTTGGGAGAACAGAGTGATAATAACCTCCATGACAATTGCTAGTTGGCCTTACATATGGAGGACATCAAGGACGTTGGCCTGAAGCCACGTGACAAGTGAGGCCTCAGGCTCACTGGCTTGGTTTATAGTGGCTTACACCAGCAGTATGATTTATAAATTCACAGACATTTAAGACACTAACTCCTCATAAGTGAACACGTTCATGGGCATCCAGCATCCCACAAGACTAAGCCTGAACTTCACACACAAGACTCCAGTTGACAGCTAGGGCCCAGCCAAGATGTGCAGTTGGGGTGTGTATCCTGTAGCCCTGCAACCTGGTTTGAATTGGGCTGATGGAAATGGAGCTTTAATGGTGTGTGTCTGTGTGTGCACGTGTGTGTGTGTGTGTTTGAAGCTGTCTGTTGTAGAATAGGCTTATTAAAAGAAAAAGTACAATCCACATGCTCTCATCTTCCCCACATCCTAAGTACATTTTAGATTATTCATCACTGAATTCTGCGTCTCCATACCTGCATCCATCCCACCCCAGCCCAGTTCCCCTGTAAAATCATGCTGTCTGCACTGCTATTTGCTTATCACCTACATGAGACACTTTCCTAAGAGCTTCAGCATCTAGTATTTAGGACCATCTACCACAAACGCTAAAGGATGAAATGACTGAAATTGAACTTCAAGAAATAAAAAATCCATCAAGACCAAAACTTGTTTTAAGGCTCTCTTTTTTTTTATTCTACTAGATACAAGTTAATGGAGATTTGCTTTGCCAAGAATCATTTTGAAAGAGGCTGTATAAGTGCTATTTAGATGTGCAAAGTAGTCAAGGTTTTTTTTTTTAAAAAAAAGGAAGACTGCAAGATGACTTTATTCATACTCAATAATGCATTGCAAAATGTGCAGTCCTCATTCACTCAAGAGATCATCAACATTACTTAGATATTTCTCAGACTGTGAACATCTATCAGTATTAAAATGATAAAAATATATTAGTACACCTAAAGTGATTTACATAAGTAACAGCTTGGAGGATTTTTTTCTAAGCTTAACATTCACAGGCAGAGAAAAGGAGCCTTAATTAAACTGATCAGGCTATCATTGTCAGCTATCAAAAAAAAAAAACAAAAAAAAAAAAAACAAACAAACAAACAAAAAAAAAAAACCAGAAAGAAAAAGAAAAAAAAAGGGGTTTATGTCCAATATCAGCTGGTAAAGAGAATAACTTTTTCCATTTTTTAAACTTAGAACAAAAATGGGAAATATTTCACTCATTTTTTAAAATCTCTTGAAGTATTGAACCCAGCTGAAAAGAAACTGTCTGACAAGGACACTTCTTAGGGAGAGAGTTACATAAAATGTTCCAGAAATTAGCTTAAAAGCTTAGAACTTTCTTCCTGTTGAGCTACTTTAGTACTTTCTTCCTGGTAATTAACATCTACCTTGCTGACATATACATTTCCCTAACATCTGTAGCTCTTACGACACCAACTTTTAAATTTTGATGTATAGAATAATATACTTTCCCTCAAAATTGGACTTGATCATGAAGCATTACATATATACTGCCCTTACATTTAAATAAATCAGTACACTACAAGTTGTTTTTTTTTAATTAATATACAATGAAATAAAGTATTAGGCTTTACAGCTTCTGCTAAAACACTGCACTCAGGACCAATACAAAAGGAGATCTACCAAAGCTGAGCTAAGAACGTATGTGCATGTTTAGTCTCACTTGGTGTTCCTGAATCCTTCTCAGTGACATCCAACCATTATCTACTGACATAAAAAGAATTTAGAATGAGCTATAGGCTAGTTTTAGTTTTAGTTTTTTTACATTTATAGTGTTGGGCTCTAATTAGAATGAAATAAAACATTCCAAATGGAAAGGACCTACAATGATCATCTAGTTCAACTGTGAATCCCACTTATTACTTTGTTCACTATGAATTACTTGGCTTCAAATGTGTCTAATCCCTTTATTTTACTGAAAATTTCCTTTAAAATTCTTGTGGTAATCAATTTATTTATAACCACTGCATTCTGTATTATTAGAAAGGAGACAGATAGATATCTAGGGGATTTTAATCTAGATAATTTTTTTCTACACTAATAGAGATTCAACAAAGTTTATTTAGAATATTTTACGCTAAAAAAATTATAGCAATCGCCTTATCTCTGAAATGCCTACATTGAAGCTAATGTATCCTACTATTAAGGCTAAAAATTCAAATATCCAGTAGGTAGTTAGAAAATGTAGTTTTACATTTATAATCTGATACAGGAAACTCCAGTTTCCAGGAAATTTTCTTCTGATGTAGCTTAAAGGAAATACCGAAAAGTGTGTAGTTTTGGGGAACGAGGCCTATATTTAAAAGGAAATAACATTGTACTGTAAATATATAGTTTAAATAGTTGAACAAATGTGATTGAATATGCAACAATATGCAACTAAATTTAAATTGCATTTATTGCCTTCAACCTTTAAAACACTAGAAAGTTCTGAGCTTCTATATGGAGTTTTTCAGTATTAGCTTTGAAGTGACTCTTCCAAAAAAAAAAATACAGTGCGCAGATTCTACAGTTCTATATTTTGCACAAAAATCCAGTGTGGAAACTGACATATTAGACTGTATTTCTGAGGAAAAAATAAATAATAATTAAAAAAAAAAAGTACCTATCTGAACAGACCATGGCTCTTCCTTAATGCAGGGCTTTAGAAATCAAAGCATTGAACTCTGGTTCTTCTCTGATTCCTGACTCTGATAGTGGGGGACAGACAGCATCTGCCATGATCATTTTCTGAGAAGTCCACATGAAGCTCAAATGAGATTGTTATTTTCCCTGGCTTAGTGGGTTGGAGTCCAGAAGGAAGTGTTAAATCAGACTTTCAAGAGGATGCCTGGAGAAGGGTACTCTTCAGTAGGTCCAGCTCTGAGCCATTAATTGCTCTGAGAGGCAGTAACCAGCCACTCACTTGTCTGAGTAAAGATAAGAGAAATGGCCTTATTATAAACTTCAGCTGAAAAATGCTGGCTTCCCCCTGTCAAAGGCTACCACACAGTTCTACTTTACTACAGGCATTACTTCAACTTTGCACCAGTGTGACAATATTGAAAAGAAAGGAAACTTGTATACATTTGTAGTACTGCACTTCTTATGAGCCCTGCAGGAGTTCAGTCCATTGAATTTAGTGACAGCAGGGCCCAAAAATACCTATCTTAAAATTAAATTCTTATTTTATTTATTGCAGTGGATCTGATATCTTACCACCCATGGTTTGTCAGGTACCCAAATCTCCCACAAGTACTTCGGCATATCTCCAAAATTCAGTGCCTAAAAAGCAATAATATTTAAATAAAAAAGATGTGTCATTCTTACTACAGATCTTCAGATCACCCACCTCCCCAAATGGCCCAATACCAATATTGGTACTGTAGAAAGCAAAATGTGAGTAAATTTCTACCTAAGACAGACAAATAACTTTTTATGAGGGTTCACAAACTTCAAAGGCCAGAGCCTAGTGTTACCAAACATATGGGTGCCAACATTTAAATGCTACATCAAACATCAGTGTGGTTTCTGAAAGCTGATTGTTGAACATTTTGTTGCAGCCAGGCAACAGATTTTCAGAAGGGTTTTTATTGTTCTGTTTAGTGAACTACCAAGTTGTCTCATAATAAGAAACTTTTCTCCTTTTTTAGTTTAATGCACTATTAAGCTTTTTATTAAGATATTATTAATCAGCCTTGAGACTCGAAAAAAGCAAAACCAGCAGATCTTTGAAACTGCAGTTAAAGCTGTGTTTAATGTGGGAGCATTAATGGATGTTCATGCTCTGTTACTAACTGCTGAATATAAATAGCACTATGTACTACTTCAGGTTCCCTCCTGAGTACAATACTCACACACCCCAAAATATCATGTCTCTGAGGACTAGAGTCATAAAGATTGTGTGTATATGACTGTAAGAGAACAGTGGAGGGAAAGTTCAGTAGGTTACTAAGTTTGCAGAACATTCAAATCTGTCCGTTCCGAGAGGAACTGATGATCTTATTTAACCCAAAACCACAATATTTCTGAACTATCTAAGCCAAAACAACACACACACATTTGGAAGGACAGTCAGAAAGTCAGCAATCAACACAGCACAAAGCCTTTATACTGTTCTATCTTATTTGAGAAAAGAAAGCTTCCCAGAGAGAGAACATTACATTAAGACTAATATTTTTGGAAAGTCGGACAATTTCCAATCCATTCTCGGTAGAGTAATATGCCCAAATTGCAAACAAGCACTCTGTGCCCCATATTCAGAAAGAACATTAGTATTTTGTACAGAGTATTCTGTTTATCCACTCCTTTACCACTGTATAGTGAGCAAAATCCTCACAACACTTTACATCAAATAGTACTTTTACTTGCAATGGAAAACATATGTCTCTTCCAAAGTACTCCCAACAGGTACTTTGGCTATCTCACAAAAGTTCTGTGTTCTTGGAGAATTGTATCATAGTTCTGAAAGCTTTTTCAAGAAATCCTCTTGAAAGCAGAAAGTCATCCTAAGTATTTTATCTACCAAAAGTATTCTCTCATGTTTGAAGTCACATTTCCAACTAAATTCAGGAAATCTCTTTTTGCCATCTAAAATTTTAATGGGGAAAAAAACCCCACAAAACAATCCAACCCAAAAACCCAAAATTAAAATGCTTTACACAACCAGAAATGTTATTTGCTCTTACACAAGCAGAAATGTTACTCGGTCTTACACTCTGCATGAAAAGGCACTTATGTAATCCATGGAGACTAATAGGGAGAGTTTAACAACAAGGTAAAGCCACTGGGAATGGCTCATTCTAAAATCTGCCCGTATCTTGTGTGATGTTTTACATATGATTGTTTTCCTCATTTATGTGAGTACAAATGAAGAGCAATTCACCCAAAGGCAACGGAATTAAATTGGTTAAAAGTCTGAGAAGGAGTCTCTGTGGACCAAGCTCTCTCTTAGAATTTATATTGACCAGTTTTATCCACTTTGATAAAGTGATGAGCTTTTGAAAGCATACTCCATATTACCTAATACCTCCCTACATTAAGAAAGTCACCTTTACAGAAATGTCACCTTTGCAGAAATAATAAGTGGTTTCCTGAAAATATTTGGAAAGGAATTACAAGACAAATTTCTATCACAAATAATGAATTTCTCCTATCCCCTTAGCTAATTGAAAGCTTAGGCAGACCATCAAAATAAAACAGGAAGGAGCAGGAATAAAATCTCGTTCACATAACAATTTGCAGATTGAAAAGAAAAATTCATGGCATCATAAAATACAATGCCTTTTTTCTACAAAAAGGCAGGCTACAGCTACATCAGAAGTGAAATATGTTTCTCTCACTTTCCCATGCTTTTGGGAATGGCTAAGACCATTACATATTGCAGGGACAGAAAAGAGAACTGGAGAAGCAACAGATTCACAATATCCCCATCCTTTTTACAGCTTCCCTGTGTGCACCAGCACCTCGTAGAAAGCTGTACAGAAAGCAACCTGTGCTCTCAGTCTTCCAGTGGCAATTCCAACTACAATTACATTTGGACCATACTCTTCACACAAATAAATTACAGCTTGAGGCTGAAGGAAAAAAGGTTTTGATACAGAGGAGAGGAAAAACAGTAGTTGTAAAAAAAGGTATAAAATAAATCTCATTTTTAAGTATTATGAAGAATGAAGTTCTAACAGGAGATGCGTCCCTTGTCCCTGGGGTCAGTGTAGAAAGTACTCCCATCAGCCGACAACCTAAACTCATGATTTCTGCAATGGTTCATAACTGCCATACATTTAAAATATAGGGTTGAATTCACAAGGTCTTAAGAATAGATGGGTTCCCTAAAAGGTGTTCAGAAGTCAACATAATTTAAGGTATTATAAAACAGCAAGATTCGTTTCTGTAAAACTTAGTACAGTTTTATCTTTTTGTTTCTGTTTCTCTATTTCATGAGCTGACATCAGCAAAATCTTTCAACCAAAATGCGCACTTGCTTTTTATTTCATTTATCATCCCACATTTACGAACCAAAATGTTATGGGAATACCTTGAGCTAAACAGTTTGGATGGAAGCAGGATGTGACAAATCAGCATCAAAGATGAGATTGCAATCCAACAACAAGGAAGATAACAGAAAAAACTTGCCAATTGCTTTTTTCCTATAAAATGAAAAGATAGAAACACAGACCTCTAAGAGTAATTAAAACAACCTACTGTGTCATCATTTTATGCAAGAAAGGGAAAGAGAAGATTAACCTAAAACTCCTACAATAATATGGATTTTTTCAGCTGACAGAAGCAGGACTATATAAAAATTTTTCTGTGCTTTATTTCTAATTACCTTCTATCCTTTAATGAACAAGAAAGCACTTGATCTTGAAAGTCCTTGTGCAGTCAAAACTCCCACTATAATTAATGGGACATTTTTTCCAGCCTAAGAGCTCTGAGATCAGACCTCATACTTAGCTTTTTCTAAGCTACTTCCATTAATCAAACTTCTTAGGCTTTTTCCTCTCCTTTTCCAGTAGGATCATATATTAAAACATACAGACACTAGAAATCATAACCTTGCCTCAGGAAAAAAGCCTGCTGCACTTTGTTATCCTCAAAAATTAGCTCAATTTCACAAGTAAAACCCTGATTCTGAAGAAGCTTGATTACCTGGACACCTAATACTTAATTTTGGCCTCTTTCAACAGTTCTGACAGTGCCTGTGGAAGTTAAGCTGTCTAAATTACACAATTGCCTGTGGAAGCCAAGCTGTCAGAATTACACAACTGAAATGCACATACACAAAACTTCTAATCAAACAAACCTCCCCAAAACTAATAGAAAAAACCATAAGGGACTCTGAACAGTCCTGTGTCTCACCCCCAGAAAAACAGGAGTTAAGAGACTACGGTTCAATGCCTGTTTCTCCTATTGAGGCTCACACAACCTGCAACATATGTCTGATATGCCTAAGAGGAATAAAATTAAATCATTACTTGTATGCCCCAAGTAATAAACCACTTCATTTTGCAGATTTCATTTTGCAACAAAATCTAGCAAAAAATCTGTATTCAAAGGAATTTACTGTTATTATGGCTTTAATACAGTAGCATTGATACCCCACCCCTCAGTTTTCTCCCACTGAAATAGAATAGGAGGCTCCTGAATAAAAATAAGGTACACTGTAACCAGTCAAATGATGTGTATTAACACTGGCCCAAGAAAAAAATATGACACTCTGGCTAATTATTAATAGGTCTTAGCAAGGATAATCTCCTTTGTTGTTTTTTTTTTCTCTTCAATGGCACAGTAATGTGTACATAGAAAACTGTGTGTGTTTTCTATATACATGGGAAAACTGTCAAGACACGATATCATTTAATTGTTCATTTAGAGAGCCTGAGAGTAACTGCACTGCACCAACATACAGTCTAGGAATGATACAATTCTGTATGGATTCTTACACAGAATTACATCTTCCTGTGAGGATGCTGTAGTATCTGTGAAGATTCTGTAGCATTGCCTTCATTTATAAGAAATTTAAGCATAATAAACTTGTGATCTCTTACCAGAAGATCCAGCAGATGACAGAAAGAAGGAGAAATAAGGATGATGAAGCAATTAGCACTTTAACTCATTAATATATGCACATAAAGTACCGCTACAGTAAACACTTCGTTGAAGAAGCAACACCAGATTAACTCACTGGGTTCTCTTTGCCAACTGGCCAGGTTTAAATTTACTTCAGTATTCTTTTGCCTACAGCTCATCTTTATGTTTAAATGCTGTAATTAACAGTACTTGAAAGCACACAGAATACTGGTAATATTGGTAATACAACCTACTGGTGATGGCTGCTTATCATGGAAGAGGGAAAAAAATATTAAAAAAAAAAAGCAGCAACTACATAATTTACAAAGATAAGAGATTTTTGCATACTTTGAAAAATGAAACCAACAAAAAAATCCTACACAGGAATAGTCACTTCCTAAAGGATGAAAATAAAACCTTTAAAGGCAAATTGCAATTTTTTTTAAAGGATGAAGAATAATTGAAGTATTATTATTAAAAATACTATTAATAATATGCCTGTGTAAGAACTAAAAGGTTCACAAGATGTGCAATTATTTTGCTGTGTGAGCAATTAAGTATGTTTTTAGAAAGACAAATGAACATTTTGTCAGATAAAGAATTGAAGTACATTTTTCACTGCCTTTTTTTTTTTTTTAACTCAGTCTAGAACCTATTTATACTGGTGTTAGCAATGAATACAGAAGGCAGAAAATCTAGCAACACAAATATTTTGGAGAAGACAGAGAAATTCTACCTCGTCAGAAAAAAGCTTCGTAATTCAGTTTTGATTCCCAAAGCATGTACATTCCTCCACACATTTCTGTATTTGCAATACTTTACACTATCAAAAATGTTACTAATAAGAATCATATCTCTTACTCACTGTCTCCTCACAGACCTATACCCCCAGCCTTTATCCCAGGTTCCTTTGTCAAATAAAATCTCTGATACTTGACTAGTAATGGTTAAAATGATACATAAGGAGGAATTAACTCTGCAAAGACAGTGCAAATGCAAGATCAAGTTCACCTTTCATATTTTACAGTCAATTCCTTGCTCTCTTCTACTTATTGTCTATGTAATGTCTAATTAATGCTGATATCGTGATGTGAGACCACTTGACAGATGTAAAACTTTATCACATGTAAGGTACTGAATATATAATTCCTGCAGAAGTCTTCTCTTATTTTGAACACAGACATCTAGATGCAATCCACACATAAGGACAACATAATCCAATTATTAACTAAATACCTCTTGGTATTTCTAGTACAGTGCAAATCTTTATGGCTGAAATGGATCTGGACTGACTGTTGATGAGAGTTTATAACTGGTTTCAGCCATAAAGATTATATTATCATCCTACAAATATCAAATTATTGTGGTTGTTTTCTTCTCCAGTGTTGCCTAAATTATGATCTGTGGAGTCTTCCACCCTCATCTCAAGGGCAAAGGAAAGATAGAGCAAGTAAAACAAAGAATAATATGTGGTTCCTGAGAAACAGATGACCACTATTTAGGCTTATGTGGATTACCCCTACATGAAATAAATTGGTGATTTTAATTTAGCTCAATGTAGATGTGATTTATCAATGAAAAAACACAAGTAAACTATTTACTGGTAACTCTAAGGTCAAAAATATCTAAGATCCAAACCACTACCTGACCAACAATGATCGGCTCTTTGCACTGCTGCTCACTGCACTGCACCAGTTCTGTGGATACGTTTTGGAAAAAGTGTGTGATAAGGGCCTATGTATCACCTCTCATGGCTGTGAAACTTTCTTCAGGTGAAACTGCAGAAAGGTCAGTCGTATGAACACACCCCCAGCCACATTCAGGGAGCTGCAGCATTAAGTTAGTAAAGAGTATGTGATGGGGAAAAGGCAAGGAAAAAATAAGCACACTTTTTATACTCTCCAGAGATTTCTAAATGGTGACTGTATACTAAAAAACCCCAAAAACAACAGAAAAAACAACCAACCAACAACAACAACCACAAAAAAGTAGAATGGAGTCTTTCTTTAAAAGCAGAAATACCTCTTCATGATTTTCTCTCAGAGGCAATGTATTATGCAAAGGACAATCCTTTACATCTCAGAAGAGGACTCCAGTACGGTGAAAAGGCTCTTAGTCAAGGAAAGCTACATTTTACTAAAATACCAAAAGTGGATGTGATTCAACTTTGGAATTGGCAGTATAGTTCAATATACACTTTCTTTTCCTCACAATTTAATGCTTTGATTCCAATCCTATGAAATCAATAAGCTCAAATCCATTCTGGGAATAAACACATACATTGAGACTTTCTGGTAAAGATTTGCACAGGTAGCACATCAGTTCTCTTTTATGAAGAAGGGAGCAGCAGCCTTCTCACTGAAGAAGAGAATGCAGTTAATTACTGCTGCCATTCAAAAGAAGTGTAAACTTCTGACAATAGTCAGAAGGAAATCAGGAGATTAACATGATCAGTTTATTTTTCTCACTATAAAGTATAGTGATAAAGTAATCATAATGAAGACCACCAGGATATTAAAGAAACAAAGCAGTGCTTGAAAGAAACTTTAGAAGCTACCCTGATTCCAATGCCTAGAATACAACTGACTAAGCCCATTGATAGTAGTTTTTCCTGTCACAAACTGAAAAAACATAGTTTGTCAAGATTTACATAAAGAACATACATTGTTACAGACATTCCTATTCATTTCTTCACATACCTTGTTTCTGTAAAGTCTAATCTTAATTATCTCTTCTATCTGAATGCCACAGATTTTATCCCAGTTCTGACATTGATCTTAGTCTGGATGGAAGGGATGAGGTTGTGTTGAGGTTCAACCCATGACATATATAATAGTGAAATTAACAGTTTCACTTGACTAATGAGTTAAAGGCTGGTTCATACCCTAAGCTGTCTTGTCTGTCATTCATTACCTCCATATAGAGAAAATAAAATTACTCCTTCCCTTTTGTGCTTCTTCATAAACAAAACTTACCATTTAAATATATATATATACACATATAATATTTCAGCTCTTTATTTTTTTTCTAATTCTACAAAAGCCAGACCTAAATTGAAAACAGAAGTCAATAAAATTATGCTGTCTTTGCAGCAATTTGCAAAGCAAAAATGTTTCACTCACAATTAACAAGAAGATGAAAAACATTTTTCAACAAGATAATGCCAAACTGAACTCAAAGGTCTAAAATCTTGGCTTGTTATACCATCCCACACTAATCCTTTCATTGCCAGCAGTTGATTTATATCAGTGAGTATTACAATATAATGTAATTAGTAATGGTAATATTACCACAAATAGTATAAACAGCTCTGCTCTACTGCCTTTAAATTATTTTTGTAAGCATGTTAATAACATACCATCAAGCATCAATACAAATCCCTGACAGCTTCTTGAAGAAAGACTATGCACGTCTAAGCAATTTTCTCATACACAGGTTTTCTTTAGAAAACATGTTGTCACTATTCCATTAGCTCAAAAGGAAGGGTATGCAAAAAAGGATCTCTGCTAAAGAAGTCTGACTGCTAGCCAGGAAAGCGTATGTTCAATAGTCTGTATTTACTACTGGCTGGGTTAGGGTAGTAGGTAACATAGCACCAAATGAATTTCATCTCTAAAAGATGTCTAACACTGCAGTGAATGAACCCTTTGAATGGCACAAACCTTCATTGTAAAAGTATTTCAACAGGGACTGTTGAAAAGAAAACAGAGTAGATCAACAGGTATATAGAGCAGACATCTTGAATCTGAGCCAGAGTCTCTGAAGTCCACCAGAATTTGGATGGTGTCCTAAACTAGACACCTTCCTGGAACAATTAAAAACAAATCCTCATATCCTCATACATCAGAAAAAAAAAAAAAAAGAAACAAACAAAAAACAAAACAAACAAAAAAAACCCCCAACCAACCAAACCACAAACAAAAACCAAAAAAAACCAACAAAAAACCCACAAAAAACAACAAGCAAAACCAAATCAAAATAAGCAAACAAAAACAAACAAACAAAAAAGCCAAAAAAAATCACTCCCCCCCAAAAAACAAACAAAACCCCCCACATCTAGAAAGAACCACTACCAAACCTAAACCAAAAATGAAATTTATGCATTTTTGCTGAGTATCCTACCATAATTTAAGGGTACACAACTCCACACAGTCAAATACTACATAACTGGCAAAGGTAAAAACACAGTGTATAACTCAGCATTACAACTTGTATTATATTGATCTACTCACTGGAAGTGCCACTACTTTTGCTACAGATGGAGCCCAGCATAGGCATCTATGATTTTGCTGTGAAAAAGTTCAGCAAGGATCTTATCATCATTATTCAAAGACATTTTCCATATTGTCAGACAGTTGGCTGATTTGATTCTCTTTCCATTTTGTATGGAACTATTTGCTTAATAAGATATCCAGAATGCCAACAGGTATTCTTACAACTATGATAATATACATATGAGCCTAGAGAAAAGTCAATTTTGTCAGTTTAAATTATACAGAGATGGAAAACAGATTTTTCTCTCATCTTTTTTCCTTTCCTTTCCTTTCCTTTCCTTTCCTTTCCTTTCCTTTCCTTTCCTTTCCTTTCCTTTCCTTTCCTTTCCTTTCCTTTCCTTTCCTTTCCTTTCCTTTCCTTTCCTTTCCTTTCCTTTCCTTTCCTTTCCTTTCCTTTCCTTTCCTTTCCTTTCCTTTCCTTTCCTTTCCTTTCCTTTCCTTTCCTTTCCTTTTTCCCAAAACCAGTATTTTAACTCATTAATGGAAGTGTTTTAACTCAATGTTCTTCAAAAGTTTCTGTATCTATATCAATTATAATCAATGTCTTTCAGAATATTTTCATCTAAATTTTTAAAGTTTGGTTACTGCAAGCAAAGATACAATGGAAATGTGGATTTGATTTTAGCTTGTCTGGCTGTTTGGTTGTTTATTTGAGGGGAATGGCAGGTAGTTGTGGTTTCTGGTATTTTCTGTGAAGGCATACACAATCATAACTATGGCTATTGATGGAAATTTACTTTCATAGGTATACTCACAGTTTATCTAAAGGAAAGTTATGTTACATGATTGTATTAAATATCTTCTATGATGTTTCCATTTATTCATACCTTCACAATCATTTTACTGAAACCATAATCTTGAGGAAAAAAATCCACCTCTTCTGACTTTTTAATTTTGTCCTACTTTTGAAACCAAGAAAATGGAAAAGATGCCTAAGTCAGCCTAAACTGAATCCTTCCTATGACCCTCAGATAAAGAGAACTTACCATTACATGGTTGGATCAATCACCTGTTTCTCTTCTAGGGCTGAGTCGAAATTTTACAGCTGCTTCTTCTGGTTTGATTTCACTTAACACTTTTACATTTGAAGTGGATTATGTTTAACAATTAGCAATATTATGCTACAATAAGCAACAATTTTTATTCTCTAATTAAGGGTCATCATGAAGTCATTCCTCCTGTTGTGAGATACTACTTAGAGAAGAGGAAAGAGCCTTTCAAACATCTAAGGATTGCTTAGGATGTAAAGATTAGAGATCTATTACAACATTCATTTCTATAACAGCTGACATGAAAATACAGAGAAACAACGTATAAATCTTCCTTTCCCTAGCTTTGCCTGGAATACTCATACAGAACCAGGACTGACCAGGAAGATACAGTTCAGTAAATCAGTTTCAGTTTAAGCAGCCAAGTTGAGCCTCTTCATTACTCCCAAGCTATTGACAAAAATAATTCCCTTGATTAGTCTATTATATTAGCGTTAAAACCCACCAGTTGTACAAGTTTTATATTGTGTTGACATTCAGTGTCCTATTGCAAATCTAATATTCCCCAGTGTTATACAGACTCCTCTCATAACCAGCTGATAACATAACAACATATGTGAAGGTTTTAACTCTGAAATACAGCTTTTTAGTTATTTTCATAAAATTCAATATTATCCTAAGAAGATATTATCATATCAATGGTTTTAGAATCCATTTTACTATGATAATTACTTCTGTCTGATTTTGCAAAAGTAGATAGATAGCAGTTAGTGCTAGTGCTGTGATATAATTCCAATATTTAATTATGTAGAATATTTTACATTCTGAATTTAAGAAAATAAAATAATTTTAAAAGCTGTCAACTTAAAGTACAAATGAGCAGTTTAGTGCCGAAAGAAAATAATTTTATAAAGCCTAAAAAAAAATGTAAAAAAATGCAAGATGTTAAATACAGAGAAGGGGAATATAAAAATTATCTTTTTTATGGCAAAATTTTTTTCTGGTATGTTTTACTAAAAACCATTTACTGCAAGAGTATTCCACAAAGTTTTTCAATTTATTATATGGATTCATCGACTAATTGTTTTTACTTGCCAAAAAATTCGAATACAAGGTGTAAAGAAAATCTTTTTTCTCTACATGTCTTTTATTTGAATAGGTCATCACAGCAGTTTATCCTATGTCCCCTCTCTTTTATATACTTACCTTACTTATTTATTTGTGTCTGGATCAGCAGAAGGAAAAAATGAAAATCCTGGTCTATGTTTGATTGGGAATTAGAGAAAAATCTCAATAGCTGAAAGCAAACTGATTGAAAATTTGAAATAAAGTTCAATGTTTAACTGCCTGAGACTTTAAATTTCTCTGTGAAAATGGGGGTACTAAAGAGGAAGACCCTCTCACTTCCAAAATGTTCTAGTGTGGTTTTCAAGCCAGCAGAGCAACACTGTGTAATTTTCTGTGTGCATACTCTATACAGGACTGGTCATTCTTCTAGAGAGAAAAAAAAAAATAAAAAAGAATAAGCAGTCCTCTATTTCAGAAAACAGACTCCAAACCAAGATTTACAACAAACAATTCATGCTGGTTCTAGAAAAAAGCAAAAGATAAGCAATCCCTCTAGCTTTCTCCCAGCTTCTGATGATTCAAAAATCAGCCTGACAGCTATTTAGAAATCCACAACTGTTCTGATTGTATCCTATTTATGCAGGGTAATCCCTTAAACAACAGATAAAAGTGATCATATGAGTAAAAAGAAATTAGCTAAAGCTGAAGTGTCCTGTAGAGGCAACTGTGGTGCTTTAGGGAGTGTTTTTAATTTGTTGTTTTCTAATTCTCACTTTAATAAAGACTACTATCTAGTAGTCTTTATTAACATATAAACATATAAACCAAAAAATATTACATAAATAAGACATATTTTGGACTCTTCAGTATTATTACTATTTAAGTAGCCAATAACAGGAAAAAAAACCAAGGAAAAAAACCAAAACAAAACAAAAACCCCAAAAAACCAAAAAACCAACAAAAAAACCCAAACCAAAAACAAACAAACAAACAAACAAAAAAAAACCCACACACAAAAAAAAAAAAAAAAAAAAAAAAACCCACCAAAGTAAGAAACAAAAAATCCACACATATAACAAATGAGGAGTTTAAGAAGTCCAGTTGATACAAACAGCAGCAATGTATTTCTTTAGTATTCTGTCCATAGAGTGATATTCTCACTGTTACAGAGTTCAACTGAAGATGCTACAGAATGTCTTTAGCTGAAAACACTACATTTCCCACTGTGTCTCCCATGACAACCAGGCTTCTCTGAAAACAAACTGTACCACCCGAAGGCATCAAGAGTAGTACAAAGAATTTGCATTCTTCCTTCTGTTGGCTTCACTAGAAAAAAAATTGAGCTTCAACGCATTGAGAGCTGAAGCAAAGTCTTAGTTTTCCTTGACAAAATCCTACATACAAATGAATCAAGAACTGCATTAGCAGACAAACATATACATATAAAGAAAAAACAAACCTATCTAATTCACTTGTTCTGGTAGAAGTCTTGAGCTAACAACAAAACTGAAAATGTAAGTAACAGAGCAGGATACAAGGACTTATACCAACAAAATTAAGTAGCTGCCATTTGCTAAACTCCAGAGTTTAGTAAACGTTCACAAATCCAAATCAAACCTTTTTATGGTAATTTTTTATTTCTGTAAACTTTCATTGACGTTTACACAATCTCACACTTTGTAGCCCTCGCTTTCTTCTCTTTTGTTGGTCACATCCTATGTCAGTACTTAAATCACGTAGCTCACCAGTTATGTCAGTTCCTTGAACTGACTAAAACTTAGACCTGCCTCCCCAAATCATTATTTTTCCCAGAAGAACAGAACATTCACTAGTGCTGACACAAGAGAGGTGGCAAGAAGAGACAGCTGGAGGCAGGGAAAAGAGCACAACTTGCCTTTTTGGCAGTAGTGAGGTCAAAACTGGTGCTGATAGATCAAAGAGAAAGCTAGAATTTTATGTGACAGGAGCTGTATCTCATTCCATATTCTCCTGAACTGGAAAAGCATGAGAGGAACATGAATTCCCATTAGAACTAGCTTTATTATACAGTCAGCTAACACCAGTACTTTTTCCACTATCTGGAACAATGATCTGATGATTTATGGTATTGGAAGCTAGGCTATCATTCCACAAGGAGCACATTGAGAAGGATCTTGAGTTTTTAAAACTTAGGAAAACAAGTTCTTTAAAACACCAAGTAGCCACAGAACCAGAGGATTTGGTCAGAAGCATCTGCCAAAGTAGTAACTTTGTTGTTCCCTTGGGAGCCATTAAAGAAAAGGTTCATGAGACATCTACCACAATAGAGCCTATAAACGGTACCTATACTGCATTTAAAGAAGGAAAGGAAGCAAAAAAAAAGTGCTCATAGTAAACTACAACTGCTTGCTCTTTGGATCTACCAGATGACTTCAAATTTCACATTAACAGGAAAGAAATTACAAAAAAGTACAGTGAAAATCTGTCTCTGTGAACAAACAAATTGAATTTAATTAGTACTAATGCTGATTAAAAAGACAAAAAGAAAAAAACAAAACCAGAAACATAGCAAAGAGCCTTCACGAGTAAAAGGTAATGATTTTTGATATCAGTGGTCCACCCCTGACAATTATTGGAAGTGTATACCTGGAAAATATACTTAATTGAAACAGTACAGATTTAAACTGTTTGCCTTGTATATTTACTGAATAGTATAAAATAACCACTTCTTCAAATAGGTGTCTGGACACAGAGACATAATGTAGTCTTTCTTTACAAGAAGATTAATTTCGAAACAAACAATCTCAATCAAGAATTGAATTTTCCCACTAAATAAGTTTCTCTAAATCTTAAAGAATTTCAGACTGTACCTGAAAATAGCAGTCAGAACTTCTTAGATTTTTTAAAAAAATTAAAATTCAGATTATACAATACTAGAGATTGTTTAGGGGAAAATACAAGAACTAATTCTTTTCCAGATGTATTTCAATCTCATTGTTAGTCATTCTCCCTAATTAGTGTCAGTTTTATTATATACATATAGCTATTAAAATTATATCTTCATAAATGCCATAATGACAAACTTTGAATATACCCTAGAAATGTTAATCTGTACTCAATAATAAATGTATTTGAAAAATAAACCATTTAAGGAATGCTTCCACATTTCAGAAATCTGCACAGATCTTCTTCCCTCTCAACTAAAATAAGCATTTGATTTTTCCAAAAGCATATGGGCAAATAACTTATCGCATTTAGGTCCTCAGAACAGGGATTAGAAGAGGGGAGCCATAACATCAACAGCAGCCTGTGAAGTTTAATTCATTACCTACAAAATCCATACATCAGCAGAAATGCATAAACATTATGTAACTATGTGTATGTCACTTTTCTAGAAGTAACTTTCCAGCCACTGGAAAAAGCAGTATTTTCAACCACTGATAAAGGCAAAATATAAATAGAGTACCTATTTTGACTTAAAATGCAAAATACTGCTTATCTTAACACATTTCACAATGGCAAGGCACTAAAGCATTCACTTTTTACTCAGCTTTGTTTTACTGTGTCAGATCTGAGCTATACTAAATATCACTATTTGATGAGCTGCACCAATCTGATCTGGGAGCTTCTGCTGTACAAATGCCCAATTCCCTTGCTCTGATCCCTTCTCTTACTGAAACAGATCCAGTAATCTCTGTTGTACATTGAAGCTAGCCTCAAAGGAGAAAGTCTTTTCTATGGCAGTTCCAGGGAGACGAACACCATTGATAGACATTGCTAAGCCCTCAGATATTCAATCTCTTCCAAGTCAGTGAATTTTAAAAGAGTTTCTTGTAGCATAGGGTTCACTGTTTGATATTTTGCACTTGAATATGTGCCAATTCACCTTTCATCCCCATTGGTTGCTGAGGTAAAAACATTTGTATGGAATTTGTCCATTTTTCTGAAATGGGAAGGTTATTTCTCAGAGTCTAACAACCCTGACATGTTGATAGGGCTGGAGGGGTTAGCATTCCTTTCAATTAAAATGCTGTGGCTTTCAAACTGAGTGAGAAATTTGATAATGTAGACAGCACATGTAAAGCCTTTAGCTTGCAAATGACCGAGAATGTGCAATCCATCATCTAAAACAAAACCCATAAGAATTGTCCTAGCATGAATGATATCTTTCCCAGAACTATTACCATTGGCATCCTGCACCATTTCACAGTGCTACACTGAGAAAATACAAAGTATTCCTGAACTGTTCAGAGAATACAAACACATTTGGTCCTTGATTAATTGCATTAAAACCACAAATGTGAAGCCTTCACACAGAGAAATGGGTGAATAGGACATTTTTTTCCTCTTTTATTTTTGTCTTGTTATAAAAATGCTACTGTTTTCACTTTTAGGAAAGGTGCCAGCAATGCTGAAGCACACTGAGAATATCCAAGTGTTGGCCAGAAGGAAAGTTTTGCCATGACTGTTAAGGGTTCCTACAGTGGATATAGGGCGTGGGAGTGGTGGTCAAGAAAGGATGAAACTGTGAGATTTTCAAGGTGATTTTTTACTTATAGTCTTATGCACTCCCTTTCTTCTACTAGTATTGTGTTCTAACCTTTCCCATGATCCCAGTACAACAATTCTCTTCCTGTCCTAGTGAAATGAAACTATTTTTTCAGTTATTTTCTCTTCATATTATGTTCTATCTCTTCAGACATCTTATTGCTTATTGTGCCTATGCCAGGCAAGTGTAATCTTACTGCTTTACCTTGCAAATCAATTCATTCTATTTTGCTAACAGTTAGAACACTAACCCAGAGTGAGTGACATCTACTGCAAAATCAACGCCTTGAGTTTGATCTGTGCACACTGGATTATTGAACTGTAATACTGACAAAAGGAATTTAAGAAGATATTAATTTCTGTGACCATTTAATTAAATTTCTAAGGGTGCCATTTATCTGGCCATACCTATACTGTGGGCCATTTGCAACTGGAGAAGCCCTGCAGCCTATCTTGTCAGTCTAAAGAGAAGCAAACACCTACAATAGATAAGATGGTACTGGTCCTGATGGTAAAATTCCATTTTCCCCCTTTAAACGAAATGTGCAAATGTCTGTATTTCAACAGAAATATGAAAGGCAGGAAAAGCAGGTTGGAGTTTAAAAAATTCCTTGTGAGCTTTGCAACACCATTGAAAAGAAGCACCACATCAGAAACTATCAACTGTGTTTGGACAACATAATTGAAAGGGTTCAAAGTTTGGATGTGAAAAGGTCTTTATTCATATTTTTCTAAGAAATGTTAAAATCAGAAAATTATTTTAAAATGTACAGATCTTTGCATATCTGTTAGGTAAAAGATGTATTTTGTAGCATATTTGTCCTAGCAAATTATTAATTGTAATGGAGTAGGGGAAGAGTACACTATAGACTACTTCAAACTAACCAATTCTGCCTGTCATTTGACTGACTCTGAAATGATAAGGAAAAAAAAAAAAAAAAAAAAAAAAGAAGAGTATAAATCGTGAGTTTTCAGGAAATATATATGATTTGAGAACAATAAATTAATATTCCAGGCCATTTGATCTATTAACAGTATTCAGGTTACTGCAGGATTTTGAGGTCTGAGCCTAGACTGAAATGTTAATGCTGCGTGCAGGGTGACAACAGACAACAACCATGGTGGGGAGCAGGGAAGAAACACAAAAGAAGAGTAGCAGAAGAGAACCTACACATGAAGAAATCACATAAATTATATTAGTTGTACATGTAAAGTTGTGTTGTAGAGTCAGTTTCTTGAATCCAGAACATCCGCCACAATGTCATACAAGGTAACACTTTTAGTGTGAAAATTAATTGCTAGGATCAGTTTACCTCAATATAAAAAATAAAATAAAATCAAAATCAGTTCTATAAAATTCAAACAAAGGAGAATATCCAACAAAACAGACAAATTATTTATTATTCATACCAAAAGAAAACCTTACAGAAGCTTATGGACAGTATTCAAAAGTTGGATGTATCCAAATTCCTACTACCTGACAGGGCTCTCCTGAGAGCTGTAAGACTGGCTGGTGTGACTATACTCCACTGTCTATAACTTGTGTGGCAATTAGGCGAGATCCCTGATGGATGTAAGAATGTTATCATTACATTCATCCTTATAAAAGCAAGAGACACAGCAAAGAAAAGCAAGAAAAGAGACACAGAGAATAATGCTATGACCCTCAGATCAGGAATTTGCAACATGAGAGAAAATACAATAAAGAAGCTATCAGGAATATACAACATGGAAGTACCAATACTAAGTCATGCTTGACCAGCTGATAGGACAAACCTGACGCCTTTGATGACGTGTCTGGCTGCAAAAGTCAATGGATGGAACCTACCTTGGCTTTATCAAGACTGTAGAGATTAAGTCAAATACTTTCTTCATATGGAAGGTGAGGAGAGAGGGGCTAGAAAAAAAAGATTGCTAGGTAGGGTGAAGTTTGGTTGTATTGACATGAAACCAAAGCTGGGCACCTGGCCAACAGCTGGCAACAAGCAGATTATCCCAGTGGTTGATTTGTGGTTCTAAATAGTTTAGTAATCTAATTTACACACTAGATGATGACACAGACTGCACCCTCAACAATTTTGAAGACAGCAACAATACTGGGTGAGTGCTTGACCTCACAAGGTGAAGAGATTCAATCCAGAAAAAAAATTGATAAAATTATCCATTTATCCATTATGCTCCTGGACTGGAGCAACAGAAAATTTACAAGACTCAATAAAGAGAAACACAAAGTTCTAAGAAAAAACCCCATGCAGACTGGAAATAACAGCCCTGTAAAAGGTGTCTGAAGTTTAGGACTTGATGACAGGTGCATGCATCTCATGGCAAATAAGCAAAGTTGTAGATGTTAGGAGCACAGTAGCTGCAAATCACTATCACTCTTTGCTCAATATCATTGAGATCACATCAGTAGGGATGATGAAAAACTCAGGAGATTGAGGCACGTAATGTCAAGACTCATATATTTGTATTACCATATAACTATTATTATTACATTTACATATTTTTATTACTACTGCACTTTCTAAAGGGGTGATTATTTGGAAAGGATCAGGATAGGTAACTGATTTTCAGTCACTGCTGTATGACAGATGAATGATAACCACACTTTAAATCATGTTTCACATCTAAGAAAAATGCTTGTTGTGTCTCTACAGCATTTCTCAACCTCTAACAACATTGTCACTATTCTGCAGTGCTCTATTTGAAACTCCAGAACTTGGATCCATAAGGGTAGAAGGTAAGTGAAAATACCTTTTTTTAGTCATACTGACAAGAGGCTTGCAGCCATATACCATACCATATACCAGTTTGAATCCCCACAGGATTTTTTTGGTGGGAGATATTGAAGTCTAGTGAGTGAAGAAGGGAAACACAATTATAAATAAATTAATGAAGATTGACAACTGTTTTAGGACTTGGGAAGTAAAAGCACTTCTTTTAATCTAGAAATGAGTTTTGTAGAGAGAGAGAACAATATTTTCCCGATTTTCAGAAAAGGAATGTATGGATGATAGTCTGCAAGATTGTGATTTGGTTTGCTGCTATCCATTGTATTTTTTCCCATAAGTTCATATTCCTTTTATACCACTCACAGTGCTTTGATTGGAAGTGAACAAGAACAGCATTCGGAGAGCAGTAAAATAGCTTCATTTGTCTAGTGCTGAACTGTTTCACAAAGTATTACCTTCTTATATCTCCTCAAATGACACTGGTGAGAGTAACAATCAGCATAAGGACAAATGAGCAATTATAATTGCTAGGTAGCTTTAAATTTTTTAAAACGGCATATGGGAAATTTCAACACTACACAGCAATAGAAACAGGGGCAACTGAAATTGTCTTTTAAAAAATCTAATTCTAGTTGTTTATTTAAAATGTATACTTATTAAAATGGCAATGTCAGTAATACAGAACAAAAGATGTTGTTAAGAAAACAGAAGGGAACATAATACAATCAGGAGATTATACGCCATTGTCAATATATTTAGATGCCTTGGTTTGAAGACCATTCAGTGCAAATAAAAACAAACAAGTTCTGAGACTAAAGGCACAGCAGAGGCATGTGGAAACTGAAAAGATGCTTTGTATTGCACAGCATCAGGAGGTGTACAATCCATGATGGGGATGAGATGATTTCTCAGGGAGTTTTGTCACACCAGAACGCAATTCTGCCACTATGTTCACTTGAAGAACTGAGAATAGGACAACTAGCACAGCTGCCTATAAAAAGCTTGTGCTCTCTGAAAGTCACACAGAGGAGCATCACTTATGACAGCAATAGACTTAGAATATTTGTAGGAATTGTGGAACTACTGAACTGTCACATAATGCTGTCATGCAACAGATTTAATTTGCCCTTGTGAAAATTACAGAAATAACAGAAAGGAGAAATGAATGCTAGGCCTGTATGTTAAGAAAACAAAAAGAAAGCAATGAGAACAGGAGAGCTTAGGAAGAGGTTGAATAAACAATACAGATGATGCTAGCATAAGAAAAATTTAGGGTTTTCATTACTTTGCATGTGAAACTATTTTCTTGTGTAGATTGTTTTATTAAATATTCTTGAACCAAATAATTGCTTTCAGTTCTTAAGAATTTTATAATTAAAATATATAAATATGGATTAAAATAAAATAAAAAAGTACTTTTCAATTGTTGCATTTTATATTTCTAGGAGTAGCTTGACATATGTCAGGTGCTCAATACAAGTTGATGAGCACATGAGTTTTCATCCATATCTTAATTGAAAAGAATTTCAGTAGATTCAAAGTATATATGGAATAAAGATCTTATCTGGCTCTGAAACAGATTAACAAATAAATTCTTTGATATGGTTACAGAATTTTCCAATCTAAATTTAGTCACCTTCAATTTAACTGAAACTTTCACCCATTTTTTCATGAAGTTTTCTTGTATTTGGTTCTGCTGAAAGGAGTTTTTCTTTGCTAATCCATGGAGGAGTAGAAAAAGGACACAGTTCTAGTATTTATTAATAGGTCATAGGTGAAAGGAAAATCAAAAATATTTTATGAAAGAACTAGTCTTAAATTTTGCTGCCTCTTCTTTTGAGGTGGGTTGGCCATGAAGCTTAAATGTGTTAGTGAGCTAGGACACTGAGGGGTATTATTTCTGAGCAATCTGATTGTTGCTGCTCTTGAATGTGCGGATTGTAAGGAAGGAAGGCTAGCAGGAAGGAAAAAAAAATGCATTTGGGAGGGAGTTAGAAATCTGTGAGATTGCCATTTGTAGAAGTAGTCACACACTGAATTTCTAGGTGCATATCTAACGAAGTACTGTTACTGTTTCCTTTGAGTTCTAAAATTAAAAGGTTAGAATGAATTTCAGAATGTCATCCCCTTGTTTCATACTCCAGGACATGACAAAAACACTGCCAATAGTTTTATTAACTGATATTTATCAACTCTGCCCCTAATAAACCTCCAGTGATGACAATTTTTTGTCTGTCCAGGTAATTGATTTTCAAATGATGATGCTCTGCATCTATCACAGGAAAACCTTTTAATCTGAGTTTTCAGTGCTGCAGTTTAAGCTAAATACTTCTTGTTGAATGTGCCATGGACATAACACAGAGAACAGATGATTTTTATGCACTAAACTTTCTGCATAGGGACAAATGTGATGCAGCCACATGGAGACCAAGCCAGTGTCTGATAAACTCAGTGCACAGACACTTCTCTAATCATTTATTATATGTTGTGCCAGGTGTCCCATAGAGCCATTGCTGTATTTTTCCCAGCAGGAAAAGAAGAAGGAGAAAAACCTTTATTGTTATTTTTACTTGTATGAAATGCTCAGACACTGAAGTGATGAAAACTATATGAGAAGATACCTAGCTTTCTACTTTCTTTCAAAAATAATTTACCCTCTTCTAAGAATTGCAATGGCAGCTGCTATTTCCCAAAGCCTTTCCAAAGCAACCTGTAGAAATGTCACCTACATTAGGCCTTCAAATATGCACAGGATGAGCTGTACCCATGAAATCTAGTCAAAATACTATACTGTATAACCAAAACTAAAGAAAAAATATTAATAATTATGTTTGTACATAAAAATGATAATATTCTATGTAAGTATTGACAGAGGATTTTTTTCCAGTGTTTTTCCTTTAAGATTTTTTTTTAATTTTTTTTTTTTTTAATTTTGAGTGGGAACTACAACTGCATTGATAGGGTACAGGTACCTATCAGATAAAGCCTGTCCTACCTATGTTTCCTACCCTAATGTAACAATCAGTTTTTCTCAGACCTCAGGGTGGTTTTTTAAACAAGATGGAGCTATGCCTACTAATTTTCCAATTTCCATTGCCACCAGCCCTTACTCCCTTACATGCAAACAGGTTTTCTTTTTAACAGTAAGACTAGGAACCAGAAATATGAGATAGAGAAGCACGATAGATTTCTGTATAAAGCATAGGAAAGAGAAAAAGGAGAAGCTGAACACAGTGGTTACAAATTTCTTTAGGACTGGAAGCATTCTCCCTACTTACTTCATGTATGGCTATATGCCCAGTGATTGCTTGTATAAATACCATCACTAACTGTTTCTTGTGCCCTAGATTCTTGTACTACGAGCTTCAAAATGAGCTTATACAGGTTAGTGAAGGAGCACTGAGTTTTCAGGTTTTCCTGCATTATATAAATAGTTATAATATAATAAATATATTATATTATATTATATTATATTATATTATATTATATTATATTATATTATATTATATTATATTATATTATATTATATTATATTATATTATATTATATTATATTATATTATATTATATTATATTATATTATATTATATTATATTATATTATATTATATTATAATTATAATATATAAATGCTATGTATAGTATATATATTAGACATCCTGGCTTTACCAGTCAATATATCTGTGAGTGTGGCCTTCTTCCCCAGAAGACCACTCAGTCAGTATTAAATATCATGCAAAACTTAAAGAATGTATTTGCTTAAAACCACATTTTCAGTTATGAACCACACTATAGTACTGTGTAAGAACAGAATTCATTATTAATACAATTAGGATTACCCTCAGCTACTCTAGAGCTGCTTTTGCAACTAGTTTGCCCCTAACCAGCCCCAAGTTTGTCATGCTTTGAGAGTCCTTAAATATGCACATTTCTATTATTAAAGATGCTACAAAGTTACCCAGAGCAGTGCTCAGAAAGAACAGACCTTTTCTAGACTAAAGCAGAATCATCACCCACTCCGTTTCACAAGTATTTGTTCCCATTTGATCTGTCATTGATTACTGGAATAGCATCTGGGTAGTTCAGTAGATTAAGCTTTCTCCCAGTCTAATCCTCAGGAACTTCTGGGTTTTGACTACTTCACCATTGCAGCCACTGGAAATTGGTGACATTTTATTGACTACATTATTGGAAATATCAAATCTACAACCTTTTCTTTTAGAATTATACCTCCTTTTTCTATATCAGTATTCTATAAAGACAAAATATCTGAGAATGAGGTCTTCAACTGAATATATGATCCCCTGGTATATATTTTAGTTTTAGGAGAAATCCTAAGGACTGTCACAAACCTAATGAGGTTCGTCTATTGTTATCCTTGCTCACACTGTAACTTTATTTTCCCATTTTCAGTAAGTAGAGGCAGTAGCCCAAAGCATAATTACTGGACTAACTAAATGGTAATTTTTTTATTTTTTTTTTTTTTTTAGTTATTGTTTTCTTAAAAATTTGTTTTCGGAACAGTCAAGTACAAGCTGTATTTGCAGAGCAAAAGCAAATAGGGTGAGGGGAGAGTGGGGTAAAGAAAGAAGGGGGGGAAATGCTATCCAGCCATGAAGATAGTGTTGATAAAATTTATTGCTAAAAATTTAATATGTTTAGGGCCATGATGAAATGCTTATCATCAGCTTGCATTGCCTGTAGTTCTTGCTGATTCCAGCCCGCTCAGCGTGTCCTGGTAATGAAATGAAATGGCATGGGCCCAGTGCCCGCAAAATAAAATTCATTTCACTACAGTTTGAGAGGCTTTCTTTTTCTTTTATTCCTTAAGGGCTAGAGTCAGGGACATACATATCACAAACCTTTATGGGGTTCTCCTTTTCAGATTTGTTTTGTTTGTAAAGTAATGGTTTAATATTTGTTACTAAAAGGATTACTAATAACTTAAATTTAAATTTACTGGCAATGACTCCATTATACTCATCCCTTAAACCCAGCTATGGTCACATAACTTCTATTTTAAGTACCTATTTTAAGGAGTTCTCTTTAGAATCAGTGTCACCATTGAATAGGTAATATATTGGCTTCTTCTTCCTCAATTCTCCTCATTTACCCATTTACCCTTACCCAGCCGTGGTGATTCTAGCTTAATAATCATTTAAAGATTATAAAGAATCAACCAGAATACTTTATCCCTGGACCTCTCCATTGTGGAAAAAAAAGAAAAAACACAAAGTAAGATTTCTGATATGACAAACAAGGATGTTTTTGTTTGCTTTGTGTTTATGTTTGCTATATATGGCAAGTTCTCCACAAGTATCAGTCTGTGGACAAGCATGACTGGAATATAGACTATACCTGAAAGACCACATTTAAACATTATATCACAATGTTTCATAATGTTCTTATGAACTAAATCTTCTTACAGCAAAGTTTATCTATGCAAACTGTTAAGCTCTAGTTTTACCGTGCCCTCCTTTCAAAACTTTTATTTTATTCCCCCCCTCAATAAAACTGTGTTTATTTTTACATTAAAAACATACTTAACACTTACCATAGTTACTGTTAGTCTTATACCCAATTCACCTTGCATTTGCCCTACAAAACCACGTGTTTTCATTAAACTATCTATATTGGTGTCTCAATATTTGGCCTCTAGTATTTCATACCTCCAGCAATAAACTGAATGAGCCAAAAGTATCCATACTTCCATCATATAAAGAAGACATTTATACAGGGATATGTGTTCTATTATCAAATGTGTTAATCTTTCTTTTTCAGGATAAACCAAAACTGAATTCAGCCCGAAAGCTTTTAGCATTGATAACACAAAGAACCTACTGTTTATTTGTATTAAATCCAAGCAGGAGCTGCAGAACTCTCCACTGAGGTGTATTGCTACTTTATAAGAAAATCGACTTTTAAAAGCAGAAGATGAAAATAGTTGCATTAATAATCTTCTTCCAAAGGATGGATAGGTACAGTGATTAAAGTGTTATCTTAGGGCTTTAATGACCTGGGTTCAAGTTTGTGTTCTATTTTCCTTATCTCTTTGAGACACAAAGCTACATGTCTTGTGTTCCCAAACTAATATAAATACCCAGATGCTCATGTTTCCCTGTCCTTGAAGATACTTTCAAAAGTTTCTTGTTGGCTGGTTGTTTTTGGTTGTTTCTTTTTTTTTTAAGATTAACTACTTCTGATAGATACAGACTTGATCCAACTGAAATAAATTGATTCTAAGTGGACAACACGTCAACATGATATTCAGTGGTCCAGTGTTTAAACAAAACAAACAAACAAACAAAAACCCTGCAACTCTTCCTTGGAAAGGCTGAAGTTCTTGAAAACCATTTATTGGCTTTCTGGTAATGTCAGGCTAAATATATTATCTTGCACATGAAACATCTACTGGATAGAAAGTTACAGTCTTGTATTCTACACTTGAGCATAGTTACTCATATTAATAGAGCATGGCATCTAGAAATACAGTTCATACTTAATGGTTTAAAACCTAAACCTTTCTTTTTACGTCTTTTTCCTCAGACCAACACATAACCCCAGGTTTTGGTCATTTAACATTGTCAGACCCATTCTGAAGGCCCTCATTAGGGCAAATGAGGGGATGAATGGGTGCAAAGTTGCACAGTACCAATTTGGCCTTACCTGAATGAAAAGTTCAGCTGAATCTGGTGAGTGAGAAAAACTTATCACTTTCAAAACAGAATTACCTTCAGCAAGGTGCTGAAGATTTTAATTTTTCTACAGGACTGGGTTACTAACCTCATTAAAATCCCCAGGAACAATCAATTTTCTGATTAATTTCTTGATATGTATTTGCTGCCCTCGGATAGCAGATTACCTTGTTGGTAAACTTAACACGAGTCTTTGAAACAGCAACAGATT
Organism: Prinia subflava; assembly: GCF_021018805.1. NCBI lineage: Eukaryota > Metazoa > Chordata > Aves > Passeriformes > Cisticolidae > Prinia > Prinia subflava. Next base: position 53,883,754 of record NC_086249.1, read on the forward strand.
ACTTTCTCCTGTCATTTTCTAGGACCTTACAGGGCTTGTCACTTTTTCATTTTTAAAGTGCACTGTATTTCTGTAAATTATGTCAACTCTTCACAAGGTAATGCTTTTTTCTATTTTTTTTAACTCACAAGTCTGATGCACTAAAACATCAGACATGTACTGAATTATAGCTGCTACAAGGGAGAACTGGGCATTTCACCAGTCAATCTGAGCAGCTTCAACATCATTAGAAAGATGATGACACTTAACTACCTGCTTCCCCAAACACATGCCACTTCCTTTCATTTAGTCTTTGGTTTACTAGCACTGGTACTGAGTCTAATGAACCAAAAATACCTTTTCCTGCATTGCAAAGTGCAGTCTGTCATCAGAAAAAATAGTAATCTTCAAATTTGTTTGTAATAGATCTCTTCAACCTAGAACAAAGAAAGGATTTGGAAGGGAAATTGCTTTCTAAGCTCTGGCAATGAGATTAGAAAATCAGGATTATGGACATTTGAATGTAATGGCAATTATGGGGAACAAGCATTACTAACCTCTGATGTGACAGTCTATATTTCATCAGAAAGGTGACTACTTGTTTGTTTTGTGTTTTGTTTGTTTTGTTTTGTGTTTTGTTTGTTTGGGTTTTTTTAACAGGAAAGCAGAGGAATAGTACCAAGAGTATCAGTGGTTTGGCTGGCTGAAATGCATAATCGCAATTACCAGGAGCTTAACACTGAGCAAATACGGAATTGTGTTGATAAGGGTCAAAGGAACTAGAGAAAAATGGAATGGGAGGAATCAGTCAAGAAAATACGGTAAAAAATACCAATCTGTATTCTGAAGGAGACACAAAGAATGAATAATGTGGCAAAAGCTGTTTCTCCTAACAAACAATGTTTTGTCGTAAGGCTAGACATATATTGGTGTGTGCAAGGAAGTGCACCCTTCTCCATACTGCACTAGATTCATAGATACATAATAAATAAAAAGGTTGCTTATTTCAACTTCTCTATTTAAATATATATATATATAAAACGTATGTAGAAATAGTTTTAAAAAATCTGCTGAAATTGTATCTACAACCAGACTGTAAGTTGCTGCACTTATGGATGTATCAAACATTTATGATTAATAATAGTGTTCTCATGACTTAGTGTGCTGCAGATTTCAGAGTGAGTGAAGTCTGTCCAGGTTAAGTGATTCACTCTGCTGATTATGTTCCCTCAACAGGAATTTGAGGAGATATGTTGCCTCTGGAATTAGTTATCAATAACTGCTACTACCTCCAGCCACAGCTGAGAGCTCAGAGCCATAAAGTAGAGCAGTTCTGCACAAAAAGAAGTACTGTAAACACTGCAGTGAGGTTTATTGAAGAAGTCTTGATTACTGTGACAGTAAACTCCTCTAACCACTGCCAGTACAGTGAAAGGTAGTTACAGAATTTATCGACTCCTCTTCAAACTAAATATGTATCTACCCTCACTCTTCATTTTTATTTTTCTTCATCACCCAGAAGAACACAATTTTTTGGTTTATCACAAACCTTCTGTCTGTTCTGTCCTCTAAGTCATTTGTCACACTCCTCAAGGTCACAGGGGAGTCTCAGTGGGAGAGCATGTGTGTTGATTGATTGGTACTATGATGCTTATGTCTACTGTGGCTGCTAAATGAGCTTCTTTCCCTTCTCCCCTCACTCTCTTTGCCTCCAAGCAACGACTTGATTGAAGGGAGGGAGGGGGTGGAAGGAAGAGGGAGGGAACACCTCAAAGGAAAAAAGTTTCACCTGTGAATTCAATTAAGAATATTCGTAAAGCAGTATTGTGCCTGGTGATCAACCTATCTTGTGTCACTGTCAGAGACTTGCACCTTAATTCTGGCAGAGGCATTTCTTGTAACTTTAGAAACCAGACTGTAATGGTCACTAATACCCGACCACTTTCTGGCTAATGAAAACGCCGTACTTTCCCTAAAAAGAAGAAGATACAGTAAATTTGAGAGAAGTGAGAGAAGAGACAGAGACATGCAGTGCACAGGAGCAAGAAAGAGAATGAGAATTTAAGACCATAAATGAGAAAGGGAGAAAGCATAAGTGTGATCACGTAAACAAGGGAAAGCAAGGGACCAAGTGCAAGAAAGTGAGTGTGCAAGGATAAGTGAGTAAGACACTGAGTGACAGCACACACAAGAGAGCACATGAAAGATGACATCTGAGAAAATTTGAGAGGGAGTGAGCAGGCACGTGAGAGTGCAGTATTGCACACAACAAGTGTGACAGGAATAAAGCAGAAGAATGTGAAAGAGAGACTGAGAGCAAGGAAGAGTGCATAGACTGGGGAAAATAAATGAGAATAAAGTAAACATGAAAATTCTCTTCCTGAAAAAAAGACACAGAAAGATCCCCTGTGGCTTACTAATAGTTACAATGTTATTTAGAAAAAAAAACCCCCACAATTTAATGCAGCTGTTAACTGCTCCCCTAATATATATACATATGTATATATATATAGTAACTAAACTGAATATACATACGATTCTGTAATGGATACTGATTGTATCTGACATATTAGGTGAAAAGCTGTGCTTCTCTGAACAACACTTTCCTGTTCATCTCAAAGAAACTCATAAACACATAAACATGCCGTCAAACAGATTGTATCTGCAGCACTCAGGGATACCATTTTAATTTCAGAGAGAAGAAATCTGAAAGATTATGATTGCTGAAGGTATCAGTGGCTTGTGGATTATCATAATATCTCTGATAAAAAGTTCCTAGATTAAAACAAAAATGACTATAATAAAAATGCTAAATTAAAAAAACCAAATTTCTTACTGATATATTTGTTCTTCATAAGTATATCTAATAGCCAGTGTCTAGAGGAGTGTTGTGCTGTCCTTCAGTCACAACAACAGTAAAGCAACAACAGATAGTAGTGGTGAAAACAGAATGAGAGAAACTGTCATTCTCCTGTCACCTCACTGCTTTGTCTTTTTATACAATATAACAAGGTTAAAATTTCCCCCAAATTGCCAACTTCTCTCCTCTTTTTTGTTGCTGAGTTCATAGTCTCATGAAGCAGGATTATTAATCATATTAACCCTTAAGGGCTTTTCTAAGTCATCTCTTCATGACTGGCAGGTTGTATCCATCTTCTGGGCACAATTCTGCCTTAGCCTTAAGACTAGTTGGACAAGGGTCTTAATTAATTAAAATTCCCAGGTTTGTGCATTATCAAAAACATCAGCAGTTCATAAGAAACATAAAGATATATTCTCTCTTAAGAATCTATCAATATTGTCCTGGGTTCTGTATAATCTAAATAAAAATTAAATATATCATTATCTCCTGAATTAGTCATTTACAAAAATAAGTTGGTTTTTATGTTATTAATATAGCATAGCATACAAAGGTTCAGCTGCAGCCATCCATGAATAAGCCACACAAAATTGCCTTATATCAGGCACTGAAAACACACGGTTATAGAGAATATACCATCTCCTGCTGAAAAGAAAATATATATATAGCCATTACAAAAATAGTTAGATGCAAAATCAGTCCAATTTTAGTGAATTAGACTAGTAATATAAATTTACAAAAAATCTCATGCATAAAACTACCAATTTTATGTGCAATGACAACCTTACACAATTAAGAACAATTACACAATTAAGGGATAAAAGTGCATGCAAATCTTTAAAGCTTCCTCACTACTAAAGCTGAAAAATACGTAAAAGCAGTTCCCAAATCTCAGGTTGTGCAACAAAGACTTAAATCAGTTATGAAAACAAGTTGGTATATGATTTACTGTTAAAACTATTAAGTTGAGTGATCAGTTACACAGAACAGATGTCAAAAACTAAGCACTTAAAACCACTAATAGTTTACAATTTTGAAAAGTATTGCTAGGAGAAATATAAAGAGGCACTGGTTTCTAGAAGGTTTGTTAAATTCTTCAGACTTTAAAAAACATAACAAAAAGGTAAACATAACAAAAAATGGTGGACAAACCACATAAACACTCACTTTTAATTTTTTTTTTAACTGAGCAAAATCACTTTTACAGAAAATTCACAAAATTTCACAATTTCACAAAAAATTGATTTTGCACTTGTCATGAGACTTGTGTAAAATCTGAGACCTCAGGTTATGTAAGCACATCAAATATTTATGAAGAATATCTAAAGTATTCAGTAAAATAATTGGGATTACCTCACAAGTCAGGAGTGATAATAAACAGAATGTCACCATAAGGCATTGCGAGCCTCTGTAAACATAGTAAAGGATACATGATGTACACTCAAATAAAAATTACAGGAAGAGTCCAACTATAAAGAAGAGCAAGAATTGATTGAGAAAGTCCCCAATTATAAGTTCATCTTTTCTAAGTGTTTTAGATTCTTTTTTAATATAAATATAAATCAAAAAAATCTCCTTTATTATTTTTGGAGTGGGTTTTTTTCTTTGTTGTATTTTGTTTATTTTTTAATTTTTTTTATTGTTTTTTCAGGGCAAGACAAGAGGTAATAAGAGCATGGTGCTAAATATATAAAAAAAGAAAACACTGGGGATGTGTATAAGCATATGTGTGGTTTTTTTGCTATGACAATAGAAACATCTGCTTTGGGACATTTTTGGCTACCAGCTGCAGCATACTGTTAGCTACTTTGTATGTCAGTGGATAAAAGAGAAGTTGCATGTAATAAAACCCATAAGTAATCAGCAATAAAAAGAAAAAAACTTTAAAAAAATCAATTTATAGGAACATCCCAAATCTCAATGCTATCACAAACTAACCCACTCAATTGTAAAATTATACCAGAAGCTTTTTACAAGGAAGTTTTCCAAAGCAATGTATTACTCCTTCCCATAGCCTAGGATAGATATATTGCAAACAAAATATTTGTCTTAATCTTTCTGCTTCTGTGAAACACAGAGGAAAAATCAATTAATACCGTAAAAACTTTTTTTTAATGCTCACCATTAACTAAAGTGTTTAGACTGAGTTCTGGGGAGGGAAATATTGCTGTTATCCTTATTTGACTTACTTATTCTGAATTGGTTTTTTACCTCCTAAATTACATCACATTTTAAAAAATTGCAAACATACTTTAACCTTGGAAATAATTTTTCAATGTATTGCCCCTCTAAAACTTTATTATAAAATCTTTGGTAAGTTTAAAACTGATAGTTTAGCATTACAAAAGGTCCAAAATGGGACCTCACTCTCACTGTATCTATTAAAACCCAAACCTATGGAAGTGAAAGTTAATAGGAGCTAACAAAAGTACGCCAGTGAAAATATCACCATTTCAACTGAATCTTCTACATCCTCAACACCACACCTTTATCTTCTGTAGTGCTTGGTTAACATTTGACCAAGTTAGACATGTCTTCCAAACTGCCAATAGAGGACATGTTCCAATCTCAAATAAGTTCTAACAACAGTATATTTTACCATATAAGAGTTCCCACCTCCACAAGGATATTGGCTTTGAAAAACAGCAGGAGCACTTTCTCAAACTCTCTCCTTCCCCACTTATAATCATTCAGAACAAACAGCAAGTACTTTTTTCTCAACTCCTTCCCTCAGCCAGTCTCCAAAGCCATCAGATCTATAGTACGTCAATAAGTTATTCAAGCCCAGGGTGCTCCCCACACTTGCACTTGTGGGACTTTCTGGATCACATCTCCCATTAATATCCCTGGACATGCGCATGATCTGTAGAAAATCAGGATGGTTTGTGTGTTAAACCTCTCAGCCTGCACTAATCTCAAAAACACACAGTTCCAGGTGCCTCACAAAGACCTCATGGGCTGTTCCTCTCACTCTTCCTCTTGTTTCCTGCCTAAACTATGTTCCCATTTTATCAATTTCAATGTCCATCTTCTCTCTTCTCCATTCCAGTTGTTTAATATAGCTGTGGACGGCTGCACTGCGAGATACCAGAGCTGCCACTTGTTCTAAATCCTCCTCCTCCTTCTCCACCTCCCACCCTCCCCCTCTGTGCTCAGCTCACGCTGCGAACAGCTGCATCACAGCTGTCAGGGTGAACGGCAAAGATGTCCTTTTCCAATAAGACTGTGCCTGTGGCACACAGAGTTCCTTCGAACAGCTAATTAGCAGGAGAGAGTCCACGGCAAGGTTTGGTGCTGTCCATCAAGCCTGCTGCCAATGTCAACACCATCAGCTGAGCTGTCACATTTGGTTCCTTGTTTAGGGGACTGGCAAAGCCTCTTTTTATGGCTAAGGAAAGATGGTGGCATGTGGACAGTAGAAAGTGGAGGGTCGGGCTCTGTCAGTGTTCAGTAAGAAGTGTTTCATGCTTGCTAAAGCTCTTTCTCTGCATATATTTTGTCTCCTCCAGCTAGCTCCTCTACTAACAACTCACAACTCTGACAGAAAAGCAAGATATAAAAAGCAAAAGTGAGACAGACTAATTTCTTGTTATTGTTGTTGTAGAAATAGAAGCAAATACACCTGTAACTGGCACTGTATTTGTGATAATAGGTTTGGAAAACCTTTCTCTAAAAGTATTCATCTCCCTAAATTTTTTTTTTTTTTAATAAGTAACAACCAACAACATACAATTTCTTGTGGGGTTTGGTTGTTCCATTTTTTTAAGTTCCAGAGCAAGGCTTTCAAGGCATACAATGAGCAGTGCAAGCACATGTAATTAACTGAAGTTAGGCTTCAGTCAAAATGACAGCATTTGGACTTCAGGAGCATTTTTTTTTCCAAGATGAAAATGTAGAAGAGAATAAGAAAGTAAACCTCTGCTTAGATGACTATAGAGCAAAAGGTTCTGGGATGCCCTTGGGGAGCTGCTGTATTTAATTTCAATAGCTTTTAGACATCCGAGCTATCAGAGCTAAAGTGTAATATTTACCTATGGCCATATTGTGGGCAGGATGCTATGGCATCAGGAAGATACACTCTGAGTCCAGCCATTATGCCAAATTTAAAAATACAGTGCATTTTATGACTGCAAAAGAATTTACTTTGGAAGAGAACTGGGGTAATCATCTAGTTTAACTGCTTAAAGCAGAAGCTTACTTCAGAGCAAGACTGGCTTGCTCAGGGCTTTGTCTAGTCTAGCCAAGTTTGGGGAATTTCCATGGATGAAGAGCCTCCATTGCCAGTTTTAGCTTCATGCAGCTGAGTACAAAATGGCTCTTCTATCAAATCACACCTGGGAAAACACTGTGCCTCTGGCTTGCAGAGTTCTTTCAGAGTCTCACTACCTATGAAGTCTTTGTACTTCACAAAGCACAGGCATGCTGTTGCCCAAGTTCATGTAAGAAAGGGACATCTTCATCACAGACTTCTGAAGAATATCATAAGGCTATGTGTTTTCAATGCAATATTTATCAAAAAAAAAAAATCCCCAGTAACGAAAGGACCAAGGTCCTACTTCAGCAGAGTATATAACCTGCTCCAAAGAAGTTTTCTCATTGCAGAATTTTTTTTCAATTGTTTTCCCCCATTTCTTTCTTAATTGCATTTTTATTTCAGAGTAAATATTTGAAAGAAGCAAATCTCAGGTTTAGAATTAGTAGCTATGGAGCCCAGCTGTTGCAATGAATAAGCTTCCAATTTATTTCTCTCCTTTTGTTTTTATTACTCAGTTTTAATTTGATCCTGTTACATGAAGAAAGAGCAACTACCTTTGTTTTCACTTGAATGATTTGCCCATCATAGTTTAAAATTAGCTCCTTAAGTGGCAGTATAAAATGTATGGCACAAGCACACAATTTTAGCAAAGAAAAATTCAGCTAGGTTGAACAGGAAAAAAATCAGAATAGAACTATTACAAAAGACGGGGGTTATATTAAAAGGCATGGATGCAGAAGTACTACCAATTAAAATGCTGTATTGACTGTATGACTGTAACTGATCATCAACAAAATTAACCTCATCTTACAGAATATTTTTTTGTGATGTCATGCTTAAATTAAAAAAAAAAAAGTAGGCAACATTTCCTCATTTTCCTTGTTTGAGGCTTCTGCTTGGGGGTGTCTCTAGTAAGCATGTTTCTGAGAGATGGGATTTTTTTATTTATTTTAAATAAGAAGAAATTGCTACTTGAATGGAATTAATTAAATTTTATGTGTATTACTGAGAAATAATTGGAATGGGGTTATCAAACAGTTTCACAAAGGTACAGGCATATATTTAATTTCCTCAAAATCTGAGTTACATTTCCAGGTAAAATATGGAAAAAGTATTTCTTCATTTCAATCACAATGTTAGTCTTGATTTTAATTCGAGTTTTCTAAAGTTCCTTAATTTCAAACATGTCTCCCAGACATGTACAATCAGGAATTTCATGCTTGCCCTTTCTGACAAATTTATGAAGGTAAAGATTGAAATTCGCACTTATTAAAATCTCTTTCCATCAGTCCTTCAAACTTTGAGAACTTTGATTTCCATCTGACATTGATTTTTGGATTTCATCCCTACAAGGAAAGAGTCTTATCAGAGACACTCATACAGTGCACACTGAATGACTTGGTAAAACTGCTTCAGCTGAAGCATCAAACACAGTGACAGGAACAGCTACTTGGATTGAAACACTGCCTAATCTGACTTCCAGTGGCATTTTAATTAATATCACAGCATTTCGGACAAGTTGAGTATTTTACCCAATGCTGTTTTTCACACTTTGAGTTCAAAATGCTTGCCTAAAATGCGCAGATATAAAATTATTCTTTATTTAGTCTTCTGTTTCAAAATAGTTACAAAATAACATAATTTTAAAAGCGTTGTCAAAAAACCTTATGATTGTTACTCAGTTGTTACTTCAGAAAGTACATCAGAAAACAAATTAAGTGCATGCATTTTACCTCCCAGATGAAAATTAACAATTCAGATCTACAGAAATAGCATAGAAACAACAACTACTTTGCTTCAGCTGTCAGCTGAAATCAGTGAAATGTAAAATAAGGTTTTACATGCATGGAAAATGTCTAAAAGCACGGAAAAAAATCCAGTCTTTTTCCATGTGTAACTGCAGAACGGAAGTCTATCAAGACCTACAGAACACACAGATAAAACACAGTCCCTGAGCCAGCAGTCATTCAGACCACAGATATCAGGAACAGAAAGCACAGAAACAGAAACCCATACACAAACAAAAATATGTGGTATATACACAATATATTTTTCCTAATCTGTGACATAATAGGCTAGGAACTCTTGAACACAGTGTATTAGGACCATTCCTATATATGTTAATTGAATAATTAAAAGAAATGGGTACTGAGATTAATTAAATTATTTGAGTTAACTAAACTATTTAGTTAACTTGGGAAATTGTTAGATTTTCACCCACTCATTCATATCACCAGTGAAAAAAATTGTTGTGATAGCAAGAAGTAAATAATGTACTCATTACATTTCTGGGGCTCTCCTTATAAATTCAGCAGAACGAGGCATCTGCTATGGAAGAAACACCACAACAGCATATTTGAAATGTCTGAAAATACAGATATTGTTGTGTCAAATGCCAGAAGACACAAGCTTAACCAAAAGACAATTACTGCAACACCAAAAATGCAACTCTTTGGGAAAAAAAATTAAAAATGGAGGAGAATAAATATTTCCTCTGTGGACAAAACAGAGATGATGTGGAAGTTTTAGAAACATCCATTAAATAAAAAAAAAAAAAAGTAGTCCCCCTTGAAGGGTGTGAGTGAAATGTGAATGATTTTTTTTCCCTCCATTTTCCAGCCAGTTCTACTCTGCACTCAAATTGCAGTTACTCCAGACATAAAGTGAACTCCATTAATTTTCCATCTGCTTCTACGTGCAATTAAGCTTTCTGAAAATAAACATTATTGTATAAAGCTCCAAGGATTTCTATTTTTGAATACTTGTGACTCACCCACTTACTACAGTGATGTGACCCCTAATTAAAAGTGCATTCTTAGCTAAAGAGCAAACCTCCTAACATAAAAAAAAAAAAAAAAAAAAAAAAAAAAAAAAAAAAAAAAAAAAAAAAAAAAAAAAAAGGATCTTCTGGAGCTCCCAGAATGAATCTGAACCCTTTGGATTTTGAATTTTAATTTTATGAATGTCACACTTTTTCTGATTCACCCAATTATGCCCCTTCATAACAAACATTTATCTAGGCGCTTAACCTTATATAGAAGGTTAACCTTATATCCTCTGTTTATAATGGTCTGGTTTCAGTTCCTCTGAATTGTGTCTCCTATTTCTTTCAATTATTAGACTTGATTTAGCCCCCTTCAACAACAGAAGAAATCCTTGCTCACAGAAAGGTTCATTTTCTGTGTTGACACTGAGTAAAATTTGTGCTGGTCTCACAGAAAATCACATGTGCAGCTACTGAGGTCCCATCCTTTGAGAGAAATGAAATATGGCAAAATGTTCACCCCAAGCTGGAAGTATTCCACATATATCCATTTAGACAGTCATTTACTTCACTGTCAATACTTCTGGGGTGATTGTTTTTTTTCCTGAAAAAATCTCTAAGTCATGTTTCTGAACAGCAGTTCAAGGAGATGGAATTCAAAAGGAATTCTTATATCAGACTAGTGAGAATTAATAATGATCATCTTGTTTATCTGCTTGAGATACATAACAAAGTTTTATTACAAAATTTGTTCTGTTAAAAGTTTGTTGTTTTGTTTCATTTTAAATAGAAGATCAATTCAATGCTTTCTTTACAAATGAAAAATAAACCCCCTCATAGAAGTAATTATTTTAAAAGAAAATAATAACAATAACTGTTCACACTTTATTTGGAGGCATGGTGTTTAATGATACATACTCAACAGCAAAGTAATGAGAAACTCAATATTAAAAAAAAAGTTAAATATTTAATCTGTAATTCTTATTGCCTAGATGCCACACCAGCAAAAGGCAAATATCTTGTAACAGTTTTATTTCTCAAGAAAAGATCGAAAAATATATTAAATAGAAGACCTTTATAACTTTGAGCTAGAAGGAAAATGAGAAAGGAAATACAAATTTTAACTGCTCCTTAATACAAAACCTGCGTTCTACTACAGGTAGGACAGATCCCCTTAGAAATAATTTTTATCCTTTATTGACTGTACAAATAAGTATGTAAGAGAGGCAAACACTGCCATCTATTAAAACAGGATCTCTGAGTATATTTCCATGAATGGCAAGGCAGCAAACCCAGTTTGAAGGTTACTAATTCACACTTCAAGATATTACATTGTGTTTGTATGCTGTTCCATACTGGTTTTTATTTGAGCATGCAGTAAAAGCTGTTGCCAAACAGGGTTTGCCAAGAAGAACATTTATTGGTGCAATAAAAGAAGGGGATAAAAGAACTGCACTAATGTCTTGCTATACAAAGGCAAAGAAGTACAAGGAAAAGATAACTTCTGAACTACAGAGAAATTTTCACAAATTTTTCAGGGAAAGTGAGTGCATGGGCATGTGTGCCTCATAAGCTATATTTCATAGAATGCACTTCAGGTTTGGGAGTACACAGAAACAGAGATTTAAACTTTTCTTAAAATAGCAAACCACTGAGCATTAAACACAGTCACACAAATAAAACAGAAAATACGCAAAATAAGAAATCTTTTTTAGCTTCTTATTAATTACTGATTTTTTATTTTAACTTCTTAAGTTTCTCCTTCTCTTTCTTAGACAAGTACATCTTCAGATACAAAAAGGGATCTGAAGGGATATGAGAATCCAGAGAAATACAGATCAAATTCCTATAAACACAACCAGACACATTCAATTACGTCCTTCCTGCTTTGCTTGTTCTGGAGGGAAGGAAAACAAGCAACAAGCCCCTCTACAAAGTGAGAGACCGGAAGAGGGAAGAACCAAATGAACCAAACCCAGTACTGAAAGAGAAATCTGTACTTTATCTATATTTAAAATTTATATTCCCACTGTTCTGCCTACACTGCAGTCCCAGGTGCTTCTGCAGTCAACCCCAGATATAACCTTGGGCAATGATGGCAGCAGAACAAGCTAAGGACAACTGTCAGACCAATGTGCCAAATCTCCCAAAGGATGAGGCATGAGAATATTTCAGCTCACACAACATAACATTGCCATAGCTAAATTGGCATCTACTTGATCTGTAATGTGTATACATATGCTGCAATCATATTGCTGGACTACAGCTTAAGATCAACCTGACATATCGCCAGGGGTGTTCGGGCAGGTTTTCCCTCTTCCTCCAACATGGGGAGGAAAAGGACTGGTCTGTCTCTGCTTTGTGCCACTCATACTTCTATTAGTGCAATGATAGCAAGCAAACTCAATTCTCAATCTACAATCTAGGGCTTCTTGACTCATATCAGGCTAAAGAAATGTATTTTCCCATCCCATTCCTTTGTTGTCATTGCCAAGATAACCTGGAAGATCTGTTTAGTCTTATAGTGCACAGTTAAGTATTTCTAAACAATCCTAAATCCAGAATTTAATTATTTTTGGACTTCTATGGGAAGATCAACTCTAAGAGCTCAAGTGAGTCCAGGAGTCAGAAGACACAATCTGACTGTTGTGTTTGTGCTGGAATTTTACACCTTCATGTTTCCAGCCTTTTGTGCTTGAATAACTTTTGTGGACCAAGGAAGATGTATAAAGGAAACAAAATATATTTTGTGGTAAGACCTGGCTATAAGCATGAACCACTGAAAATGCCAAATTATAAACAAAGGCTGAACTACTCAATTAAATTAAAGTAAGTGAAAAAAGACAAGTAAAATTTGTCTGTATCTAGGTATCTTCTGAAATTCCACACCAGCCAAAACACATTCTATTTACAACTGGACAAAGATGTTTGACACTGATTCTTGCCACATTAAGTACCAAATTAAGAAGTTTGACATACCAATTTTAAGGAGGAAATATTATGTAAGATTTTCTTTTTCAACTTTTTATATTAAGTAACCCATTTAACAAGTAGTTTCTCTCATACGAAAAAAAGCTAACTTGAGATACCCCATCTTGTGTTAAATAAGCAATCTCTGACTAGAGTTGGAAAGCACATAGAATTCAGGGACAAGCTTTTAATCAAATGGGATGTCAATGCCAAAGAAAGATAATCACAGTATTTGAAGAGATGACAGAGTTGGATACTATTGGTAAATCTGCTAATGTTGGTAGATCTTAGAAAAGGCCTATGTAGTACTTGTCAATAAACAGCATATTTTAAAATTTTTATGTAAATGAAGACTACCCCATCCTGCCTATGACGTTTACTCTGACCTCAGTATGCTTGTGACACACTGTTGATGATGTAATGTGGATCTGACCTGGACATGCTCAGTGTTTATTTTGTCAGAGCATTCTGAAAATCAGATTACTGAGCTAAATAGAAAAACAAAACCCAAAAACTGAATAAAATTGAAAAGCGCTATGAAGACTCTAGAAGAAATTTCCAACACCAGACTTGTGAAGTTTAAGAAGTTCTTAGAATAACTTGACTGAAAAGCAGGATTTCTGCAGCATCTTTTCAGACTAGTTTACTTCATGGCAATAACATTAAAGATTTTTCCCCTTGTCTAATTTTATATAACCAGTATTAATAAATTAATAGCCTATAGAAAGCACATTAAAATAACACACAAAAAAAAGGGATTGAAAAACAGGTTGAAAAAGGCAACAAAATTAATGAGGATACAGCAACATAAAAGAGAACCCTTGAAGTGATCAAGGAGAAAGTCAGTGACACAAACATGAAGACTCCCTAGAAACATACCTCATAATGTCTTTTTCCAGTCTTCTGCAAATGAGAAATTATCACATAGGGATTTCATGCACAGTTGTGAGAAGAATACTGTCAACTTTGCTAGGCTGATTTGCACCGAATTTGACTGCGAAATGATTGTGAAAAACTAGTCAGCTACTCACAGCTCAAGGTGATTATTCATAACGAGCTTCACTGCAGAAAAAAATAACATCAAGTGCTCCAGACAGAGCAAGTCAGGGAAATCACTGAAAATATCTACGAGACTGAAAGTCCAATATTTTTACATGGGAAAGCTAAATGGTTCATAGAAACTCAACACCAGACTATGGATCTCTGTTAGAGCTCTGCTTAGTCCTGCATTACTATACGCTGACTACATGAAGTCTTCACTGATAGCTTTCTAGGAAGTGGTGTGCCTTTCAAACAGTTCAACTAGATAATTGTTGCTTACCATATACACTCCAATATGTTACGGTTCTTAAGCTAATGCAAAACGTGGCTGCCCAAGAGAATAAGCGAATATTTAAATGCAAGTCTCTCACATATTCTGTTCCTTCCTATTTCTATATTGATGGAAAGACAAGGCTTTGTTCCCCATCCAAAGACTATCAATATATCATGACCTATTTACATCAGTTACTGAGTCCTGATGACAGCAGGAGTCATTTGAACACCAGTGTTCAGATGACAACAGTCTTAAATCCCACAAACAATATGAATCATGAAAGGAGATAATATGTATTTGGGTCATGGACTGACACAACAAGGCCACAAGCAGGATACAAGGCCAAGATGGCAGCTGCAGTTTTGACCTTAGAGCCGTCCGAATTATTGACAGAGCAGAACACATCAACAGAAGTGTGTCACATCATTACAGAGAACAAAGTTAGGACTTGCATCCTCCCCACATTTTATAAACATTTCTTCTTCTCAGCTAACAAGTGCAACAAGAAGGCTAGAGACTGAAAAGAAAGATACCATAAAAATCATTGCTCATTCAGAATGAATGGGTCCTTGCCAGAATTAGATCAAACTTGTCCCAAAATGCTATCTTCAACCCCAGGCCACCCAGTTATTACAAGTCTTCATGGATTTTTTTAATCATTTTTTTTCTTATAGTAGGAAATATTTAATGATGGATACATAAGGTAAGAAAATTCCATAACGACAAATGTGCTAAAAGAATCATTTGCCAACTCCAGTCCAGTATTTCTTTGCATCAAAGGTCACTGAATAGGATCCCTACATTCTACTTTCTTGACAGAAAATAGTGTAATTTTGAAGCAGTATTGTAAAAATCTAAATGTTTTCTTTTGAAATACTACAGCTTTTCTATCTTGAGAGAGAAAGAGAGTGAATTCAGAGGTCTCAGTTATTCAAGCTTGCTTGCCTCCTATAGCTGCTCATTTTCGTGAAGAGCACGTAATTTCTTTGAAGGATCTGCTAAATTGTAACAAACAGTATTTGTGAAAAGTCACAATAAAACATGAGATTTTAAAATGTCATTAGATAGTACTGGGAGCTTGTCAGATCCCACACAATTCATTCCCCCATCCAATGACGCATGATATTTGGCACATAGTGTACTTATGCTTTTTGTTTGGAAAAGAAAGACAATTTTTCCTCCTGTGTTTCTGACCTTTATTCTTATTATCCAATACTCTTTCCAATTGCACTGAATTATGCAAAACTATCCCTTGTGACTAAAGTCAGAAGGATTTTGTCCATCATCTGGAAGGAGATATTTGACATGGTTTATATAGTCGGCTTGTTTTTCCAAACTCTACTTAAATAAGAAAAGACTAGATTAAAAAAACAGTTGAAGTGAGGAAAAAAAAAATTACAGAGTTCTACATTTTGTACCTCAAGATTACCTACGGTATCTAATCAGTAATTAAAGATAGCCTAATACAGAGAACAGCTTCTCTAGACAAAGGTCATAGATTTTCTTCTCAGTACAGGAACTCAGCACTTGTGGGCGAAAAAGGTGTTGATAAGTGAAAAAAGGTAGGATATCTTGAACTTCATTGTACTTTATGATCCTTGCTACCACTTTTCTGCAAGGTTTATCCAGCTTGAAATATCATTGTTACTTTAAGATTACTAATTAGTTGCCTTATAAAAAAGTCATGCAATCCAGGAAGGCATTTCTTTCATTTTAATTACATAATGATTATTTTCAGTGATTGGCAAAAGTTCTTCCAAATGCTATATTCAACCTGTATTCAATCAGGGAAAATCTGTGCTGCCTACATAGCATTACCTCATCTCACTAGCTTTTACAGCAGCTACACACTATCTATTGAGATTTCAGCATGTAATTTCCTATGAATGACAGAAGCTGATAACAATCTCAGTCATGAAACTGAGAATGATATTCACTTGCTTTTTTAGAATATTGCAAATATAAGCTACATAAATTACACAAATAATTGAATATTTTTGTTTAAGAAGCACTCAATGCCTGTACCCTGCTGGAAAGCAATAGCAATGTACATTGTTATTTAGCTGCACCATCTACCCTTCCTACAAGATCAACACTGCTCATGAAAGATCAATAGAACCATTATAAAATGTGTTTGCTATAATTAAGGAGGCAGGAGTCTTATATTTATGCTGCAGGATGCATTAAAATACCAGCAGACATCAGGACTGAGTTAGCACTCTCTCAGCTACACCAGTTATTCCTCACTAAACCATGTTTTATTTATTTATTTGCTTCAATTTCTACTCTGTCATTAAGAACTCCATGCTCTAAATTTAAAAGCCCTGCAGGAAATACGTTCTTTCACATCCTTAGTGAAGAAAGAGTACAAAGAACATAGATTGGAAGGGATAGGTAAGGACTATACTCCAAGTTCCTTAGAACACAAAGTGGGAAATTTCTTCAAAACCAAATGGAGATCAAAATAGAGGGGTCTGTGCGAGAATCAAACAACGATTTGCTTATGTTTAGGTAAAAATGCACATACACATATCCCATACACCTACATTTATACAGCTTTACACCTGAAAAAGATATTACTACCATCAGTAGCCATTTCATTCCTGCAAGGCATTTATCTGACTTTTACATTTTTATAGGGTTGAAATCTTAAGATGGAAAACTGTGATTTCCATTTTGTTTATTCAACAACTTTTGTCAATAATAATTCTTTCAATGTTCTCAAAAAATGTGTATATCAGGAAAAGGATGTTGATTCTTATCCACTGCGCCTGATGCACACTCAGTCAAGTTTGGTACAAATTAAATACTACTGAAATATATCCCAACCAATTTGAATAAGCTTAGTCATAAAAAATATACCATGAAACACTGTTGGACCACAACAGCAAATAAATAAATACAAGTAAATACACACTGATACATATCATTGCAAAGATCAAAGGATAATAATATACCAAGAAACAGAATATTTGCAAGCTATAATTTATTTTTATATCATATATTAGTAGTGTTAAGCATCACAGAATAGAATGGCTTGAGTTGAAAGGGACCTTAAAGCTCATGTAGTTCCAAACCCACTGCCATGGGCAGGGACACCTTCCACTAGATCAAATTGTTCCTTAAGAGCTCTTTCAAATGTGTCCTTAAAAATCTTCAGGGATGGGGCATCCCCAGCTTCTTGAGTTCCAACACCCTCACAGTAAAGAATTTCTTCACAATATCTAATCCAAAGCTCTCCTTTTCCATTTCAAAAATGTCCCCTGTCCTGTCATTACACACTCTTGTAAAAAATCCCTCTCCATTTTTCTTTTAGGCTCCTTTCAGGTATTGGAAGGTGGCAATTAGGCCACCTCTAAGCCTTCTCTTCTCCAGGCTGAACAAGCCCAACTCTCTCCGCCCTTCCTCACAGGAGAGTTGCTCTGTCCTTCTAATCTTCTTGGTGGCCCCTCCTCCTGTCTCATTCCATTGGGTTCATATCCTTCCTGTTCTGGGGACTCCTGCAATGGGGCAGAATCACATCCCTCACTCTACTGGCCACAAAACAATATATAGTTGTACAATACTGTATTGTTCCAATGTAGAAAAAGGCATTTTAAAAGAGATGAAAGTAGAACAAGTTACAAAAGGAGCAATTTAGAAGCACTTCTAGGGTACAGAGGGCTGGTGTTAGGAGAGCAAAAGCCCACCTAAAGCTGGCACTTGCAACAGTCTTGAGAACAACAAGAGTTTCTATTGAGGTGCGGGTAGTGAAAGAGTGAACAACGAAAATGTTGTACTGTTACTGAATAGTGCAGCTGTCCTGGTGACAGCAGGCACGAGCAAGGCTGAGGTACTGAATGCTTTCTCTGCCTGAGTCTTCACTGACAAGGGCTTCCAGGTCTCTGTGAAGAGGGATGGTGTTCACAGTGGAAAGCAAAAACCAGCAGTGGATAAGGATCGAATCAAGGATATATGTCATGTTAAAAATAACTGTCTTCCATTAACTCTGAAACTGTGACACTAAAACTAAATTGAGACATAAAGATACCAAATAATGATAACATTTTTTCCACTGCATTTTGTATTCCAATTAGAGTACATTTAGAACACTTTAACTCCATGGCATATGTTCATAATTAA
Organism: Prinia subflava; assembly: GCF_021018805.1. Lineage (NCBI taxonomy): Eukaryota > Metazoa > Chordata > Aves > Passeriformes > Cisticolidae > Prinia > Prinia subflava. Next base: position 53,902,019 of record NC_086249.1, read on the forward strand.
ACACACCTAAAAATATCACGGAAAATTAATTTAAACCAGGTCTATTTTTAAATACCTTGTTTAAAAGTGAATAATGAAACAGAAAAAAAATAAACTAGGATTCCTTGGCAATACTTAAATTAGAACTGAAGTTTAATAGTGTAATTTTTGCACCTGTAAGAGCCTGAAACTGTTACAGAAATGAAACTGAAATGTACTGCAGAAACATAAAGTAAACCACTATTTAGTTACCCATTCGAAATAAGGGCTTGCAAATAATACATTAGATATACAATTACAATGGAATTGTTGGTGATTTATTTAAGAACTTTTTGAAAGTAACAGAGCAGGTTCCTAGTAAATGATCTGCAATATGCAAGCCACACTAGTTGAGCTAAAATCCAACAAAGCATTAAGTGTGCCAAGGGAAAAAAATGAAGAAAAAAAGAAGCAACTGGGGAATGGTAAGCACAACCTCACATTTAGGAAAGTCAATCTTGTATTTCAAAGCCCAACTGCAGAGATCATTCACAGTCCATTACTGTCCATCTTTCCATCACACAATATTCAAACCAGACAGAATTTTAAGTCACTACTCACAAAGCAGGAGGAATGCAGAAACATTTTTGTATGGATCACATTTTTCAGATATTCTCTGCCTGTTTCTCAGGTTTTGATGGTTCATAACCATTGTATTTGAATTTTATACCCTTGTTCGGTCCAAGCTGCCATGGGTATGCATTTAGAAAAATTCTCATTAAAACGTACTTTGAACAGCAATGGAATCTGCCTTGTTACTTCCTCACCTACATTTATTTCCTTGCAAAAATTTATTTCATAGAAGAAAAATGCAATGAAAATGCAGTGAAATTGCAATGAAAGGTTTCAAATGGCAATAGGATAACAGCTCTACAGATCTGCATTACAGATCACTGTGATTTCCTTGATATTCTGCTTAAAATAAATTAAGGCAAGAAATGTAGGCATTTGTAACTTTACAACAAATGCCATTTTTGTCCAAATTATGTGTTAGTAGAATACATCAGATACATTCATTGATAACTAACAGATTTCATTCCATTTTCTGCTAAATAGATTAACTCTACTAAAGGACTGAAGTGTTTTGTGTAGTGAACATACTATTTGTATTGTACAATTTTATAAACTTAGCTTTACACCACAGAATTAACTCCTTTTAGATATTTAATATGAAATACAACCTTACCACAGTGCTAAAATATCCCAGCCTGCTGTGCAGCCTATTCGCACAGAAATTTATTTCTGAAACAGGTGAAGTACGACACTGTAATACTGAGATCTCATTAAAATAACTGATTGCCTATCTAAATATGGAAACTAGCTGTATTTTAGCTCAGAGTTCAAATTTACCTCTTGCTAAATAAATCTGTAATACCTTCCTAAGCACCCCACACAAGCAGATGCATTTCAGCAGCTGTTACAGATGTGATTCGACATGTAAGAAATCAGTTCAATTTTTTCTTTGCGTATGTTTAGAAATGTATGGAAAAAGAAAGTTAACAGAAATATGTTTTTTTGTAGATTTTAATAATGTATTAGGGTCTTATAATTAGGTATATTCAGAACACACACACACAAAAAAAAACCCAGTTCATTATCTGCACAAATACATGTGCACACCCACACAAGTGTTCATTTTAGACATAGAGTATGCTTTATTTGGACATTGTGAAGTGAATGGGACCAGAATGCAGGTGACATTTTGAAGTAAGTTGATCCATAAACCTTCACTATGTAAGATAAGAATATAATGAGCATTAAAATCGTCTTTCTGTACCATCTTCAGCTTTCTTTTCTGCCAAATTTGCACCACAAACAATTGCAAGCTTCAAGGGGTGAAAAGATAATAAATATGAAGACAGGAAGACATTCAGTATGACTGAAAAGCTTGAGGGTTTTTAAATAAGATTAGTGTTCTTTCCTTCATTTTAAATCCACAAAAATCTAGCCCACTCTGAAATTTTAAAATCTATGAAGTTCAAAATGATACCAAAGCCAAGATCTGTTCCTTCAAGAACAAATAAAATCCATCTATAAAATGGAGGGGAAAATGCTACAGTAACCTGCAATTGACTTTCACTCTGCATCTGTTCAGAGCACAATTTTATTTTCTCTGTTCTGCTGATGGAAAAAATCAAATCCATCAAATCATTGATAGTCTTAGAGATTTCACTTCATTACCATTAATGATCTGGTAATCATCAAGAGAAAAATTAATTAGTGTCAAGATTCAAAATCAAAAGTATTATCTGAAAATATTAGTTATTCCATGGGCAGAAATCAATAGCCTTTGACTTTCACCAAGTGTGAGCCACCTAATCTTTCAAAATCAAAGTACCAGAAAAAAGAAGAGAAAACAGATTATTTTTCCCAAAAGGAATTCCAATCTGTTTACTGGATTTTTCTCGTTTGATTTGCTTTGTTTGATTCAGAAGAAACGAGTAAGTCACACAATTTATCTTTTGCTGTGAACCAGAATCAAGAACTGAAACAGTGTTGCATAACACAAAACTCCCCTTTATCCTCCCACAGAGCATGAAGGGGAGATTTGGGTGAGGAATGAATTCAGAATTATGTCCTCAAGCTTTACTCACCCCTTATTTGGAGCTCCAGTGTAATTGTAACTGACTTTAAAAAGGCCAAAAACCTGCTCCTGCAGCAGTCCTTTGACTACAGAGCTTCTTATTCATGCTCTTCAAAATCATATTAATGCCAGTATATTTTCAAAGAGAGATTGAAATCTTCCTTCAGTTCCACCATTCATAGGGTCCTCTTCACATGACCCTGTTCAGTTCTCTTTCAAAAAGAGCAGTAATGGCTGGACTATGGCTTTGATCCTGTCACCATTTTTTTTATATTCTAGCAGTTCAGAATTGATATAGTTTCAGGGGCTGCTTTGAGAGTCTTTTTGTAGTTGGGAGCTCAATAATTCCTGCATTTAGGCTGCAGGAGGATCAAACCACAGCAATCTTTCAGGCAAGATCCTTATCTTGATACAGGTATAGTCTAATTCCAGCCATGAACTCAAAATAAAGTCCAACACTTCGTCTTTCATCTAATTCTCCTATAAAAGCTTCATATCTCTTAAAGAGCATATCCTAACTATATGTGAGCCACAGATATTTTCACCTTTACCGAAAACTGATCTCACAACCTTGGACAGGGGAACTTCTGAATAAGAGATATATTGTATGGGGAAGAAAAAAAACTCAGCCACAGAGGAGGAAAAAAATTCTCTTTGAAATCCTTTCTTTGTTTTAGGCACAAAACCTGTACAACCTCTGCACAGCAATTTTAGAGTTTATTCTTTAAATCCAAGGTCATGTAGCCATAGCAGCTAGTTCATGCTCAGAGGGGAGGTAATCATCCTCTGTTCTTCTCAGCAAGTGCTCTTTGCTGAGGTCAAAGAAATGGGGCAATGTAACACTAGAATCCATTACAAATTAGCATAATGTCACCACCTCTCTCTGTGACATTTAAAATGAGCACAGATGAAGGACAGCGTGGAAAACAATGCAATTACAAGTATCTGGATCCAACAGTAGTTCTGGAAAAGGACAAGGAACTGGAATTGCCTGTAATGCATCTTTTAACAAACTCCAGCACTGCCTTCTTTTTCTGACATATCATGAAACAAATAAATATTTTTTTAAAATCCCACTAAAACAAACAAACAACAAAACACCAAAGCCCAACAATTTCAGTCACACACTCACTTTTGAAGGCAGGAAATCTGAATGAAAAACCACCACAGGTTTTCATCATGTTCAAATACAAAAAAGAGAAAGTAGACATAAAGGTGAGAAGAACACCATCTCAGTGCCACAATACAATGCCACTGTGAGGCAATCTGTGAAAATGAGATCTATCTCAGTCTATACACTGACATCTAATCAGACTTTAACACTTCTAAAATCTGAAAAAGAGGGCAAAAAATATAAAGAGAAGGGAAAAGAAACATGCAAACCCCAGAAACAAAATGTATTGCCTTTTTTTTACACAGCCTAGTAGTAATTCCACAGTATTTTTTAATTGGCTATGCTCAAAATTATGGGGAAGGAACAGAAATACAGGACAGAGTGAGAAACCACTCAGCTTCTTTTCAGGAAAAATTGGCACTCTCCATTTCATTCTACATGTTCTAAGCTCCCTGGAAATACAAAACAAAACAAACAAACAAGCCCCACCATAAGTGGAAGTATCTTAAAACTTGTGTCTTAACATATTCTGAAAACATTTTAAGTTTTATGTCTTTTCTGAAACATGATAGCTAATTAGTTATTTGATTATCATAATCAGAAACACTAATCATTGCAGTCTTGATGAAAATTCAGTGATTATCCCAAGAGGGTTACGGTCCAGTAAATGTGTTGACAGGCTATTTGCTATTGTAATGGCAATGCATCATGATAACATATAGCAGAAAACAAAAGACAAATACAGATTAATACTATCCATAATACTTCAACACAAGAAAAAATGCAATGTGACCTTCAGGTCAAATTATGTGCTTCCTAATCAAGCAAAATTTCTTGTAACATCAGCTTTGCATTCAGAAGACTATAGTCTCCTAGTGAATGAAAATACAAATCCCACTAAAATAGCCAGCAACCAGTGCCAAGCCACATCAAGATGTCTCTCTAAAATCCCCTCACATTTCATTAAAAAAATTCATCGGTTTTACTTTGTAGAAGTACAATTGAAATATTGCAAGTAAAAATAAAATGCATGAAACAGCATCTCTCCCCTTCATAGAGTTTTCCCTCTAAATCCTTCCAACACTTAAAAAACTATTTATTCTATACAATCACTATTATATATCTTTACCTCTATATTAAAGTAACCTCCCTTTTGAGAAATACTTAGCAGTATCAGACCTTTTCTTGTGAAAATAACAACAGAAAACTGACATTTGCTAAACCACTTTTCCCGAAGAAGTTACAGTTTGCAGGCCCACTTGAGGATTTATTTTTAACCCCATTCCTTCAGCCTATAATTTTTTGTTTCTACTTTCAATTTAACAAGCTGCAAGTGGAACTGCTCAGAGATGAAATAGTCATTGAGTTGCTTTAAAATACTAAATTACTATTATCTGCTCCATGAGTTGGAACCCTTTTCTCTCCTTCACATTCGTGCCTTTTTATTTTTATTATTTTCAGCAGGTAATATTAAATGTCAACCAAGCTCTACAAAAATACCAGTGCCATTACTTTTTTCTTTTATTTTGTCTCCTTCTCCTTCAAGGCTAACAGCTGCCAGAATTGTGGCTGTCAAAACTGGCAGCTGGGAACTTTTCCCATACTGCCAAAGAGTTGATTTGAGATATGCAAATTATACTTCTCCAAAAATTGTCCAATGGGTCCCAAGAGGCACCACTGAGGTTAGATAGCTCCTTTGCAACTCTACACCATATCTTCCGATCTCCCAGAAATAGAAAACAAGAATTCAAGACAAAGAAATGTCATTTTCACAATGCCTTTGCATAGAGTAGCTGTCTGTCACTCTCCAGGGTAAATGTATATGGCTTCCATTGTCACAGTACCCAGAAATCTAAATATTTCATGTACATATAATCTCACCACAACTACTGACTAGAGAAAGAATATTGTTTTGTTTTAAGCATAAGGAACCAAGGCACAAAAAAAGCTAAATAATGGTACAATAAACATAAATGTTATGAATTCATATTAATGAATGGGAAATGAGATCTCACAGAACATCTACTTCAGCTACAGAAGGTAAAGAAAAGCAATTATACTTGACTCATTTGTCAGACATTTGGAAAATTTGAAGAAAACTTCAGAAAAAAATACATGTGGGTAGTTTATTGCAGAGATTTACTGCCTGATAAGCTTTTATATTTTTTACCCTAAACTTTATTTGTAGATTAACCCCATTTATTCTTCTCTTTCACTAAGTAGACAAGAAAAGTAGTAGCATCATCCTGCTTGCAACAAATTTGTGCATAATAGGGACACCGTATTTTCTCAGAGTCTTCCTTTTTTAAAAATTAAATAGAACAAATTCTATCAATATCTTTTACAGATCATGACTTCAAAATCCCTCATCATTCTTACTCTTCTCTTTTGGACTTTCTCAATCTACCTCAACTCTTCTTTAAAATGTGATGACCCAAACTACACAACATACTAGATACTGCCTCAGAAGCACTGACTTGAATAATTGTTTTTCACATCTTGCACGCAGTAAACCTGTTCATATATTTTAGAGGATCACATTGTAACTCATGTTTAATTTCTGACTGACTATAACCTGATTAGCCAGATATTTTCACCTTGGGACATTTAATTTCTCCTTTCTGAGTGTAACAGTTCCCACAAATCTTGAACAAATATCAACTTCTCACTTCAAAGATGTTTTCCAAAATTTTGATTGCCCATCCCCAACAAGTTCTTTACACATTGTTAATGCCTTGATTTTTATCTGCAGCTTTTACAGGGATACATTAGTCTCTCATCAACATCACTAATGAAAATACTGAAAGTAATGCTCTGCCCAGGACCGACAAACGCAAGACTCTGTTGACATGTTTTCATGATCTGAAGGGACACTCACAGTAACTCATTGTTTCTCAAACATCACAGGATAATGATGAAACAGAGCCCAAGTTTGCCTACAGGAATGTCATGTGGGACAGGATGAAAGGGTGTACTAAACTCAAGGTGTGTTACATCCACAGATTTCTATGGATCTGTTACCCTGTCAAAGTACTCTAGAGGTAAATTCACTTCTTGTACATATTAAATGCTTCTTCTAGACTATTTCCAAGGATTCAGCTCAGAGTGGTTATGACAACATGATTCTGTTTTCCTTATTTTGAAGCCCAGAAATATATTTTCATCCTACAACCCTCCTCCATGAGTTCTCAAAAATTAAAAGATTCAGAGAAAGCCCTCATTCATTATTTTTTAATTTATTAATTCATTTTATTTTTAAGGTCTTTCTTTTAGGCAGCCATACTTCAGCATGCACTTCGTCATAAGCCCTATGCCCTCATGTTTCTCATGTACCCTATGTACTCATTAAAACACTTCCATTGGGTATTGTCAAATAACTCCATATGATGGTTCATGAAGAAAAGAACAGCACTGAATTCTTCAGCTTTCTCTGCACTATCCTATATTTTCTCCTTTCTTTATATTTAAGGCCTTGAACAATCTGGTCTAGTGGGAGGTGCCCTGACCCATTGCAGGACAGGCTGGGACAAGATGATACTTAAGGTTCCTTCCAACATCTTAACAGTCAATGATTCTATGATTTTGTAATAGAAAGATAGTGTTTTCTAATTTTTATATGCATATGAGATTGACTTAACCTTTAATGATTTTTTTACTTATCAATTTCTAATTAATATAGGGTTTACATTTTGCAAATATTTATTCAAACGTGTTGTTCAAATACTTTCATAATTTGGAACTTATACATTTGAATGGGGTCACAAACAAATGTCATGCTCAGACTGATAAACTCAGGTTTTCAGAATGTCAAAACGATACTCCACACTCCATCTCATAAATCTTTTTAACTTGCAAAAACCCTTGCACTTTTTTTACTAAATCCCATGTGTCTCAGAGTTCTTACCCCCTTTAATTACTAATGTCTGACCATTCAAAAACATGGCTACTATAAATATTGACACTGTATTATCTAGACTGAAGGATATTGGATAAATAGAAATAGCATTCTGTTCTGTGAACACCATTTTGAAGAAGCTTGACTTGCAATTTGAATTCAGGAGTCCTGGGAAGCACACTTGTTAATACTCACTAGTAAATAGGAAAAAATCAAATTGCTTTCCCTAAAACTATAAAGAACAGATATACAGAACAAGATGAATACTAATGTAATGGGACTGCAGAAGACTGACTTTGGAGCTAGACAAGCTACAAAATGTTTTAAAATGCAACAACATGAAAGGGAACTTATTTTAAAGAAACAATAAGGAGGCAGAAGTATAATAGATATCTTGTATTTTTAGATGGCATATAATTTGTCTGATAAGTTGCACTTTCACTTGCCAAAATTTACATCATTAGCTGAAATAAATCCTCCTTTTTAACCCTTTCAAAGTTCCAGTTCCACAGGGGAATGTAACAATTAGCTACTTCACAACTAGCTACATGCCTGCTCTTACTGCCTTACAAACAGGAGGAGGGTAAACACATTCTGTGGGGTCACAGCACATTCAATCACATTTCAACAAATTGTACCTGTGGCAACCTAAACCTTCGATCATGTCAAAGAAACTGTTTGTGTTGATATTATCAAAACCATTTATCATTGATCCCCAACATTACTGCTAGGATGGGCTGAAAATATTTTGGTTAAAGCATTAATTCCCTTGATTTTTTAATGATTACGACGTGTTTTTTACATTACTAAACAAAACTGTAGTGATGAATTTTACTGTCTACAGGTGGTTTACCTCAGCAAATAATTTCTCACATAATAACCTTTCTTACAGGAGTTGAGCAACCTTATATAAACACATTCACACCTTCTATCAAAAATTAAAAGTTTTACATAAATTACACGTCATCTACATGGTACAGAATTCTGAGAACACATTCATTTCTGTAGCTTCTAATTGGGCTTTATAAAGATAAGATGTTTCCTACTGGGAAGCAGTTAAAAATAAGACAGACGGTTGTCCCTATGCCAACATGACCCCAACCCACCAAAAAATACCAAAATAAATGCTAAAAGATGCCATCATTTTATGAAACAGAAGAGCTTTTTAAAACTTTTCCTTGAAAGTACAGGAATTGGGTCAATTTGCATTTAGTAAAGAGGGACCTCAAGGGCCTGCAACTGTAGGAAAGTCACTTACAATACAAAGTCTTATGATGAAGCTGTTATTGCATTAACAAGAAACTGGATGGTTTAGAGGGTTTGATATGTTCAAGAGTGTCGTGGTTTGAAGGGAAGTGAGTTTTTTTTGGAAGTAGTGGTAAAACCAATCAGTCCTTAGGTCTGAGTATTGGCACCTTTGTTGGCCACTAAGAGGTGGGACACGCCTCTGAGGACACGAGGGGTTAAAAGCCGGATTTCCCAGCAGGACTCCCTCTTTCCTGCTCTGCTTTCGGAGAGGGAGCGTCTTCTCCTCTCCCCTGCCCAGGCCTGGCTAGGCCGGGTGGGGGAGGGGAGCAAGGTGGGCCTGGCTGAGCAAGGTGGGCCTCGGGGTGGGGAACAGAGGGAGCTGGAGTGGAGCTGGTCCAGCTTCCATCTAGAATGGAGGGGTGGAGGGAGAACTTTGGAGGTGCCTTCCGTCCCCCTCCCTGTCCCATCCCGTTCCCCCCCCTTTCCCCCCCCGGTCCCGTCTCTCTCCTCCCCCCACAGAGAGAAGGTGCCGAGCTGGAGCTGCTTGTGAGAGCTGCAGTGCCTGCGATCGCCTGTGCCTGACCTTGGTGGTGGGAGATAAAGCTTTTAACTCTTTCTAAGGCAGAAGAGAGTTACCCCTGGACGCTGAATTCTCATAGTTGGTGGTTTTAGAAGAGAGAGGACAGCCTGGGACCAAGAGGGTAATGTGAGATGAAAAGAAGCCCCTTCGATTGCCAGAATGAAGAGGAGTGGCCTATTAGGCCGGACTTTTCCTGCATAATGATAGCCATAGACGGACCCTGGACCCTCCTGACTATAAATAAGACTGTGTTTGGGTGGATGTTTTTGGCTCAAACCCAGAGACGTTTTGGCCTGCTTCGTGGAGCCCCCGGCCCCAGGGGTAAATGGGGGGGACCTGAGTCCCAAAATGAGAGGATGGCTGGTTTTTGGTACTTGGCCAAACATCCTTAAAAAGAGCCCTGTTGCAGTGCAGGTCCATGGACGGCAGTGAGAGTGCTGGACATGGAAAGGAGGGTGTCACCCTGGCAGACCCTTCCAGGCAGTGCCATGGGTGACGTGGGAACACGGGATGGTGGACCTGTGTTTCCTGTGGGGGGGGTCTGTGGTGCGAGAGAGACTCCTCTCGTCCTGGATGGAATGTGGATTGTCTGAATTTTAAAGGATGATGATTTGGATTAGGAACCCAGGGTTGTTGAGGGATTAAGCAAGTAGATGAAGGTAATGTGCTGGAGTCAACTGAGTGAGCATGTATGGAATGGAAATTGGGGGGAGGAGAAGCAGTGTTTTTGGGAGGTTTTCTCTTCTGCTTTTGGGTGGTTGGGTTTTTCTTTCCCTGTCTATTGTCCATTGTTCTGTAGTATAATAAATTGTCTGTCTGTTTCAAGTATTAGGCCTGCTCTGCTCTGTTCTTGACCACATCTCACAGGAGTTCATTAGGTAAAATATACCCTCATGGGTGCATTGGCATTTTGTCTAATGTCAACCCATGACAAAGAGTTTGAACATAATCCCAAATATTAATTGTAAATGCATACACTTCAATAAGAGAGCAAAGCATCAAATGAATTCCTACAATCTAAAGCCTACTTAACAATATGTCAGAAGTGCTTTGTAAAAGCCCTGTTCATGTCTGCTAACAACATTAAACCCTACCAAATAAAGATAGTGAGCAGAAAATATGGGTTCCACGACCAATTCCAGTATCTAAAATAAAGGATCATACACTGCTTAAAGCAAGATAGGTCATACTAATTTCAATCAATATTAGCAGGACCATGTAGTACAAGTGATTTTTTTTTTTTGATGAGTGCAGCTAGAAAGAAAACTGTTCCAAAAAATGACTTAAGTTGAATAATGTATTGAAAAGGAGAAAACAAACAAACAAACAAACAAACAAACAAACAAACAAACTTATGATTTGAACAGGGGTTTTTTTATGTTATTGAGATCAAATCCCTACTCTTAATCTTTACTAATGTTCCTATCACAAGTTTGCTTCTGTATGTATGATACAATTGTAGTAACTCAATTTCAGCAATCAAAACCATAATTTAAATTCTAGTAATTTATTCATGATGGCTACTGAAATATGTTTGTAGAAATCAAGTCCTTCTGGCTTAACTTGTTCTCAGAATATCACCCAGAGTTACTAGCCCTGACCTATTCCTTTGGAAAAAAAACCCTATAACACAACTCACTAAGTGAAATGTGTGAAAGTAAACGTAAAATAATAACCTGGGTCAATAAGGCTTATTTATGGCTACTTGATAATCCATGCCCAAAAAAATTCAGAACAAGTACACAGAAAAGCTTTCTTTGTCATGCCCCAGCTGTCAAGAAGCTTTAGAAACCAACCAAACACCATCGTTTCTTAATATGGTATGGATATGGAACATAATCCTCTACAAAACTACTTACATACTAAATTTAGTATTCATTAACTCAATAGTGGATGCAAGAGTGTTTTATAAAAAGCTAAAAGAGGCAAAGGAACTGGATAAATAAAGATATGATTTACAGCCAGATTTGTATGAAGAATTTAGTAAAACTAAAAATCTTTGAAGATATGCTAAACTTTGGCTAACCACAGAAATAGGTTTTAGCCCAGACTCATTGAAACATCTAACCAAAAGCAAACAACTGAAATGAATGCATATTTTCCCTCTATTTTGTAGCTGGAATTTCATAAAGTGGCAATCATGCAAAGAGTGGAAGAGATTCAGTTCCCTTAAAAACATAGTTAATACCCCAGAGATTCCCTCACATGACAGGTTATGACCCATGGGGTAGACAGAGCACAGGTCAAGAAGTGCAGCATAACCAGTGTGAACTGAATTCCACACAAAGTATCCACATTTTTATTTCTTTCTTCCCTGATGCAAACATTAGCTAAGAGACTTTTGTTTCCAGAAACGTGAAATTGCACATACACTTTTGATTTCACGATTAGGGAAAAGCCTTTCTCTTCTATCTATTCAGCTAATTTAATAGCTCTTTAAAATTATATCAGTGTAATAATTTTATTTGTGTTCATTCTGATCTAAGACTTAATAGGTTTATCCTACCTATCTTCAGGCAACTTACTACAGTATCTGCACTAACTCAGTTTTTGTTCTAGATTCCCAGCAAGATTATCCCAATTAATATCTGAACCACTTCCTGTGATTACTTCTATTTTCCTTTTAATTATCCAAGAATTGCTAAGTTTAGCACTTCAACTGGCTACTTAATTTTAGAGGTACACAAGATCAGTTCCCAAGTGTGGCAAAATTCGGCAGATATGTAACAAGCTAGGCTCTTCACCTTCATGCTTTTCTTAGATCAGATAAAAAGAGGGTTGGGTGGCAAAAATTCCTTGGTGGTTTAGAACTGAAACTTAGAATGAATCACAAGCATGTCTCTGTGCAGTACATCTGGTCTCAACTGACTAGAATGGGATGGAGACAGTGGCACAAAGGAGACCTCCTGCAGGAGGAAGACCTTAGGCCTCAGGTATCTTATTTCTTACTAAAAATATATTTTTTATTCTGCAAAACAGCGGCACGGTTCTCAACCTTGACTTTATACCAAATTCGATACTGGAACAATTCATTGCCATATTGCAATAGTTTTCTCAAGTCATTCTGAACATATGAAGAGACTTGGTGCTAGAGAACCTCTGGAGATTACCCAGTTTTGATTACAAAAAAAAATAAATTTAGGACCTTCTCCCTAAAACCCTACAATCTCTCCTACTGGATACAGGCATGTGGATATAAGATCAATACAAACCCTGCATTACACTCTCTTACAGCTTCAGGGCTTTCTATGTGTATCGAAAAAGTAGATGGATCATCATATGGAACACCCTCCCCTCTTCTGCACTACAGCAAAATCACAAACCCTCGTCTTAGGACCAGAACTTTTTGCTCCTGCTCTGTGCTTTCCCCGATGCCCACGGGAACAGCCAGAAAGTACATTCATTGTAACTTTCAGTAGAGAAAAAATTGCATTTAATTCTGAGGGCTCAGTCCAATTCTGAGAGCTCATAAAATAAACTGACTAGTAAAATATTGTCTAGATTTTTCTCTCAATTTATATCAAATCCTCTGCAATCTATTTGATTAGGACTTCTATAATATATTTAATTAAATATCTATTAGGTGAGGGACTGATTTCCTAACATGCAAGGTTACTTACCTTGAATAATTTACAGAAAGCTCTTTGTTCCTGAAGACAAACGAAAAATGCACTTCACATTAAAAGCAAGCAAACAAACAAAAGAACAAGGAAAGGGGGAAAATGCTGGGAACTCAGAAGGGAGCTAGAAATATTGTGAAAGTAGAAGTGGTAATGAAGCAGAGAAGACTGGAGAGAAGTTGACATTACTGCAGGGCTCTCCCAGTCACAAATCAAATGTGCATTTACTGCAGTGGAAGAAGAAAGGCAGATTAGGTTTAAAGAGGGAATTTTGCAACAAACCAGGCTTCATGCTTTCTAACCTTTCTTGGAATTTTTTTTTATAAAATTCTCTTCTTTTAATGCAAACACTTCAGACCCCCAAGAAATTCTCCTCATGCACCCACACTGTGTTTTCTGGCTTGAATAAGTTTGTTAGTAGATAAACACTGCCGCTGCCTCATGCTTGAAAAGTTTTGAATGTAATTGACTGTCAATGATATGATGATTTATAATGCAATCTGCTGCTACTTCTGCTGCTGCAGATAACTCTAATTTGCCTCTATTGTATTAGATATGATGAACTTGACAATCATTTTCAATTTTCCTATTTGGCTTTCATTCAGGTTGATGTGGCCAGTAACAGTGAATTTTCATTGTTCTCTCCCTAAAGCAATAAAGGAACAGGAGCTTGTTTTATATGAAGCAGTTGGCTCTTTCCAAAAGACTCATTTATTGTGTAATGAAGCTTCTGCCAAGCAAAACATTTACTAAAAGTGGGGACTGAAACTTCTGGTTTAAATATTTGTGTTTTACTGAATCATATATTGACCAAATTGTACTATATGAAAAAGGTGACGGGGGAAAAGAGCCTACAGCCATAATGAACATTTTACCAGCTGATTGAGATTACACTGTTCCTTAATTCTGAGCACACTCAGACCTGGAGGCTTCAGTTTCTCTTGGGAAGATGGGTGAAAGAGATCAAGACGTTCCTGATTTCTGTTTTGGGGGAGAACTATTAAGGAATGAAAAGTGATAGAAGATACCTGAGTGCATATAAAAATATGTTTAAAGAAATGTTTGCCAGACAAGCAAGTGCCATTTGACAGCTCTTCAATTTACAGTCCAATTATCTTATAAGGCAACTATGCAGGAAGTTAAAATGTTTGTTTATTACTAGCCACAGAAATAAACAAATCTGTTTTAAAGTGATACACATTAGACTATGAAAAACAGCCTTTGTGGCTTTGAATAATGCAGCTTCCAGAGTCTCAGCTATATTTTCACTCCATATGAAAGAAAGATAATTACACCTGCTAGCTTGTTCTAGCTTGCTTTGGTGTGCACAGACATAATGTAAAAGGTAAAAATGACGTATTTCCAGACCACAGAACAGTTTCTATTTACAGAGTTACATCTGTTTCTTCATCTAGCAATGTTTTCATAATAGTTGCAATGGAATTGTAATGTCACTCCAGCTGCCACTTGGAAGAATGAGACGGGTTCTATTCTGCCTCATCCATCACAAAAAAGGACTGGCATCTAAGTTTCAGTAACTAAACTCTGTTCTGTAGGTAAGATTGCAAGCTCAGTTTGAGCAGCTGGCAGTTAGAAAAATGATTTTTAGACTTGCAAGCTAAACACACTTAATATGGAAATCATAGAGAAAGAAGAAATAGGGAACTCCACAGTCACTTTCACAAAATTACCTTTTTGACTGTAACTGCATTTCAAGAATTACATGATTTACAGTATCATGCTTTCTGTGTATGAGAATTAATCTCAATATCATTCATCCAAAATAAACTACATTACTGTACAAGTTAGTTTCATTTCAATTAATATGAAGAATCTTTTTTATAAATAACCTTTGCAGAAGCTTAAGCCAAATTTGGGGGCAAATTGACTGTTTTTCCTTTTCCCTTGCTCTTACAGTATAAAATATCACCATGAAAAACAAAAAGAATGATGATATAAAATATGTTGACTGCACAAATACAAAGGTTGAGAAGAATGGATATTGCTTGCACCTGTTACAGTAATTCAGACCTGAAAAGTATTGTTTGCCTTTCCTTTGCAAAAATATTGTAAGAATTTATACCCAGACCTTAAGCATCCACTTTAAACATTTTACTTATTCGGCAACAGGAAGAATTTTTAAAAGTCGAATGATATTAAATTGTTTTCTGAAGGCTTAAGAATTAGTTTTTGAACTATTTGTTCATAAAGCTTGTAGAAGAAACAAAAGATTTACCCACTCATGATCAATTTAGAGGGAAAAAGCAAGCAATCCTATAAAATATCTTCAATGGAGTGAATTTGCATTGTATAATTAATATGTAATCATCTGTCAATGAAGCAAGCTGCATCATTTCACCTTTAATAGCTAGAGTTACTGAAGAAGAGATTTTAGTTGGAGACAAACATGAAACTGATTACTGGTTGTAATAGGGAATCAGCTGCAACAGTCAAGGTAATATCATTATGTGAAAAAATGCCTCCAATTACATACAGGTAGGGCACGAGGCAACAATTTAACAAGATAAAATCTTTAGAATGTGCCCTACCTTTCAGATAGACTTTCACTGTCTGAGAGGATTTTCAAAGATGCTGTGCTTCTTCTGCCTAACTCACACAGAGCAGCATCTAAGGAGAGCAGCTCGGTAATGTGTGGCTGCACACCATGAGACAGTACATGGCTTGCATTTCTCTACTCCACATAAAGTGTAGGCTCTGAGTATCTATGCACGGCATTTTCTCTGTCTTGAAACTCAAAGATCAGTTTAAGCCCATAACTATCAATTTACTTCAACAGCCCTCAGAGACCAAAGAGCAAGAATTGCAGCTGCGTGTAGAGAACCACAGCTCGTGTGTGCAGGAATAAGCTTTACTCTCATTTTTATTTTTTTTTCCAATGAGATAAAAAGAAAAGATCTTTCATTCAGTGCAAAAGCAAGCCAAATTTGTTGTTTAGCAAATTTGTGGTTTGTGTCAATAGACATTGCTTCAAAATTTAAATTCCTTTCAATCCCTGAAAGCAGAAGCAAAACAAAAGCTCATATTTGACTGAGAACAGAAAAGTAAAATTACAATGTTAGCAACAGTGCAACAACATAGCCTACAAGCGTGATGTCACATATATATTTGCTAATACCTTTGGAAGTTTTGAGATACCTTACTCATATGTTATTAAAGTTGGAGCAAAACCTCCTGAGATACGGGATAGTTATGGCTGACGTACTAAATTGTAACACATCTCCTTCTGTCCACTGTGTTATTTGTAAAGAGAGGAAGGAAAAATAAAGACAGGCTTTTTTTGGTGGCTTCTTTAATCTGCTAAAACCTATTTGAGGTAATCCCTGCTTCACAGTGGCTCCCAGTGGGAGATGTAAATTGGCAGCAATACAGGTATTCCCCAAAAAAGCTGCAGCTGAGACATCTCTTTTAAAACATACTCTAAGAAAAGAGAGCTGAGCCTTTTTACTTATTTATTTATAAAAAAGTCAAAAAAATCCCCCCAAAAAACCCACCATATTTTTCTGCAAGCAGTTGCCAGTATGGTATCTCAGATTAATAACAGAAAGTGAGAAATAAACTGTGCCTTTATGCAATAACATTTAAATAGCAAATTGTTAAAAAAAAAACCCTGCTGAAAGAGAAACCTCACATATATGAGCTGAGGACATGGTCCATCTCTGGAGCTGGCCTCTGGGGTTTGAATCTTGTAACAATCTTACCTATATTAGTAAGATTTCTGCTTTCTGTACTCTAAGCAACAGATAAGGTTTTTAGAAGGTCTGCATATCTTCATCAGGAAGTTACATACCCTAAGTTTTATTTTCCCAGTCTCGTAACAATGAGATTTATGAATATAAATTTTCAGACAGAAAGAGGTATTCACTCTTTAAACCAGAAACCCTTTAAAATCTGGTATCTCTATTCAATGCGCTATTGAACAAATAAAACAAAACAAAAAAAAAGCACACAAAAGTGTCTGATCATGTTGAAGTGTATACAGCTTCTCTTAACTGCAGTAAGCACTACCTGAATTCATCAATATGTAAACAGTTCAAAAAAAATGAAGTCATTATTAGAGCTTTTATGAACACATAAAAGTAATCTAGTGACGAAGAACTTCCCAGCATTTTACAGGGCAGCTTTGCTTCTGAAGCAGCACCATGTAGCTAAAGAATTCAGTTTTTCTACAAAGGTGCTTTCATAAACTCACTTTGATGACAACATCATAAATTTATTGTGATTTTAAAAAAAAACAACAAAACCCTAAAAAAAAAGTCCTCACTATTTTTCCTTGGTTGTTATCCTTTCCTTCTTCCCTTCATTGCTACAGAACACAAAGACCAGCATTTCCAGACCTGACACTTAAGAGCTCCGCTCCTGCATCCACATGTGGTATATTTAACTGCAATTTTTATTCAATTCACTGTGGGTGCAGACACTTAGCTTTACACACCAGATATGAAAGCACTGGTTCTAGTTCAGACAAAATTGTATCACTGGGTGGGAAAGCATAATTTCAGAACCATGAAAGACTGTGTTCTTTTTAGATTTTACCACAGAGCAGAAATAGAAAAAATATTCAAAAGGCATTGAAAGAGAGGAAGTATGGTGTGGGTTTTTTAAGAAACAGAACTGTAAGATTGAAAGAGAGAAAAAAGAAATTTAGCTGTCATGCAAAGAACTGGGCTCCCTGTGTTAGAGACAGTTTTGATTTATAGAGAGAACTGCGAGCATCAGAGTACACTAGCATGCTTATTGTCAGTGAATAGCATAATTTACCTTAAAAAGTATCCGTGAAAATGAAAAGAAAGTTAATAAAGCTGAACTAATAACTGAACAAATTTTTCCAATCTCCATTCAGGTGAGAGAGGAAAATAATGAATAGGGGACTCAAAATCTAAATCTTCAGTCTCAGACCTTGTGGAGATTTCTATCTAATTGAAATATTTCCAGTCATTTTGTTGTTGAACATTTTATTAAGAATAAACAGCAATAAATATATTTCTATATATTTATACCTTTGAAGAGCATTTTTTGTGTTTCAGTTCACAGACAATAAATACTTTCTAAACCAGAAAGACAGTGGCATTTGCCAAAGCATCTATTTTGCCAAAATGGCATTTAACCAAAATCAAGTTTCTCCTGTTTCTAAGCCTTTTGATTTACTTAACCTCAGTTTCATATTGGCAGCCCCCTCATGCAAACCACCTGGAGCCAGGGGATCACCTGGCCTCTAGTTTTCTTGATACACAAACAAAAGTCTCAATGGTGATGGAAATTGCATGTCCGCATGCATTTAGCCATTCCTTAGGGGCCTGATTTAGCACATTATCATACAGATTAGGATGCAGTCAGGGTTTGCATCCACATTTCTTTTCTCTGGGAAGAAAGGGCTCAGAAGCAGGGAAAACCTGGAATATGAAGGTCTTGTGTTAACTGGTGTGTCAGAATAAGAGCAGGTGATATGCGTGTCCAGCCCTGGGGCTTTGTGTAGCTAAAGCCTCAGGCTCATTTCCAGGGCCCGATCTTGATTGCCTGAGCCCAGTTGTCTAATACCGTGCAAGAATGTCAATTTAAAATGTAACAGAATGTTTACTTTGGTATCCAGTATAAAGAGCTATTTTCAACATTGTTTGCTTTTGTTTTATTTTTCCATTTATGCAAAATACTTTTCTGCTTTTCTTGTTTAGCAAATTGAATTTCAAAATAGTAACCTAAAAGAAAATGCTCTGGATCAAAACCTTCAAACTTTTCAATGGGTCTAAACTTCATAAATTACATTAGAAAGAAAAAAAAATCACAGGCTTTAGAGTTGAATGCTGTTCTGGTAAACAGAATGTGCAGGTGGGATAATGCTTTTAATACCAGTAAACACAGTATTGGTTAAACAGAGATAACAGCACTGTCAAAAAATCTCAGAATTTAATGCATGATAGCAAGGGGCTTGTAGTGTTATGCAGGGAATAACAGCTAAGTAAACAGAGGGAATGTTTCAGGTGCAAATACACGAGGTTGGGTCAAATCTGAACAGAGAAGGACTGCAGAGGTTCAGGCTTTCACCCTCCACCTAACTACTGCCTGCCACTGAAAAATCTAATCCTAGTCCTCTTCATTCCCCAGCACTCCTGCAGCTGGGAGATAGTTGGTTCTTACTGATTAGTGGAAAATAACATTTTTTCTTTTCCTTTTAAGGGACACAAGATAAGCAATAGTAAGTACAAGGACATCCTTGGAGCCTTGTTGGCAGCAGTCTGTAATTACATAAGATTAGGTATAATGTGATATTATGCCCAAGGCTCTTTGAAGACTTAACACTGTCCATTACATTTTGGGAGAGGAGAGGAGAGGAGAGGAGAGGAGAGGAGAGGAGAGGAGAGGAGAGGAGAGGAGAGGAGAGGAGAGGAGAGGAGAGGAGAGGAGAGGAGAGGAGAGGAGAGGAGAGGAGAGGAGAGGAGAGGAGAGGAGAGGAGAGGAGAGGAGAGGAGAGGAGAGGAGAGGAGAGGAGAGGAGAGGAGAGGAGAGGAGAGGAGAGGAGAGGAGAGGAGAGGAGAGGAGAGGAGAGGAGAGGAGAGGAGAGGAGAGGAGAGGAGAGGAGAGGAGAGGAGAGGAGAGGAGAGGAGAAATCTCAGCTCTTTACCAGAATTGCTGAACTACGTATTTGTGGATGATGGAATTGGAGATTATGGAAGCCATTTGATAAACAAGACAGTGCACCACAAACCCCCTGACAACCCTCAGGTCAAGTTTATTATTAGCAGTATTCTAAAGAAAATGGACACTTTAGAAACCTAAATTTTGTTTAATCCCCAGATTTCCTAGTGTGACAGTACATGTATTCCTAGGAATGCTTCTGTAAATAAACTTGAATTAACTTCCAGTATATTTCATCTACCAACCAGCCACTGCTCTCTGTGCTGCTATAAAAGTGAGGTTTTGAAACCATTACCATGAATTCTTCCTTCCCACTGTTTGGTCTGCAGTTGCCTCTACCATTCTGACTTTGAAGACTCATATATTGCTCTAATATCTTTATTCACTGGCTTAGGCAATTACTCGTTGTACCTGACCACAGATGGCTTTAGTCGGAAGCTACAAGCTACACACATGCCCAACTTAGCTCTCCTGCTTAAAGCTCTATTCTGATCACAGGTGATACCTGAGAATTTCTCCAGCACACTGATAGTAACAGAAATACTAGTGAATAAAGCAACTTTCTGATGCCTCCAGAAACTTTCTGGGTATTAACCAGAAGCTGTCATAGCTACAGAGATGAGGACAGGTAAGGATTAGCATTGGTACTTGCTTTAATAACTTCTACATTTATTCTTTGAAAGAAATGGTAAACCGTGCTCTGGAGCACTGTCTTCCAATCACTGTTTTAAAAAATGGCTGTGAAAAAAAAAAAGGTATATAATTTCTCATTCTCACTGAAGTTTATTATTATTATTATTATTATTGACATTGTTATTAATTTATTTATTTTTTACTTCAATAGACTGACAGGTCTGTTAAGCATTTTGGATCTAGCAGTCTGTTCAGTTGACAGTACTGAAAGGTTGAAGATGGGGGTGTGAGGGGAGAGAGTGAGAATGACAGTAGATAAGGTGAAGAGAAAGGAAAAAGAAATACTCTTGCATAATACCTAAAAGAAGTTCCTCCCCCACTTTAGAGTGAAATTTAGTCTGTGCATCAGTTTCTACAGAGAGACTATAAATCCAAGTTACATAGCCACATACCAAATGCACCAAGGGAAGACATTTCTCTTTTTTCCTTGATAAGGTGTCCCCTTCTGCCACTACAAGATGAGTAAATTACTCCACCTGTCTAACTGATCCCCAGTACTCAGCCTGACACTGACAATGCCAGTGCACCTGTTAGTGTGATGGACAAGTGATTGGCAGCATGGCATTTGCGGCTTTCTATAATAAGTTGGTTATTATACAATGATGTTGACAATCCAGAGACTGCAAATATTAAACTGCAACTAGACACAGGTTTGAAAAAGAGAAAAATAAACCAGGTTATAGGTGAAATGTGACCCTGAATAAATTTTATGCCAGAGGCTTCTTTCATTTTGGAAAGAAAAAATATCAAATTTTAAGTATGACACTTTTTCTTAGGAGAAAATTATTCTATTTATGTGTAGCCACCAAATGTCAGTTCTGAGCTTCCCATAAACACAAGATTGCAAGTCACGGCCTTATTGGTGTTCTCAGGTTTGTTGTATCTAGAAATGCAAAAGTGTAAGCAACTACAGTTACACTCTTTGTAAGAATACATCTTCTGAAGCCATAGTAAACTACCACTTTGATGTAACTCTTCCATTTTCTCCCCCATGGTCCTGCTACAAGTCTCCCTTCTGTACAAGCATCACTCCAGAGCAAGTGTCACTGCACTGTCTCAAGACCAACAAAAGTTTCACCACTTGTTAGCAGCTGGAAGTCTGAATGGCATTGGTACACAACAGAGGACACCAGTTTTTAACTTACAAAACTTACTGGCACATCAAATAAAACAGAATAAAGATTGATTCTGGAATTTTAAAACCTCTAAGAAAATTTCAGGGGTTTTTTTAGTTTAGTTTTGTTTTGTTTTATTTTGTTTTTGGTTTTGTTTGTTTTCTAAGTTTAAACCTAGCATGTTGTTTCCAGCTAGTATCAGTATCATGCAAAATAAACCCACGGTACCAATTACACACAAGAGCTTATTTCTGTCCTATTTTCATTACAATTTTAATAGTGAGGGATTACTTTAAACCTTTACATGGGAAATTTATCCCCAATATTATTCTTGTTAGCATTAGTCATCGTGATGATTGATATCCTTGATCTTCTCTGAAATGTTTACAGTGTTGAGGCAAACTTCTCAGTCAGCCCATTCACAAGACTCCCTGGCAGTCTCTCCAGCCATCAGACTTTACCAGGACTGAAGCACCTTGGCTGCAGTTGGCTTCAGGGTGCTTCTCTTGGCTTCCCACACCCCCCACTCACACAGCCAGACCAGGTTTCCTCACCAGCTCAACCCCAGGTTTCCCACAACAGAGTCTCAGATGTCTCATTCCGTAAAGCCATTTATTCATGGCACAGTAACACAGGAACAGCCTGAGCTGCCCGTGCTCCCAGGAGGGACTCTGAACGAAGGAACCCCTGGGTTTTTATCACAATCCAAGTAAACTCTCACATTTCCTACCTGGTCCTTGGCTCCTGCCACATCACTGAGTGTCTGCTCACCTGGCTGTGCCTCACATCCCCGTGCCCTTCATTGTACAAAGGGTGGGCAATTCACAGCCTCTTGCCTTGGGCTCCCATCCAGACCTCAACCTGCAGCTCCCACTGTAGCTGCACCCCAAGCTACCTGCACTCAATGTGTTCCACAACAACAAACTTTCTAGAAGTTTATGGGGTTTTTTGTTTGTTGTTTTTTTAAAACTGTATCAAGCTGTAATACATGACAATTTTTTTTGCTGTTTTCCATGACAGCATTTCACTTTGGAGCATGTTACTGTGATGAAACATAGGCAACACATGCAAATTATGAAACTTGAAGATTATGATGTGACACCCTAAAACCTAGCATTCTAATTATATTATTCACACAAATACTCCTTGACTTTGCCTTTCTTTTAAACATTATATAATAGATGTATAATGACATAGGTCCTGTTCAGCAAATGACATAGGATATGAATTTTACACCATGTTCTAATTAAATTGCTAATCTCGGTCCCAGTGGTTATGTTTGTCCCAGTAATCTGAACAGCAGCAGGTCAGAGCCTTAACCTCTGGCACATGTATCAGCATGGTCAAATTGTTCATTAGCCTATAAACTGTCTGCTGTTTGGACTGTGAGAACATCCTACAATCCCTTAACATTGTTCAAGCTGTCAGTATGGCCTGAGGCTACTCTCCAGGCAGGCAGCCTTTTCTGAGAATGGAGAACATACAGCCAGTGAAGGTGGCCAATAATGTATGGCCTATTTGAAGAATGGAATTTGCCAGATCCTTTTGATAACCTCTAAACAAAACTAACTTGTTATAAAGAAATGGGAAACATATGAAGCTATGCACTTAAACTCAACAGCAAGCCTTTAAATAATCACTAAGCCTTAACTGTCCTCATAATGCCTAGATCATTTTTAAAACATGGCATAAAAGAATACTGCACCCGTACTAAAAAACTTCAACATTTAACTTTGAAGTACACAACTTGAAGTTTTGCTGGAAACAGAAGGCTTATTGCTGTTTCATGATGTTACAATTAGGAAAAAAACTACAAAATTCTAGTCATAAGACCTCCTGGAAGGTAAAAATAGCAAAGCTTAGAAATTATCATATTTTGTGTTCACAAAACATCACTGACAATTCATGTATTTATTAACAGCTGATAAAACACTAACGTGGTAATAAATTTCATTCATAGTAATTGATTACCTACAAATCTTATAAATAAGCCTTTAAGTTTATAGCCATAGATTCTAACTGTATATTGCAAGTCCTACAGATCTGTATAAAGCCATACATAACACATGGTATTCACATCTGCAACATGCTCAGAACAATACAGCTTAATAGCTTCTAAACATTTTCAAACATTAGGAGGTATTTCAAATAATTATTTCTTATACAGAGCTGTTAATAATACATACAGACAGACACACAGAGACATGCATATACCCACACATCTACAGAAATAATTTTCTATTCTAAGTTTAGTGGGATAAAAGTCACTGAATTAAAGGAATGCTGAAACAAGCAGTTACACACTCTAAATGACTGCTGCAATGCAAAATCCAGTCTCACAAAGCTTGCACAGTGACTTGAAATATATCATTTTTTTTCCAATCCAAATGCTATTTTTCAATTCAGTGGGCCTCAAGCTTTTCAACAAACTGGATCAATTTGAAGCTACTCATTCAGAAGGGTTTCTTAAATTCCAGTCCTAGAATTCAACATGACAGAAGAGACAAAGAGTCATCTTCATTTCCAGTCACAATCAGCTGTGTGCACAGGCCCACATCAGCATAGGGCCCTAGACTGTGCTGTGGGTGCAAGTTGCTCAGGAAAGAGCAAACAGCCTTCCATATTTTTTTCCATATTGCAAATAGGGCAAGAAAATTGAATAGTTGTTAAAATAAAAAATGGTATTTTTTAATATTACTTCTGTTGGACAGCTGAGAACCATTATACCAGGAAAGGAATAGAAGAAATTATTGCTTTTTAGCTAAGCAAATGGATATTGAGGCCTTCCCATGTACAGGAACACTACCCAATTTCAGTGACTTCACAAGTGCTAAACTCAGTCTTCAACAGAAGGTACTTCAGCCTGCATAAGCCTTAACCACACTCAATTGCAATTATATAGCACAAGCACATGCCCAGAGTCTTACACCATAAGTTTGGTAACTGTTTGGGAGAGAATGCAGTGTCTGACAGCTGTGAAAAATTATTGCCATGACACCATGCTTGGGAACAGGGAAGTGGTAAGTGAAAGTTCAAAAGACTCTGGAGCAGCTGTTCTGTCTCCAATGCACACCTTTACTCATGTAACCTAACTCTTTGATCTCTTGTAGAAATTCAGCTGCCTTATGCTGTTTGCAAGCAGAAGGCACATCGGTGCAGATCCATTTGTATGCAGCTGATTTGTTTCTATACAAATGCTTCAAAAACAGGAGAACTAGCTGTGCTGGTGAATAGTACAGAAAGAATAAACTAAGTGTAGGAAGCACAGCTTATGTTTCAATAAAGACCAAAAAACCAGGAAAGTACATTGTGTTTTTTATAGGACTAGTAAGAAAAACACAAAAATGGAAGAGATTCTCAGACATTCGAAGGACTGAGAAAGTTCTTTCTGTAGCGGTTTGGACACTTACAGGTGGAACGTAAAGGACTAAACACAGAGAGTAGGACAACAAAAGTAAAGGTCTATTCAAAGACTTTTTCTATCTTTAAAGATCTGACATTCAGAAGACAACAGGGATACTTATATTTGGTGGATGTAGCTTTGCTCTCTAGTTTTTTGGTGTTGTTGTTGTTTTTTTTTTTGTTCATCATCTCCTCATTTGCTGTAACATAAGCCAGCAGCAGAACTGGTATGTCAGCTGGATTCAGTGCCCCACCCTCAAGACCTAGCTCCTCTGAAGCCCAGCAGAATGCTGTCTCTCATGAGATGGCACCCCATCTGTCCAGGTTTTTGAAGTGTTGAGCTATCTCAGCCAAGCAGACAGCATCCTGGCACATCTCTCAGGGAAGGCTCTTCACTCTGCTGTAGTGCCACAGCAACTCAGGTATGGGAGGTTAACAGTACAAAAAATTATGAAATATTTTTGTTTCTGGAGAAAGTAAAGACACATTGAGCTGGCTCCAAAATGTGTTTTGTTCTCACATTTAGCTGCAGGTTTATGAACTCTGTCACAAAATAAATTAAGATTCCTGAAAACAGCACATCTGTCTTGCCCTTTTGAAGCTCAATTGCACCGAAACAAATAAGGACGTTCTGACGAGTGTCCTTTCCACAGTACAAAAAAGGCCATAAGTTTTGTTCACAGCCAGTCCCACTGTGTTGTTTTGTCTGCTTTTTATTTTCCCTTTTACAATGATTTTGATTGACAGTTCTATCAAATATGTGGTAGTAACCAACTGGCAAACAATGCTCCAGTGGAAAAATACAACAGAGTTGTATTTTGAGTTTTAATATGGATAAAAACAGAGTTCTACAGAAATTTTTCTAAAAAATGCACAAAGCCACCATGGTGGGAGGGTATCTTTTAAATCTCCTTAACTTTCTAAAAGGGTTATATGGTACGACAATACACTGAAAGCAGTAGGTAAGGTACTCAGGTATTATTTCCTCTAGCAGACATTCAGTTCAACAGAGCAAGCCACTGAAATTATCCATTACTGTCCCTGTGTAAGTATTCAACAAATATAGAATTTAGATGCATGTAATAAGCAATTGGAATGTGGCTCATAATATTCTAGATTTTATAAAATCTTTAGAAACAAATAATTTAAAAATCTCAATTCCAGTAGCTCCACAGAGTTTTATTTTGGAAGGGCCATTGTGAATGGTCACAGTGTGGGGAAGATTGAATCATCAACTATTACCACCTTATCTTCTCTTTATATTGAATATGTTTTGGTTCTTTGTGAAAGCTACCCACTTTTGCAATATATTTTTTTAAAAAGAACAAACAAACAACTAAACACACCTTTTTTTTTTCAGAGGAGAAAAAACACAGTAGTTTTACTTTCTAATAAGCATTCTTTTGTCATTTTTTTTTCCTTGCAAACTTAGGTTACATTAGTAACACAATTAGGTTACATTAATAATTTTTCCAGAATTTCCCAAGATTTCCATCAAGAAATGCATTAAATCTACTGAAAAATTAATCTTTTGACAAAACATGGTAACTATTACTCCTAATAATAGTTTTACTCTTTTTGTCATAATAGGTCTCTCAGCAGCATCACACAGTCACAAAATCATTAAGACACAGTCCCTGTCTTTTAAAGGGTAAGAAAAGTCATAAAAGCCCCCTTTCCCAGTAGAGGATTGTATACTATTGATTCAATTCTAAATAAAGTCATGTTATACCAAAATCACACTCTACAGTTGGGAAACGTCCTTCTATTGATCAAAGTGAGCATATACTCTGCCCATTTACTCTTTTCTTTGCCCTAAATCAGAATTACTCTTTTCTTCCCCCCTCACTTGAGTATCTGAAAGCCAGGGCTAATTAACTGTAAGCTGCTATAGCTGCTAGACTGCAAGAAGTCTCTTGTCAGGTCAAGGGCTCTCTAGATATTTTTGAAATCTGAGTATAGAGGCTTTAAAAATTAACTCTAGAAAAAGCAGTAAAATCAGAGTATACCAATTAAAAAGTCTGCTGAATCAAGAAGAAAGTATTTTACTGACATCACTGGAGTTTGAATCTGGACCTCGAAGACTGGAATGGAAAAACATGACCAAGGGAAGTGGCATTATATAAATCTCTAAAGACTGTATTACTCAAAACCTTTCTCTGCACAGGGGTAATTCAAAACCTTTCTGTCATTTACCACACTAAGAATCTTTAAAAATATTGTTCATGTGTGTAAGAGGAAAAGCTGAGGAAATGTACCACCTTACTGTACAGGATCTTCAAGCAAGCATTTAACAACTCCTGCAAACATTTATGATCCTCAATTATTAAGCCAAATCTACTGTGATAGCCTGGTGATATCAGTTTGTTGCATCTAAATTCCTATGAGGGCTCAGTTGCACTCAAAAAATTCCCTAAGTGGAAAATTATAATATCACAAAGGTTTGGGGTTTTTTTCCCTAATTATGCGTAAATATTACAGATAGAATTACAACAAAATTTAAAACAAAACAAATGAAAAAAACCCAAAGCCAAGAAAATAAATTAACAAACAAACAAACAATCCCCAAACAAACAAACAAACAGCTACCCTAAAAATAAGTATAACAGACAAAAAGAAAGAAGCAAGCTTTCTATGCATTTCTTAGTGAAACTGGTTGTCCTAGTCTGTCCCTTCAGCTGCATGTCTTCTCACTGGAAGAAAAGGTGAAGTGATGGATTTTGCATTCAGAAGTGCAGATACATTGTGCTTTTTTACTTTTCTTATAAATGCCTACAATGAGGCAGAGAAAGAGTGACAAGCAAAGGCTTATCATTAATTACGGACATTGTTCCAGTTGACTCCCTCCATACAATGCTTTCTCAGAATCTCAGAAAAATTAAATATGTAAAAGAGAACATCAGAAAGCCCAGCAAATTTTTATGCAAGTATTAAAATGAGAGGTGAATCAGAGAAGTGTATGTACGTTTTTAAGAAATTATACTCCACACAAAGAATAAGAAATTAATTAATGGCATAAGAAATAATGTGTGCATACATTAGGCTTTTCTTCCACTGACAAAACAAATACAGACAGAAACATTTTTACATTGCAAATCTGCTTCCTAGGTCAGGCTGAAAAAATACATATATTTATATATATGTGTGTGTGTCTGTGTATTTTTATATATATAAAGAAAAGATCCTCAATGTAGCAAATTTATAAATATTTCTGTGTGATGATCAGATATTTAAACTATAAAAAACTAGATTCTTTTGCCTGTTTTGCATGTCAAAATATCTAAGTTTTAATACAAATTTAACATTTAATGTTAAAAGACTGGCTACTATTCCCACTTATTCAACGTTCGTTGCATGCTAGTAAAACCAGAACTGTCACTCCTATTAAAAAAATAACCGAAACATCACAGTCACAGTGGATCAATCTGCTTTAAATATTTTGAGAGATCATTATTTAGGTGAACAACAGTTTTTATGCAGTAAGTTCTCCTTGTACTCTTTAAATGAGCAGCTCAGTATGACAGAGGAAACATAACAATCAGAACAAGCCATTCATATGTGACAATATAAAAGATTCCTTCGAATGTGTTGATGAAAAACACATTTCTATTTGTTTGAGGTATCACACATCATAGTAGAGAATCCTTTAGACTGAGTTCATTCATCAAAGCCAGCCAACTATGGTAGCAGATGAGTTACTGCAATACTATGCAGTTCTTTTTTCAGCAGCAAAATTGACTGTATTCACAGGTTAAAATGTAAATAGTAGAAACCTAATTGTGACATGAATAGTATCATTGCAATATAACAGAAAAAAAGGAATAAATGAATAATCATGTAGCCTTTCTCCCAAATAGGCTCCTATTGAAAGTTCCCAAGAAAACTTCAGAGTAGAACAAAACTTATCTCACATCTGTGCACATTCACTAGCTTCCCAGCTGAATCCAGTACATTATCAGAGAAAGTCGTAATTCATGATTTTAGAAAAAAATCTTGTGGGTTTTTTACACGAAAACAACTCTCAATTAACACCAACCCTAATTTAATCTTTGATGTAAGACATTCACAATCCCTTAAAATAAAAATGGGATTTAAAAGGAAAAAAAAAACCACAAAACCAAACAACAACAACAAAGACCAAACAGCTGTATGCACTTTTAATCTTCAGAAGAGCACGTGTTCTGAGAATCATGTTTGTTTTAAAAACATCTGTAGGTATTTTATAGAAAATTACATTCTGCAAAAACTAACATATTGCAATTACACATCACACACATTGATATTCTCATCTTATGCCTACCATCTAAATACTTCATCTAATACTCATATAATGAGCATATGTACCACCTACAAGTTATTATTGCTATTAGAATACATTTTTTACTTGCAAAAAACATTTTCTTGTAAAAAGAAATAGGATTGTTTTATCTAAATCCTTATTTTGTACCCATAATATTCTTTTTTTTAAAACAAACTGCAACTGGGAACAGAAATGAGAAGGCTGCATAATTCCTATTGGAACAGAAGGTGTGGATGAAGTGTATTTACAAGAAAATCTCTTTTAAAGAGATCACCTTTTTTCCCTTTCTATCCTAGCTTCAGTATAAGAGTCCTTAATGCTATTGGCATACACACCTGTCAATTGATCAATGTTTATTGAGTTACGTATCCAAGTGTGGGAAAACCATGTGGTAATCAAATCTCTCTGTCTAAGGGTATATTTGAGACTTTCTACTATCTTCTGAACTGTCATGTTCTTCGGCTTTCAGCTTAATTACCCAGATGTTTTCGCAGATGAACACTGACTCCACCAGCTACTCTTGCGTGGAGGAGCAGGCTGCTGACAGGTGGCTGTACCAGACTCGCCGTTCTCACAGAGAGAGTAAAGCACAGTGCACTTCACAGGCTGGGAAGCCGCTGATACAAATCCCTCATTTGCACTCTGATGTGACTTCTTGCTCTCTACAGTAGCACGGCTGGCAAACGAGACAGGAACTCCTTTCCCACACTCCACAACACATCAGTAATGCTATGTAATTCCTGCACTGCTTCCAACAGAGGAGCAGCCGGCTTCCACTGACTCACCTTGCAAGTGGATGCTCACATGCCAGTGGGAAATGAAAATTGATTCCTGCAGATACACTGCACCAGGTGATTCAAGTATTTTTCCTGGATATGATGGAGGTGGAGAGTGAAATGGGGATCAGGGTCTGCAATAGAGAAGGATCTGCACTGGAGAGATAGGAACAGCATCACTTAAGGCAGAATGTCTATTTTTGCTGTTACAGTTCCCAACTAGAATCAGAGAACTCAATCAGTTCCAAGGGTAAACACAAGTTGTTTCTTTACATGTTAAGTGGGGCACACAGATCTTGTATAGTAATGAGTAATCTATTATTTCTGTGCCTCCCTCAGAAAGTCTGTCCCTTAATTATGCTTCAGAGCAACCCTGAGTTCTTATTGATACCACAGACCCATAAATCAAATCACAAAAAGATCAAAACACAGATTGGAAAAGCACTTTGGGCATTCAAAAATTCAAAAACTTAATGATTACACATGTACATCTACAGGCCTGAGACAAGGACTCACATTTCTTAGGCCTTCTTAGGTGCAAAATAAAGTATTTCCAAATTAGATATCTTTTAAATTGGAGGCACTGCAAAAGCACACAATGCCAGATCCCATTCCATCTCTATATATTGTAATTTATTAGAACACTCCTAGAAAGAGAACCGGCCTCCTAATCCAAATATGTCTAAAAAATGTTCAAAAGTTTATGTCAAGATGAGTTAGTCTTAGAATTTTATTTCCTTGCTGGTTAGTAAACCTGACGATAAAAATGCCAGGATGTTTTTCCTGGAGCAGAAGTTAGAAGACAACAGACTCAACTGACAACGTCAAGTTGTATGAGATGAGGATGTGCAATGAATGTACACACAATAGAGGTTGCCAGTGTGTGAGAACAGACATTCAGAAGTGGTTCAGTGAGGGATCTAAAACATGTCCCTCCCATTATGGACAAAAAAATAAATTCCTATTTTCACTTGAGTAAGGAAGGGTAAACACCTGGATGGTATATGACAGATACTCAAGCTCAGTCCTGTCTCTTTGTCATCAAATTAGCATGATAATGTATGCAACTCCTCAAGGAGTAAATACGTGATTCAATGTCGACCAAGACAATTTATGAAATCACATAAGAAAATTAATGCAAGAAAGGCTAATTTTTAAATTTTTTAATACCTTCCACCATCCTTTAGCATGTACAGAGCAACAAAGTTGGTCAAAATACAAAAGTTGAATGTGAAATCCTATGATTAAGAAGATTAATTTCTCCTTAGCCAAAATATGAACATATTTCAAGCCTCACTAACAGTTACTAAAAAATAATAATTCCAAGAGTATAGATTCACTGCCCAGAGTTACTACATCTGTTGTGTGAGTGCCTTAAGCTTTGCTATGCAGTTGCAGAGCCAGATTGAGCATGCCCAGCAATATGTTCAGCAAGTGATGTATTTCATCTGTTTCTTGTCCTTATATATATACATATGTTTTGACAATGCTCTAAGAGGAAGGACATTGCTGTCAGGAGCAATCTTTTTGAAGCTATAATGAATAGTCTTTCAGAAAACCATGCAGAAGGGCTAGGAAAGTTACTGTATTTAGGAAACATTGTCTTATCAAATCTTTACCTGTGTTTACCATGTGAGCAGTAAATTCTTTCTTTCTAACAATTCCTGTTTGCTACTTAATGTGCAAAGGGATTGTATGGGTTTATAGACATAGTCATTTTCTTTATTAGAAAACATTACTGACAGGCCTTTGGGAACATTAATACCTGGTGGTTATTTTCTGCTTTTTAATACTACAATGAAGACCTCCGTTTTTATACGTGCAATAATATTGTTGTTATTGTGAAAACAGATTTGTGTTACTCAGACCTTGTACTGTTTTCACAGTAGGTCTGGTTACATGAATTCTAATTATCGTCAGCAGAAAAAAAAAGTGGAAAACTCTTGGAGTCATGAATATCTAATGTGTAACAATTTATTCTCTGTAAATAACTTACAGAGATTATACAGAAGATAATGTTTCCGCTTCCAGAAAGAAAATAATTATTTTCATAGAATTTAGTGCAATAAATATTTGTGGGAAAGATCTTAGTAGTTAACACCAAACAAACCTTTTAGTCTGAAAAAAACAAGAAAAAGGCAGATGAATTTCTCAGAAAGCAGCTAATAGCTAAAGAGGGAAAAGGATATTTTAGATAAAGAGTCATAAGAACATACAGTTCATCCCCAAAGGCAGTTGTAGATAAGACTCTATCCCAGCAATAGCTCAGTCACATATTTAAATATTTGCTCTGCAAGAAATTGAGGTGACTTTTTGACTTCTGAACCAAAGCATGCAGTTTTGCTAAGGAACAGGTTAACAATACTGATTTTTAGTAATTTTTCTTTAGAGAGGGTGACCCTATTCCATTATCTGAAAAAAATGGTCAAGAGATATTTTCTACAGCTCCCATCTATGTGAATTTGATTAAAATGCTAAGATTTAAGTGTAGCTGTTCCAAAAAGAATCTTCCTTTGTACTGAAGCTTCTCAATTTACAAACCATAAATTTCTACAGATTAATCGTTCTGACATCCTGCCCTAAGAAGGATGGAGAGTAACAGATGAGGTAACACCACAATGTAAAAACTTTCCTCACTTTTCTTTCACAGAGTTTGTGGCTTTTCTAACCACTGTCACTTTGACTCCTTTTTTGCCAAGTTTTCATACAGTCCTTCTCCTGCAAAATCATTTACATGAATATTCACTATCATCTCTAACTGACACAGGATTGTTACTTCATGAACAGGACTCCAGATGAGGAAGAAAGCTGTGAGGGTTGGAGATTTTTTCTTGGTAGGTTGGTTGGTTGGTTTGGTGGTTCTGTGTGTGTGTGGGGGGGGGGGTGTTTCAGATTGTTTGTTTGTTTGTTTTGGTGGTTTTGTTGTTGTTCTTGGTTTTTATTTTTATAATTTTGTGGGGGGTTTTTTTGGTTGGTTTTTTTTTTCAAAATTTGATTTGTTTGATTCTAAATCACAGCAAATGAAATACCTTATCACTTTAAAAAGAACTTGTGTAGTGCAAGTTGCATTTTGGAAACAAAAATACAGTAGATTACTAACATTCTAATTACT
The DNA here is from genome assembly GCF_021018805.1 of Prinia subflava. Classification (NCBI taxonomy): domain Eukaryota; kingdom Metazoa; phylum Chordata; class Aves; order Passeriformes; family Cisticolidae; genus Prinia; species Prinia subflava. The sequence goes on from NC_086249.1 coordinate 53,935,127, forward strand.
AAACTTGTTTAAGGAAGACTAAAGTAAGATTTCTAGCTTTTGTATGTAAAAACCACACTATATTTGCTATTTAATATTCACTACTTCCTCAGCTTCTGAGTTATACAGACAATTAAAACATTTCTATCTTTGAAGATGTGTTTTGAAACATACTTTAAGTAGTTCATTAAACAGGTTACAAAATGAGAAAAGAAGTTTTAAAAGTTATTGTGCTTAAAGAAGAGATAAAATTGTCAAGAAATTCAAGTATACATTGAAAGTGTAAGCGCCTCATCACACTAGTGCATTTATGGTTTTTAGATAGCAACTGACATAACTCCTATTTTCTATCTCACTGGAGTTTCTGCTACCAGTAATAGCAGAAAACTATTCAAGCCTTCATGACTTTTGTCTTTAAGATACTGCACCTGTGTCACATTATGAATATGAGCAAGCTAATGAATGCACATTCCCAGATTTTCACACGTAGAGAGCTGCTTATAGACTTACAGAAAAACTGTAAAATAGAGAGAATATGATGATTAAGACATTAGTAATACGTTCTATCAGTTCTGTTTCTTGAGGCTTCTCTATGTTCTGTCTCAAATAAAGTTTTGCTCTTCTTTCTCCATCTTCTTCAAAAACATCCTGAAACACTGTCTTGGGTTATGTAACTAAAAAGATGTGATTCTGTTTCATCTGTTGGAACCACTTGGGGAGATGTTTGGGTTTTTTTCCTTTATCTCTTGTAACTCCAGGGGGGAAGGAGGTGGATGCCTTCTGTTAATGGGCCAGCTGTTAAAACTAGGGGAGCAATGTTCCTTATCTCTTCAACAACCCATCCTCCCTCCAGGGGGATATCTGCTGTTAACGAGCCATTAAGGCTCACTGCATGACTGACAAAATTAAATCATTCCATTGTGAGATGCTCCACCCAGTGGGAGGAGCCAAGCATTCCTACCTGGATAAAACCTGAGATTCAGAACAGCAGAGCATCCTCTTTTCCACTGCATTCTCAGAGGAAGACTGGACTCATCTCACTGCCACTACAGGATCATCTCTACTCCAACAGAACCACATCTGTCACTCCAAGAAGACTTATTTGGACTGGTTCCAACACCCTGACAACAGGTTGTCAGGTCATATTCCTGACCCCATCAGGGTTTTCTAGGACTTCTGTTTATTTGCTTGCTTGTTCTTTAGTTTTGGTTTGGTGGGGGGGGGGGGGGGGGGGTTGTTTGTTTTTGTTTTCTTGGGTTTTTTTGGTATTACTGCATTTGGATTTTTAATATTCCTAGTAAAGAACTGTTACTCCTATTCCCATATTTTTGCCTGAAAGCTCCTAATTGCAAAATTATAATAATTTGGAGGGAGGGGGTTTTACATTCTCCATTCCAAGTGAAACTCTAGTTTCCCCTGACAGATACCTGTCTTTCCAAACCAAGACAAACATCACAGAGCAAACTGAGACAAGCATGATTGGAGAGAAAATAATTTTCAGTACACTCCAGGAAACTCCCAAACCACACTCTAGTCGCTTATGCTTACACAACTGTGAAATAGCACAATGGGTGGGTTTTGTAAGAAGTGGTGGATTCCAGTAAAACCAACCAAACACACACATCCGTTTTCTTCACATTCAGTTTCACAGTGGAAGAAAGAAATTTTAAAAAAAACCCTGATTATTATTCTCTTCAGATAAAAATATTTAAGAGTGACTACATTATAATGACAAAGCAATGAATTACTGTACCAGTTTAACCTAAAATAAACTCCATTTTGATTATTTGGTGGGGAGATGAGAGCCTACACTCTCCTTTCACCTAAGGAAACTGAACACTTTAAGGCATTTGTCATACTCCTGTGCCTTCATAAACCTTGTATTAGACTCACTATCCAATAATGATACCAGTCAGCTAATTACAGTTAATTACATATTTGAATGCTGTTGGCCTAAGACTCACAGCATAGAGTCTTAGAGTCCTACATTTAAGGCAGAAGAGAGAGTTTTGTTCCACTGTTTAGTTCTGTAGATCTCATTGTTCATAAAAACCATTAAACATTGCCAATTACTGATGTTTAACCACTTAGGTTTCCACTGTGTAAGAGAAAACAGAAGCTGACATGAGCTTGCAAGCAAAGCAGTCTCCTACTTTTGTCAAATTGAATAAAAACGAACTTTAAAGATACTTTGGTGCTCCAGTTTCAAAATGAAATATTATCATCTTTTGTAGCACTTTTAGAATAAAAGAAAACCAGATTTTGCTTCGCATTCATCCTAACTATCTTAGAATTTGAAACTCCAGGTTGGTGTATCTTCATTTAACACATAATACAAATCTGTTTCATTTTATGTAAAATGTAACTCTGATCTAGAAGTGAGAATAAACAGGTCAAACCAGAATTGTGTAAAGAATGGACTAAGTACACTATCCTGCTTTTTAAAGGAAGTTTCTCTTTGCCAAGACACAGATACAACACTTGTAAGGGTTGTAAACAACATATATGTTTCCCTCTGCACTTCCATAATAGAGAATTCAATTTATCCTCTGAGAAATAAGGTCAGGTATATTTAAATAAAAATCAGCAACAACAACAAAACTAAAAAAGAAATCAACCCAAAAAACAACTAAAAAACTCACAACCAATAAAACCAGGTGCTTGAACTATTCAGCACTTTATAGTTGATGAACTATTGGTCTTGAAAATATACAGATTTCTTTCTAACCAGCACTTGAGATTATCTACCTATTAGGAAAAAATCAGCAAAAAGGGTCATTGAAATAAAGGGAGCAGATGGAGAATCAGAGATAGATTTCTTGCAAAAAGCATTCTAGGATAACTTTCTTCTTGCCTAGACATTTTTAACATTTTTAACTCTTAGCTAGTGTAGATTATAAGTTACACTGCTGCAGATGTTTCATTTATGCAGACTATGTGAAAATATCATAATTAGGCAATTTTCTCTGATGGGCTGCTGGACCCTGTACACTTTCAGAATCCAGGTGTTTAATTTAATTCCTTGGGCGGAAATTCTGTCAACAGGTTCAGATCTACGACATGAGAGAATGGCCAGGGATGGTCTTTGTGGAGTAAAACTCTTACACGTCTGCATAAGGTGGCATTTATGGGAAGTTTGACAGATAGTAAATGTCACAATTTTGCAAATTCAGTAATAGCTGGTGCTGCTTTGGTAGGTGGGTGGCTGCATTTCAAATTTAAGTTAAATCTAAACACTGTTTGCTATACATGCTTCCTAGATATACAGAGACAGAGGAAAATATATTTTTTTTAATTTATTACTTTATGTGCAACATACTTTCCTAGTATGAGGTAGCTGAAATGTTTAGAGAGTAACACCTGTTACCCCTTTAAAAAGTGAGATTTTTCAGATTAAATAATTAAGAACTGTTTGAGAAGAACTTTTTACAAGAGAAATAAAGTATATGTGAAATAACGTTTTCACTAAAATTAAAAAAATTGTGATGGTCATTATATTAAAAAAAAACCCAAAAACAACACTGTGGATATATTTTAGAGACAAAATCTGATGAAAAAACATCTTGAATGCCTAAGATGATAAAGTTATGAATATACTGATATTTTTAAGATTTAGGAATAAATCTTAACTGACATCTTAATGAAAAGTTTTTATACTGTGCAGTACACCTGCTTATTCAAAAGCAACTCAGTATGTGAGGATAAGAAAAGCAATAAAGAAGGTTGACAGATTAAAGCCCACCACCTTACAGGTCTGGAATATTTATCTATTTATTCTATTTTTAATTCATCTGACCATCTTCCCTCTGTCTGGTCCATTTGGTATACGCTTTTTGTCTGACCTTACTGTCTGGAGATCATCTCAAAATGACAACAGAAAACACAGCATGATACACAGTATGCATCTCCTAGCTTACCACACTTGGAAGAAAACAAAATAAATAAATAGGGAAGTCACACAAGTCAAGATCTCCTCCCAATCACTTTTAAAGAAGGAAAAAATAAAACAGTGACATTTTCTATGTCTCATTAGAGAGCCTTATATATATATATATATACATAAAATACAAACTCATATCACATCAACATAGGACTATCTCACTTTCATATAAATGAACTGCATGCCTAAGAATAAGATTCTCTACTAGCAACATGCACAGACCATTACACCTCTACGAAGCCAAAGAAGATTAAAAAAAAAAAAATCCAGTATATCTATAATACAGTTACACTAATACAAATACATACTTTGTTATGGAGATGTTAATAACTGCTTCTAATAGTTTCACTGATATTCATTTATAATCTGCTTCCATCTATTGGCATAAAAACCCCAAAAACTTTTTAACATTGGTATTATATGAAAATGTATTTTTTATCAATATAAAGTTAAAAAGTCATTCTTGGAAAAAATTACCAAGAATGTTTGTTTTGTTTTTTGGCTGTCTATAGTTGCTATTTGCTTTACTTAGGGCTGTAAAAAACAGAATTCTGCTCTACACCAAGAAGGATGCTGTGATTACCCGTGAGTTGTAGCACACTGCTTGGAGAAGAACTGCATATTTCAGTATCGAACCAAGAGAAATTCACCATTTGTTTGGTAACTGCTAATGGCTTGAGTAAAGACATTGTTTGGTTTAGCTTTACTATTTCAACAGCAATTTCAGTATCTATTAATAGATTATCTCACCTTTGAAGAATTGACTTAATTTCCTCTTTTAAGTTGGTTATTCTTTTATACAGACACACTGCTTGTTTTAAATAGGTATCTTTTAATTTTCTTTTTTTTCTAATAAAAAAGTAAAACTCATCTTGGTCATATATCTCAGACTTTCTTAAAAAGAAAAACAAAACAAAGGAAGAGAATTCACTCACATCAGTTTACACTTAAACATACAACATTAGAATAAAAATTGAATGTGTACACACACGGTTCTTAATTGGTCGAGCAGATTCTCAAACTGCTCCTTTACAGCTGCTGAAGAAATAAAATAAATTAGCCACAAAGCTTCATCTGAACAGCCAGAATAGGTTTTCCCTCTCTTGTCTGCCTCCTATTGTAAGTCATTCTGTTTTCTGAGGTCTGATCTTCCCAGCCTGAGAGCTTGGAGAGATTATCAAACATGGCACAGGTGATTTCTAAAACATCCCTGTAGTTACCCACAACCATCTCCCATCTAAGCACTTCTCACTATCCAAATTTTCAATTTCCTCAGTAACATATTTTCATAATCAAGCCTCACATTCCTATTTAAACTTGTCATCTCACTGTCTGCCCTAAAAAGCTGTATAGTTTCAACACAGGCAGTATTACTGGGGCACAGCTAACTGAAAACATGTAGCCACACACTCCTCTCATACAAAGGCAGAAAACTTCACTGATCAGTTCAAAATCTGACTCTAACTTTCACTGAAGTTTTACCACTATTCCAGAGAGGGAGGTGATCCATGAAACATTTCCTTAAATATTGCATTGTGCCTCTTTAATAATTTCACTTTGTAACAACCTTTTTTTTAATCTTTTTTTTTTTTCTTTTTCTCTCCATGCCAAAATTCACAACAGGTTATTCTGTCATAGGTAACTTTACAAAGACACTAAAAAACTTGCCTGTACTTATAACTCTTTATTTGAACACAGTTTTCAAAAACACATTTACAAAATATAACTGGACGCTGATGACTGTGGTGGGGTGACCCTGGCTGTACATCACGTACCTACCCAAATCTATCACTCTGCCTCTCAGCAGAATGGGGGGAGAAAATAAGAAACTCAGTCTTAGCCAAGTACAATACAATGACTCTTGAGGAAAACAAGAATGTCTTGTTATGCCATTTAAGAGAGCTTAAAAAAGAACTAAGCCTGCCCATTTATGCAAGTAACATGCTATATAGCCAGATATCATACAAAACAAGATTTAAAAAAAAAGGAAGGAGTAAAAAAAAAAAAAAAAATCAGCAAACTACCCAAGCATAATTTGGCTAAAACAAAATTATTCTACGGCACAGTCAGAGATCACAGACATGAAAGCAGCTTTATTCTGATTGATACTGATATGGTTCACAGAATCACAGCAGAAAGCAGTCAACCAGAGTCCACTATCAGCCAAAGAAATCTGACCTCCAGGGCTGGGATCCTATCATGTTTGAAACTCAGACAGAACCAAAATACTATTCACCCACAAATTAATCATTGCCATTCTCAAAGTTGCCTTCTAAGGAAAGGGGTGAATGAATTTGCAAGAGGACTAACTTCAAAGGCTCCTTTACAGAGAAGACATATGTAAATAGCAGTGCTTTGATCAACAGTGCCCATCATCTGCCTTTCTCTCAAAAAAGATCTACTATTTGTCAATACAATAAAATTATGATCAATTACCAAAAAGGCATCTGCTCTTATGGTCTTCGGGTTGAAATACACCTGGGTAAGGTTTTGAAAATTTACATTATCTAAAGAGTGATCTATGACTTTAGGTTGAGACACATTTTGTCTTTAACAAGATCTTGTATTGAAGGAGCTTCATGGGAATTAAGTCTGTCTTATTTTTTAAAAAATACAGATGCTAATGACACTGTTACTAAAGAATTAAGACTTCATGTCATAGGCTATTTCCTACATATCTGGAGTCATTCCTTCACCATTTATAGAAAAAGATCACTACATATAGGCAAAATGTTATAATCATAAATAAAAACACCAGACCAAACCAAAACCAACAACAACAAAACCCCCAAACTATCAAACAAACATACAAAAACCCACCTAGAAAACATAACAAAAACCCAGCCAAACAAACCCTCTCACAAAAGAAGAAAAAGTATGTGGGACTAATGAAAACCATTTTCTTTTCTAGACTCTGCTAACTCTATAGGATTCCACCTCTCCAGGCCTGTTTCCAGCCGCTTTACTGGAATCCAACTTGACTTAATGATTCTAGCTGATAAGAGAATGCAAATAGTTAACTCCTACATCATTATGCAAGGTGGTGTTCAGTGAAGGGAATGCAGGAAGGCACTGCCTCTTCTGTCAGGTTGCATTTTCAGAGGCATGTCACGTAGAAAAAAGGCTCTTGAGCTCTGCAAGCAGTAGAAAGCTCAGGCTTACTGCTCAACAAATGATAGCACAGTCTAACTCTTATTGCCACCAAGTATGGCACACACCCAGGAGGAGACCATAAACTGGATGAACGACTGATGCTAATTCAAGCAGGATTATCTCAGCAATTATGCCATATCCTCCTACTCCACTTTCAAGATGAAGTCTCAAGCCATCACTGAGGTAGACTACACAGAGGAAGGTTGTTTCTAATTGCTTAGAAACTTCCCATGAGAAATATCTTCTTCAAGGAAAAAGAGAATTTCTTGAGGGAATTTGTGAGCATGGTAATGTACTCTTTCCAGTATGGGTACCCTGTATCTACAAGGAAACCTGACTTGCTATTGTCTTGATCATTGTGCATTGTGATCTGTACCTGGAAAAATAAGCATAAAATGATGTTTTCTTCTAGTTCAGTAGCATTTTTACACTTACATTACACCACGGTAAACAATTACACACTTTGCAAGACAGTGAAAGGTGTGAAAGGCATTACTTTTTACCTGTCCTTCACTGTTTCTCAGCAGAATACAAGCATAAAAATGATGCCAACTGTCTGCAGTAAGAGTCACTTTTCTCCACCCAAGAATTTCAAAGCATTTTTCAAACAACCAATTCCCTCTACCTTCACACAAAACAAAACAAAACAAAACAAAGCAAAGCAAAGCAAAGCAGAACAAAACAGAACAAAACAACAAAACCCACACCCTATATCAGGATATAATCAAGCAAAGCAAGCCACAAAAAAGTTCCCTAAGGTCAAAGAGAAGTCAACTGAAGAAACTGCTATGTCTCCAACAGATCTTATTCCTAATCCCCTGCCCAAGTACTTATGTCACCTGGACTCTGTATTGGTATTATCCATAAAGGCCCTAATTTCTTTTTCTGTGTTGCTCCATCTCTCCTTTTCCTTTCCTGCAGGCCACAGAAAGGACTCATTAATCCTCCTCTCATACAAATGTCTGTTTTTTTCTGACATGCTGATGTTCATGTAGATGTGGGTTTGCACTGCTTGCCTTTTCCTCACAATGGATGAAGCTTAAGCTTTACGTTGAATGATACAATAAGCACAAAAGCAGAAAGAAATAAACAAGATAAAAAAGAACAAGATAAGCAACAGCAAGAAGTTTCACAAATCTCTTCAACTGATGATGTTGGGCTGTGACAAATCAGGCTTGTGTAGATTCTGTCATAAGCTAGCAAAAAGACAATACAACTTTTAAAGGTCATCTCTATTTTCAAAACTTCACATTAAAACAAGATGTTGCCTTTAATTGTATTTTACTGGCCAATAACTGTGTTCTTCTTCCCTTTTTCAAGTGCTGACAGGAGTCACGGGCTTGTAAAACATGGTTGCCTCTCTTAGGGTAGCTAAACTTCAAAAAAATACAAACACCAGTTACGAAAGCAGCAGCACTTCTGTTATGAGATGGTGCCATTTATCTCTTACAGAAACCAATGGGACCATGTTTTCTCTAAGAAACCAGTCAAAATCTCCATTCCTTTCCAGAGAAGAGGTCGTGCTCAGCTTTTAGACGTATATTTAGCTACATGTGAATTAAGAACTTACCAATGCACAATTACCCCTGCTGTAGGTGCCTCCCCAGCAGGTACTTCTTTTTAAATCACATTAATTGTTACACTCAAGTATGGCACTAGCTAATCTTACCACAGGTTATGTCTAAGCACATGGTATACGTGCTTACAAAGTGATTTTAAAAGTGTAAGTCCAGTGTTGTAGCAATAAGTGTAGACTAAAAAAGGTTTAAGTATTTCCTGTGTGTCCCATGGGAGCTCATCTTAGAATTTTCTCCTCTAAGGGACGTTAGCAACCATTTTTCTTTTGTCAATGCCATTCAGTGCAGTAAACTAGTGCTTGCTTATTGTAACTGTTCGATGTGCATCATGAAGATGTCAGGATCTTAAGTCCCTTTCTCACTTCCTCTTCCACCAACCTGTCAGCATCAGGAAATTCAAAGCATAAAAATTACAACACTTAGCATTAAAACCATTTTGCCATGAGCCTACTATTTTCTTCAGAAACAACGAACATTACTAAGTCAACACTTAGTCAGAGAGAAAGCTGCACTGGATCTCAGGATAGCACAATAAAAGTGGTGAGATGTGTGTGCAATCAGCCATACAGGGACTTAAACTAGAAGTGGTCTTATTATGCAAACAGTAGTCTCTGGTATGCAAATAAATACAAACAAAGCAAAACACAGGACTCTTGAATAATACCAGCTGCTGTTGGCAGTCAAGAAATAATTTCTTACAATCACTTAGACAACACACACACCCATTCTAAGTATGATTGCCATATATACACCTAAAGTGGTCGCAGATATGACAGGAATGCTTTTAAAATCCAAAAGTCTATGACAACTTGTGGCCCTCTTATAGCACACATTCTAGTTAGATTAACTGTCTTTCCACTGGGCCATCACTACTAACACAGCTATACAGGGTTTCAGGCTTTCATTAGGGTTGCAGAATTTAATTGCCTAAACCAGTTTAGAAAAGTAAGTATCCTAATACATAGGGGTAAACTTGAAGCAGAGGACAGACCCAAAGGACAGACAAAGGATAGAAAGTGTAAGTTTGAATCATTATTAGCAGCCTTCATTTACCTTTCTCCCTGACCCCCTACTAAAATAAAGAAGAGAGGAATACTTGTAGTTTTGAGAACAGCCAGGAGCCAGTACCAAAGAAGAGACTCTAAGTCCTCTTTTGTTTTAGAGTTCTTGCAGCAGCAATACTGAATCTGCATTACAATGCTTTGCCTCTGGGCAGCAGCAATACCATAGTACACCACCTTAACTATAAATGTTTAATCACTGCCTATGATCTCAGCACAGTCCACCAGTTTCATTTTGTGAGCATGGGCCAAGCTGTGCAGAAATATCCTAAATCAAGGTTTAACAGCATCAGTTAGAAATTATTCTGGCTGTGAATCCTCTTATCTCCTCTTATTCATACTACCCAGCTCTGAAGGCAGACTGCTTTTCCAGCACAACTGTTTTACCTAAAGATGCACCCCACAATGCAGAGCACGTAGACAAGCAAATTAACTCCCAGTCACTTTAATGTTATCTAGACTTCAGTGATAGCCACACTCCTACAAGCTACAAAGCCAGCTGTCTGTTTTCTCTCAAGCTTAAAAGTCATAGTAGGACCCAGAAAAAGTGAGAAAATGAAATTGATCAATTTCATTTCAATAATGACGGTTTGCACAAAAAGAGGTTTTCTGGTAAGTAAAAAAGAGATTTCTTTATTCACTGGAAGAAAAGGAAAAAATGGAAACAAGGTAGGATATAATGGAAGGGTCCATTATATGATATGTTAAACTAAATATTCAGACCCCTGGGGCATAAATATGTAACAAACTGACATTCAACATCCTGTAGGCTAATTATGAGCAACTGCACTAGAAATCCTGACTGAACTATTCACCTTCTGCATTAACAGAAATGCACTGGCATAACCTGACTTTAATAAAGGATTGATATCTCAAGCATCATGTTTTAATGAATTCTGATTTGATATTAGTAACAGCTTGCCCCACATTAGTGTACTGGTGATGGCCTCCTACCGTTTCTCTTTGAAAATGAAATTAAATTAGGATCATAGAACAACAGATTCTGTAAACTCTAGTGAGTAATCTAAAAGACTGGCACTGATCTATAAGAAGTCTATAGGACATTAATACAAGGATAATTTTGTGGCTCAGAAGTTAATTCTTTAAGTCTGTGCCTGTGAAATGTGTGTTAGGGATTAATGTGTGTCTGTACTTTTGACAGTTAACTGGATTTGCAAAATATAACAAAACTTCATAGCCCTTCAGCAGGTAATGCTATTTTCTTGGTACTTCAGTAGATGATTCTTCTGTGCATGTGTGCATTTTGTGCAGCTCTTTCAGTACTCATTTAGTTGTTTTACCTGAGTTTGGATAACATACTTCTGAGCGACCATTGCATGACATTTGGAAAATTACTTCATCATGAAGCCTCACTGCTTCAGCTGAGGCTACAATCTACTTTTCAGAAGTGTCCTTTTAGTTGCTCCCACACACATGTACCACAGATGTGATCAGCTGCTTTTACGTAAGAAACTGCTTAATTCTAATGATTGGTTTGTGATTCTTTGCTATATATGTTTTTCCACTCTAGCAAAATGGAGTTGCAAGAGGTTATATTGGTAGAGGCCACAATTATCCCTTCTCCCAAACAACAAGAGAAAGCCACTCAAGTATCTTGTATGTAGAATTACTATCTCTATTTAATCATAGCCAATACATTTTAGGCTTTCTATTGGTTTATTCCAGTGATTTTTATCTTATATTCCACAAAACAGTTTGAGATGTATACATTGCCCTTTGTCTATTGCTTCTGTAATATCTATCTTCCCTTAGAAATAAAACAAACAAACATACAAACAAATAAACAACTACCCCCCCTGCCCCCCCACCCCTTGATTAGATACAGGTCTTCTTACCTCTTATTTTCAAAGATTTAAAAAGAAAAAAAAAATCATTGAGGAGTCAGTAAGAATATCTTGCAGTATTTGTCTGCTTTCAAACATTATGCATCTTGTATAAGCCTTTAACTTAATTCTACAGTTTGCTCATTGTAACAGGACAAAAAGGCAGGGGCCTAGATTCCAGCTCCAAAAAAACCCATGTGATGCACTTTGGAAGTCCACTCTTCTCACATCTTCCCTCCACTGAAAACAAGGGACATACCTGTTTTGATATTGTTCTTGTGAAGTGCTCATTAAATTATTGCTCATAGCAGGGGGCAAGGATACCTTTGACTAAATCTGTTAGCCAGCCACCTGCAGTGACTCTCCTCTGGATTCCCCAGCAGGCATCTCTTTGATGTGCCTATAACAAATGGAATACAACTGGGAGAAATCAGAAAGGGCAATGTTGACAACTGTCATAGCAGGTTACAGCTTGAATGGCAACAGAGCAGAAGGTTTCCCTCTCTCTCATACTTCAGATCTCCTTAGCATCATTTCTGGTAGGCATCCAATCTCCATTAGCAAGAGTTTCTGGAAAATTGCATTTCTCCCTAAATTCTTTCTCTCTCTGCTGTAAATGTAATGCACTGTTCAGGCCACCAGGTCTTCTAGATTAAATGGTTTTGCAACTCTAACAGCATATCCACCATGATAGGCAAAGTGCCAAGATATAATTGGTGATACATAACAGAAATTACAAGCAATATTAATGGAGGATATATTTCAAGAAAAGAACTATTTTCATTCCAGAAGCATTTTTCTGCCATTAGGTAAAGGGCAAAAAAGTTAATGCTACTAAATATGGTATAATTCCTCAGCAACCATTTTTATCTGATGAATGCTATATATTTATGCCGTACTGCAAACTGCCTCATAAATTATCTCATTTCATCAGCACTAGAAAATTGAGAATATATGACAACTTTAAAATGTTGAGTAATAGCCGATAGTTTTGCATATTGCATCATATATTGTGAAAGCCCATTTGTTTTAAATGAAACTTTTTACACATTAAAATATACATGCAGACTAATTTAATTGGCAATAGAAACTGTAAATTCCCCTGAAGACAGGAAAATTATATCTCATCCCTGTTCCAAGTATTTCGATATCTAATAATGTTTTCAGCTCTTATTAACATGTTCCTTTGCAATATCAACCTTTAAGATGAAGGCTTAAAACCCTCAAAGGCTTAAAACTTAAAAACAGTTAAGACACATAAAAACTGTTTGAAGGCTAAATACAAAAATCAAGGAAATCAGAGAAAGAAAAGTTAAGGAAAAAAAGATTTTACCCCCTCCCCCAGCCTAATGAGATGAAAAGCAAAAGGTGCTTGATTTGAGGTTTCGCTTTTTCAAATCAGTCTAGAAAATTCCTGTTGTAGCTGAGGCTGATGCTTCACAATCCAATTGGCTTTTAGGAATTCTAATTTCTATGCTGCTATTAAAAATACCTGCCACATTAGTAGAAATTAAAGCATTTCCAACTGAAGGATGCCAAAATGTAAGCTAATACTGAGCAATAGCAGATCATCGTGTTCTTGTTCTGAATGACAATTTGGTGCATGTGTGAGACAAGCCTGAGGCCTAACCAGGACTTCCCACAGAGAGAGGAGGAACAGACAGCATGATGTAAGCCTCACAGCAACACTTTCAAGTGCTGTATTTCAGAAATCTCAGACTGTATGTGGTAGGGAGGACAAAGGAACAGAAGGAATTAACCCTCCAAAGAACAATGTTAAGTTTTCACTTTTCAAAACCTTCCTGAAATCCATCATTTATAGAGTAAGTAGAGAACAAGGATAAAGTATTGATAAACAAAAACATATCAGGGACGAAATCACATTGTTAAACTGCATAAGAGCTTGTGCCAAGTTTGAAGAGTAAGAGCAGTTTCAATAGTTTCCACAAGAATGAATAACGACAAACTATCTAGGGATTCAATTTTACTCAACATGAAAACATAGAGAAGATGATATTCTTGGACATTGGGGAAATTATTTGAAAAGAGATGTCACATATTCTTTGAAGTCACTAATGTTAATATACCACTGGGTTATTTTCACTGGCCTTAAAAGTTAACTGTCATATTATTTAATTGGAAATTCTAAGCTAATCTAAGTTTTTCTACTATGTTCCTGTCCATCAAACCAGTGTAATAGCTATTTTCAGCTTGTCCATGTGTAGGAGATCATTGATGCCGAAAAAAATCACTTCACTGAAATATTTGTGTAATTAATTCTCAAAACAGACTGAAACAACACAAAACAAAAAGTGCAAAATACAATTATAAAGCAATGACACTTCTCATCTTGACTAGGGACAAGGGATTAGAACTTCTATATGCTTGTGTAGGTTCTCAGCATGCACCAATAAAAATGTCCTCCATGCCCACATTTCCATTTCCAGCTGTCTGTACTGCACACAAATACTGACTTACACACTTGCCAGACCAGCACATGGAGGCACACCTCAGAATTTTCTACTTGCTCTTGACAAAATATTGTGCTATCTCAAAAGTTGCCAGAGATAAATGACTCAGTGAAAAAATCCATAGAAGTTACTACGAGGAAGAGGAATTGAAAGTCAAAAGATCTCTGACTTTGAATGCAGGTGATATCGGACTCATATACGATTGTCTTTCCAAAATCTGATGCAACAGGATTGCCTCCAGCCTCCCTTAGAGCAACAAAGACATGCTATTTCTCTACCTGAACAAAAGAGCATTCCACAAGCATTGCTAAGAACAATGGCTCAGATTATTTACTCCAGAAAGAGGCAAGTCAGGTGAGACACTGCCTATCCACACTGTTTAAGTGTACGGCCTTTTCAGGCTCTACAAGCAAACAGCCTGCTGAAAATCTGTTGACTTACAGTGATATTTGTTTTCTAACCATTTCATTAAATCTCTTATTCTGTTCCAAAATGTTTTCCTGAAGAAAACAAACAAAAAAAATTACTATGATATTCCTTCTATTTTTACTCACCATGAAAAGTAAAATCATACTAGGACTTAGCTGATTTCAAAGTAAGCTTTTCTTTTTTACTTCTTCCAGAAAAAAAGAAACAAACAAAAAACCCACAAACAAACAAACAAACAAAACCTCACCAATTTGTATTTTAGTAAAAGTGATTCAAATATGACATGAAATGTAGATTTTCAAAAGTCTGTGATTCCTCTTTTACATAAAAATGTATATAACACTGAAGCAGAATCTCAGAACCTAAAATCAGCTACCAGCATAAACTCAGATTAAAAAGTTAGGAAAAGTCAGTACAAAACAAATTAAAATATATTTTGTAAATAACAACAAACCTGAAAAACTTCACATGATTATGCTTTTAAATTTTTGCATTGCATAGGCATAGTCACAGCCACTTTCTTAACAGCTTCAATGACTTAAGGTTTCAGCAATATACAGAAATTCTAGCAGAGATGCTAGCAGAAAGGATTGTCTGAATGCTCCTTTATCAATTTAAGAATAAAACCTTCCAAAACACTTCCACTGGTGTTTTAAATTAAGATTGCTGGCTTTCTACTGTAGAATCATAGAATCACAGAATGGTTTGGGTTGGAAGGGACCTTAAAGGTCATCTATTTCCAACCATGCAGCCGTGGGCAGGGACACCTCCCACTAGACCATGCCAACCTGGCCTTGAACACTTTTAAGGATGGGGCATCCACAGCTTCTCTGGGCAGCCAGCTTCAATTCCTCACCAGCCCCACAGTAAAGAATTTCTTCCTAACATCCAGTCTAAACTTACTGTCTTCCAGTAGTACTTAGAATCACAGAAATTCCTGTAGGTGAAACAATAAACTCTCAACATGTGTGACAATGATAAAAATGACAATATTTTTGGACAAAAAGCTAGAGAGGAGAGAAAAGAGTAATGTTTCTTTTAAGGGAGAAAAGATTTGGAAGGTTGTGAAATTCATGAAAATTGAAAGAGTTTCTCTAATGCAAGCCAAGGATTGATCTTCTATAACAAACAATAGGGATTTTTATAAGCTGCTATTCAACCAAAACTCCCCAAAATTTCAAAATAACAAATCTAGCTCTAGTTTTCAAGATCTTGTCCAATTTTAGGAAATCTTTTTATCAGCATGTAACAAAAAATTTGTCAGTGCCTTTAGCTGAGTAACTTTATGATCTGTGCAAGGTAAAGAGTTTGCTGTTGGATTTGTTCTTTTTCAATTGCCTAGAAATTGTTTCTGCAATTTGGCCTTGCCAACAGGTATATGTCTTGAATTTTGAGTTAGTATGAAATTAATCTCTTGCAAATTCTATCTGTAGATACATGGCCACTATCCTTTTATGAATATTTACCTCTTAGATAATGATTTTACCTGTTTTAAGTATTTACCCAGTCCTCTCAGAATCAGTCAAACTTGTATCAGAAAGCGAAATCCAACAGGCATCTGGATTATATTGCTCTTGTGGGTCCCTTCAAATGGAACCATTCTATTCTGTTTATTTTGGAATTATAGCAGCATTAATAGCCATTACTGCAGACACAACATTAATAATGCTGATCATCGAGCATACACAATAGGTGCTTATCATAAGGTAATCAAGCTCCAATTTTGTATGCTCCAAAACATAGAAATCGAAGCATATACAAATGTTATTTTCACATAAGATGAAAGATCTTTGGAAATTTAGCTCTAGTATTTTTATTGGACTCTCAGAATAATATCAAGAATTTATATTATAATCCAAATCCTACTTTGCAGTATTTCCATTAGTTAAAGTCACTGAAACCACTTTTGCTCACATTCAGAGGCAAAAGAAAATATATGTTGAAAATTAAATGCATATTTGCAGCTACACTGGAAATTGAAGTGGGTTTTGTACTTTAATAAGTAAAGAAAATACATTTTTATGGTAAAGAAGTAGGTGTCCTGGTATAAAATTACAATTTTAAAAACATCTTCTCAGCTGCTGTCAAACCCTGAAAGGTGTCCACTCCCTGAAAGTGTTCAGGTTCTGTGTGGGCAGAACCTTCAGTTTGGAGTCATTAGTCATTCCCAGATCTCACCCCGATATTTGATTATTTAGCAACTTGCCTACTGGATTTTGGGACAACACATTAGCACTTTGCTTTTCTCTTACTCATTAGTAAGCTTCCTGAATACTCAGTCTAGCAACAATATGCACCAACACTGAATACAATGCACTATTCTATATCAAGCCCTGCAAAGACAAATTAGTGATTTCAAGGTAATACTGCTGTTCTGAAAGGTACAACACTGTTGTTCACTGTGCTGTTAGAGGTTTATTTGCTTTGCCAGACTTTGGAGACTGAATCATTCACTGGATGAAATGGCATACGTTTCATAGTAAGGAGAGTTATAAAAATAGTCTAAGCTATAATTTGAATGCAAGACATTAAAATGTATATGTTGTTCTATATAATACAAATACACATTATTCTTAGCAAGCCTTATGTTTTTATGTGTAAATCCCAAACTAATCAATGGGACACAAATGGAAAAGTGAATATGACTTTGGAAAAGGGGAAAAGAAAAAAGAGTTGTCCTCATACTTATGCAAGAATAAAGCTCTCTATTTTTTAAAAAAATGTAATAATGATTTCTACTTTTATAATAGTTAAAAAGACTTTATTTCTCCTTGCTGTTTTACAACAGTGAAAAAGGACTTTCTTACTTTTAATAATCTCATTTGGGTAAATTAGAGGATTAACTGAAAAACCAGATAAGATACAGCTGGCTCAATTTGTTTAATAGAAATATTCTTTTTAAAAAAAATCTTTCTCTCATCTATTTAACAGTGATATATATACGGAAGAGAAAAAGTAAGAATCACTTTTACTTCACAGATGTGAAATTAATTACAGAGATAAGTGAGCTACCAAGGGTTATTCAAAATCTTTAAAGACCTTAAGAGACTGAGCACCAGAACTCAGCTCAGTGCTTTATCGCAGCATATGATTTTTGAGTGGCACAGCATCATATCTATTATAAGATTAAAAATATACATACTTGCAGCCATCTCTAAATAGGCAACTTTTTTTATTGGGAAGTAAACAAAAAACCCAACCCACAAGCAAGTATCAGCAGAAAGGAGAATAATTTTTTTGTGTAAATCATGAACACATAATCTTTCTTTTCTTGAGAAATTTATGGGCCATCAACAGAATTTTGACCACAGGATGGAAAGTCTTACAAATTAAGTACTATTCAGGAAATCCTACTTGCTTATTCAAAACACTGGATGTAAGCTCTTACTGAGCTTATGGGATGCATTTTAGACACACGGATAGAATCCAAGGGATTAGACACAAAACCTACACTGGCATGGGGGATACAGAAAGGAAGTACTATGCTGTGAAATGTACACCAATTTATAAAGGATACTCACCAATTTATAAAAGAAGCTCACAAAGAATGGCAAGGCTTCTTTGTCGCCCACATTTATGGGTGCTTGAGGCATATTTAACTCTGCATCACATTAGTCAGATGCAACTCCTCTACTGATCCTCATCACTGGACACACATTCCCCTGGTTGTCCATGACAGGCCTTTTGCTTTCAGCACCACTGTGCATTTGATCTCAGTTTCATAATGGATAAAAAAGACCATGCTAGAATAAGCAAACAAGGTCAGTGATTTCGATGTGAGCCTTTTATGTGTATACATTGTCTAAGCCCACCAGCTGTACAGCAACACGATATGCTTTCAGATGGATCAAGGCAGAGAGTATCGGTTGCGCTCCAGGATCCCTGTAGATTGGGATCAAATCCATAGGTCAAGGAAAAGAAGCCTTGGCTGTTCAGAGGCATCTGAGGGGAGTAAGCTGTTCCCGGGGGAACTATGCCTAGCAGGCTATAGCAAGCAAAGCCTGGTGAAGTATTACTGCTCAGCTACAGTCAAGTTCTCTTTTCAAGTGGAAATACAATAAAAACAAACTCCAAATCCAACCATAAAAATGTCTCACACAGCTAACATCGGACCTGCATTCAGAAATAGTTTCACCCTGCACTTCTCCAGTGTTTCTATTAGCATGGCCCCTTGCCATGGGATAGGAGGTGTTCAGTGCAGGGACTCCTCAATAGGATTCTTTCTTTGACCAGAGGCTCTGCACCCATTTTCAATTACTGCAATTCAGTGTATGACAAGGGGAAAATTGTTAATAAATTATACTATATCTATACTATAATATATACTATGTCCTCTGATTAGCAACTGCTTCAAAGCATGAAGGAAAAAGCTGTAAATATGAACTTAAAGCTTCCATGTGGAAACATGCTGCCATATCACCGAATCACTAGCTTCCCTTCTAATGAATTCACTTCTGAGACTTTGAGAATAAAGATACACATATCGGATACACTGTTCTCTCTTTATTAAGCAAAAAAGATCTTGTTTCAGCCTTAATTGTAGTCCCCTCAAACAGGAGGAAGAAATAATTCACACCAAACCTAATCCAAATATCCTTTAACTCTGATGTTAAGAGTTCAAAATCCACGCAAAATATTTTAGTGTTGATTAGTGATCTACTACAACTGCAACCACAATCTGCCTTCACAAAAATACAGGGGAAAAAATATATAGCCATTAAAACACAGCTGAAGAATAATAAAATAAATGAAAATAAAGATTAAGAAAAAAACTATTTGTTTATCCACTTCAGGCCTTTGTAAATCAAACTTGCTCTTATGAAAACAAATGCATTGGAACATAAACCCATGCAGTACTTCCACTTGTATTATAGTACACATAAAGCATTAGAAATCTGTAGAAAGGAATTTTCTTTCTGAAAGGAGCAAAGTAGGGTATAGTTTGCATTTTAAGAATGGGTACATGTTTGTTCTGAGGGAGAATGAAGCTGAAGGGAAAATCAAAAGAAACACAACACTCCCAAAAAACCAATCAATCAACCAAACACCCCTCCCCTCACCAAAAGCTGAACCAACCAAAACCAATCCCTTTCCTCCAAAAAAAAGAAATCATGCTCAGGTCTCAGCATATTGTGAGGTGCAAATCCCCAGGAGACCTATTACTGCTGTGGTGTAAACTGTACAACAGTTCCTACCACTCACATTTGATGTGAGAGTGTATCCATTATATCAGTCCATTAAGGACTGCCCAATCCAGGAGATTCTGAGTAAGTACTTCAGCAAATAGCTGCCACCACACTTCCTGTGCCTACACTACTAGCAAAAGCAAAGCTAACTCACTTCAAGCTAAATTGGGAATTAAGCTGCAGTATTGTCCCCAGCGTGGCCTGCCAAAGTACACAGTTGCTGGACAAGCACTAAGTGGGCAGACAGCTCTGGGGTCCAACACAGCAGAGGAAAGGAGTGATACTGCCTTGGCTCAGAAGAGGACAGAAGGATAGTCACAACAGAAGAGGCTCCATATCCCTAATACTGACATCTGATTTCCCTGTGAAACTTAGAAAGCCACAAGTTTTGTGGTCAATGTTTTCCACCAATTCCTGTGTGCAGCCAGCTCACAAATGAAGAATGTAGGCTGGAAAAGCCTACAGTGAATTTTTATGACTATTTGAAGTACCCTGTCTTCTCTCACTCTCCTCTGCTTCCACAAACACAGCTGAAAGAAAGTGTGGTGTAGGACTGTGGTCCTCTCACCAAAAGAGTAAATGACAGATTTATTCTAGTGAGATAGAAGAAACTTACCTGACCATAGTGGTTGCTTTTGTCAGCTCCTACCTGAATGAATAGCTTATTTGAAGGAATATGTACTTTAAAACCCCTGCCAGCCTCTCCTGTACTGTAAAAATACATTAAGTTTCACTGAAACCAATGAACATCCCATTTACTTAGTGGAAGCTTCAGTTTCTACCACATTCCTGGAACGTTTTCAGCCTGAGATGCCAAAGTGTAGAGAACCATTCCCATCACCACTGACTCAGCCAGGATGAGAGACAGTGTCAGTACACATCCTTTAACAGATGGCTTCTGGCTGCTTGAAAAAATACGCAAGTAGGCACTTCTATAGCTGTTTATCTTCTCTTCTCTCTCAGGCCTCATAGATATAAAAGCAGAAGAAGAAAGTGGCAAGATGTCACCACTGTTTGAACACCAAGCAGAAAGAAAACAGAAAATACAACTTTTTGGTATACTCATCAGTTTGAATGAAAAGCTGAACATTATTTATGAGACGTGTGAGAAACAATCCTTTGTACTGAAAAACGATAGTCAATCCCAGATATAAATTCTCTGCTGGTCGATAACCACTATACCCATTCCCTCAGACATGAGAATGACCTGACAGAGCCATAAATTCACAGGTTGTCCATTTTTCACAGAGAAGCTCCCCGCCCCAGACTGTCTGCAGTGCACCAGGCATGACATCGGGGTAAACATTTACTCATTTATTATTTTACACTGACTTTTTTTCAGCTCCTCGACAACAGACGGGCAAGTGACAGTGGTTGTACAAACCGGGCCAGGTTCAAGACCCAAGCACAGGCTAAATTTAGGTTTCAGAAATAGCACAGAGTGATAGCCGTTCTTATCCCAGAAATACTCTGGAACTCACTAAATATGGATTTTCTTTTGACACAAATCCTCACATAAGTCCATAAGGTTTCAATATACGCAGGCATAAAACAAATTCTCTACATAGAAGTTTCCTTGAAGAAACCAAACAGAAAACTCAGTCTAAACTTACTGAAAATGTTAAAAATGCCTGGCATTGACCCAAAGTCTTTCTAAAGAGCCTGACCAATAATTAGTACATTTCAGTGATTTGCCTCTTTTGGGGCCTGTGTTCTAATGGGTTTTAGAGCTCGCAAATCAGTGCTAGGATTTGTTCTGTGCATTAACGTGCACAGAGTGCTAAGCTACTTATTTGTAATGATACTGTTCCTGTAGGAAAGCCTGCCTTGATTGTTAATGATACTTGAGGCTCTTAATCTTAAAACAAGGGAGGATAGAAATTGCAGGGTGTGGCACAGTCTGCAACACAGTTTATCATTTCCTGAAAATAAAAACATCACTTAATTCCATTGATAGCACTCAGGATATTATAATAGGCATTTATTTTCCTAAACAAATTGCGTTTTAAGAAGCTGAAGAAATCTCTTAAATTACACTATTTTCATTGTTTATCTTCATTGTTGTTGTTGTTTTTTAAAGCTAGGACCTATTCAAAAGTGATTTATTTGAAAGAATGATTTGAAGAAACTTGCTCTTGCTTTCCACTGCTCTCATATTACTTATTTTAAAAGCACAAATTAAAAAAAATGAGAGTAATATCTTATTCCTCTTCAAGATTAAACATTAAAGACTGCTGTATGATCAGCATTGCACCGCTGCCTAATAGTGTACACTGTTGACACATTAATTGGTTTATCGATTAAAGTTTCACAACTTTTCATTCAGCCCAAAGTGCCCTTGCTGTGAACTCACCCAAAGAACTATCAGGTTCAATAATCTAAATTATATTCATTAATACAATAATAGATATATATAATAAAAAATAATAACAATTACCTTCAAACAAAGTAGAGCTAATGACTTCAGTAAGATTTATTTTGCATACCAAAAAACGTCTGGACAATCAAAACTTTGAATACCCAAAATAAAATTTTCCTTTGAACATCACAAGCTATAATAAAATAAACTGGAAGAATAAGTGTAATGAATATTCATATGGTAAAAAATGTTATGACATACAGAGAAAAAAAAGTATGAAATATAGGCTGACTGGTAAAGTATGATAAAACAATGTCATGACAGATTTCCCTGTTGCTGTCAACCTTTTATAAACTTCATTCCCATCTTTCAAAATATTTTTAAAATACAAATTGCAGGAAAAAAAAATTCAGTATGACCGATCCAATTTAAAATTCAAATAGAAAGACAATTTGACAAATTCCCTGTAAAACATGAATTTCAAGTTTGTCAGAATTCAGTTACAGTTGTGAGGCTACATGGAAGTGGCAGGAAAGGCTCTGCATCCCGTCTAAGCATCAAGCAATTTAACATGGATGTACACACACACTTGTGCGACCTGAGCTCAGCTCTTCCATGGCATGAATTATCTTTAGCTTCTGGAGACCAAATGTCAGTTAATGTACAAAGTATTGCACCAAAAGGATCTGATGTTTGTAAGTAGAAAGATATATTTATAGACATATATACATGCATATAAAAGGGAGCACTGTTGACTAAACAAAACCTCAAAGTAGTGGAAAAGCCTCTACACAGGATAGAACAAAAATGTGAACTCAGCTGATTGGACAAAAGATAAAAAAGAGAGCATTTAGTATTTCAGTAAGACACTGAAAGGAGTTCAAGGCACTTAGTGTATCAGCTGATGACCTCATATCAAACTCAGCCCTAATCATAGTGAATGAAAAATTCTATTTGTAGATGATGGCAGGAAAAGGCTTTAAGCCACAAACTCATTTTAATATGCTACAAAAAAAAAAAAAAAAAAAAAAAAAAAAAAAAAAAAAAAAAAAAAAAAAAAAAAAAAAAAAAAAAGAGAACGTATTATCATCCCCTAGCCAACTCACTGAATTGTCTAGCTGCAAATCATATAAAATCATCCTGCATTTTCATTCACATTAATTGCCAGTCTATATCTAAATGAAGATGTAATTACATTTCTAAGAAATTACATAAAATCCATTCCTAATTTAATGGTTTAGATGTCATGTATATGGCTAAGGGAAATAACCTTGTTACTTAAAATACCTGTCAGAGAGCTGCCCGCCCTTATGAAATTACTGGAGATACTGCACAGGAAAGTAGAAGAATTTGGAATT
Source organism: Prinia subflava (assembly GCF_021018805.1). Taxonomy (NCBI): domain Eukaryota; kingdom Metazoa; phylum Chordata; class Aves; order Passeriformes; family Cisticolidae; genus Prinia; species Prinia subflava. The sequence continues at coordinate 53,958,484 of NC_086249.1, forward strand.
TCAGGTATGTTTCAGACTTTAAAAGGTCAGGTCCAGTGAGAGCATAACTCTGAGAAAATTTTCCTAAATCCAGCATTTATGGAAAGAGAGATATCCACATGCATGCCGACTCCATAGTCCCATTCTTAGAATATTCATCTACCCTTACACTGTGATATGTTAGGTTTTGTCAGAGGCATTTTTGGACCCAGTTACTCACCTTTATTTGCCATTACCCTAGATATTTCCTCACTAAGTGTCTGTTTCCATAGTGCATTGCGTAAGGTACTTGAAAACTGTTGCATGTACGCGGTCAAAATATCTAAATGTCGTATGCTGAAAACACCTTCCAAGTTATCATGCTTGTTATTGTGCTTGTCAGACATGCCTGGTTGCTCCTGATTAACTCATGCACTGTACGCAGGACCAAACTGGCTGGGATTGTTGGGGATAGATGCCAAGCTAATACCTTGACACCCATCCCAAAGTTTCAGGTGAAAACCTACTTATCAAAGAAAAAAATTCCTTTAGTGTCAGTTCCCTGTGGAAAACCTGAAATGGCCTAAAACACTGGCCTTGGCTGTGTTCTTCATTAACATCTTCAACAAACCCACTTGATGATAAGGAAAGGTCACCAAATGTGGTGACTGCTGTCTTGGTAACCATCAGAGTCAGTTATTCATACTGCTTGTAATCAGGCTAAAAGTTCCTGCCATCTGGAAAATTTTGATTAGCATCTCTAATAACTTCTTTTTTTTTTTTTCTCACTATGACAAGACTTGATTCAGCAACAGTTTGGAAGCAAACCTGCCGATTCTCTTTCTTTCAGATGATCTTTACAGGCAATTCAAAATATGACTTTTTCTTTTTTCCCTTTTTATCTATATTCTTTTTCTCTAGACTGAGCTGTATTAGAGATTAATTCCCAAACCCAGACACATAACATGGAAAAAAAACTCTGAATGTACCAGAAATGAGAAAATAAGAAAAGACTATAGACACATCTCTCTGGCCTGCTGTGTCTCTTCCTCATGTTTTCTCTCAGATCAGCTAGCTTACAATAGCTTGCCTATTACAAGCAATGTCACAGAAGTGACTGTCCCTTAGGAAAGAAAACTAACAGTAAAAACCAGAGCAAGCTTTTCCTCCATCCTTCCTACAATTGGTTGCAACTCTGCTGCCTGCTCTGCCCAGCAAATTTCAAGTCTCTGTTATGAGTCAAGTGCCATCCTTTGTCATGAATTTCCTCTTCACTCTCTCCTCCTATCCAATGTCCAGCTGCTCCCAGAAAAGGGGTAAATGCTCTCTTTGCAGATATACTTCTGAGAAAAAAATGTAGAGGCCAGATCAATGCAAAATATCACCCTTTTATCCAGCTGCTCATCTGTTATCTTTCAAAAGAAACATCGTAAATAACATCAAAGATTAATATAGAAGTATTCTAAGGACTTAATGAAAATTTAGTCTCTGTAAAGACTCTTCCAGATTTTTATTTTCCTTCATTTTTTAACATCACCATTTACTATAGTGTCTCCATCAAATATCTTCCTCTAAATCTCCTACTAAACATGGTACTAAATTCAAATATCTACGAGAACACATTCTTCTAAGTTGTGGAGTCAATTAATTTCATCTTCTTTTGCTCCAGTTTTGTTTATGTGATTACCCTAATTTAATTCTTCTTGAGGTTTTGACTTGCTCAACTGTTTGTCCCCAATGTCCTTAAGGCCATGTACACTACCAGTTTTGTACTGAATAATTCAATCTTTTTGTTTAAATGAAGATAACCACAAAGCAATTGGACAGAGGATCTCAGATTTTCCATACACATTGAATTGTGCTGTTCAAAAAGAATTGTTGGTATCTGCAGTATCAAAACTTTTGTTCCACAGATGATGTACAGTGGATCCATTTCAACTGTTGCCTTGCACAGCATCAAGCACAGACAGAAGCACATTCACAAAGAGACTCCTGCTGAGGGGTACTAACCAGAGGAATTGAGAACAGTTTGTATGTCATCCAGCAGACAAGGACAGCTTTACATTGGTGCAGCTACTATGAAAAGGGAACTGCTAGTAGACTATAGTAGTGAGAATATGCACATATCTATGAAAAAGTCAAGCTTACCAATTTAATCTAATTTTTCTCAGTGTAGTCAGTTTGGCTCAATCACTTTTATTGCATAGTATGTCTAAAAAGTGTGCTTTATTGGACAATATACTAAAATAACTGTTGAGTGTTGGTGTTTCTGTTGATTTAACATGTCCTATTTCAAATTAAATACTGTACCTAGCAAACAGTTTGTAAAATTTAGATTTCATCATCAAATTTGTATTTTTATACATGTGTGCTCCTTAAGAAACTATGGAATTCATCCCCCAACTGATTTTTAAGAGTGATGAATGAAAATGAGAATGGAAGCAGCACTATAAAAATTAGCCTACATTCCTCTGAAGCTCCTTCACACTGCCACTTTCCTAAAGATTTGGATGAGTTTGTCTCCTCTCAGGAAATTTCCTCAAGAATACTAAGCCAGTGAACACGTGTACTATTACTGATACTAAAGTATCATCTGAATATATGTTATTCCTGCAAATGACAGTGTCCCCTCTCAAACCCTTGATTTAACAGATATTGCTATGAACTTCTTCATGACCTGAATTCTTTAACCTGTTTCTAAAAAAAAAATCAAGAAAAAAAAAAACAGCAAAACCTAAAAAAAATCCAAAACAATCAAAAAACCTGAAGCCACAACCCCAAAACTCATCAGTGGAATATTAAGATATTTGAACCTGTTCACCATAGGCAGGCTATCTTTAATATTAATCTGATTTAACTCCAGATTTGAAATGTAACTACACTGCCACAGGGGAGTCAGTGTCACCTTAGGAGGAACAAATAATAGTTTTTCAGCAAAACACTCGTAGAAATCTTCTGTTATTCTTATTGTTTCAAAACAATTTAGTTGAATAAATAAAGCAGCTCTCATTCACAATATGCTGCATTTGATAAGGAAAATAGGAGCATGCAGGTTTGGAAAGACAACAAGCTTGATAACTTTTATTACTGTTTCATGACAGTCAATTTCTGTATACATTGTCTTGCAAAGATTTGATGGTACCTTAACTGAATCTGAAAAACATCAGAGACTCTCAAAGCTAGTCAGAAAAAAAAATATATCTAGAAATATCATAACACATTTCCCAGCAAAATGTTCATTTTCATTCTTCTCTGGAGAAATGGAAATTTGGATAAATTCAAATAAAAAAGATTGAGTTTAGGGAATGAACACCAAATGCTTATCCATGCTATCTTCTCTTTCTGCAATAAGGAATAGCATTCTGGAAGATCAAAAAAGCCCTCCTTTCTTTCCTTCTCTCACATCCTCCCCCCTGCACACCACCTTGTCACATATGCACTCCTCTGGTATCTGAAGCAAGCAAAAATATCCAGCTAAAAACAATGACACACAATTTAAAATGTTTGTAAGGCTGAGGTTACACTTCATTACTAATCAAAAAATTCCAGAGTTTATTCAGAACTTCTGCATAAAAAGCAGATTTTCTTCCAAAGTGTAATCCTATTCTGCAAATTGCATTCATAAACAGTACAGAACACTTTTGCATTTTCAGTACTCCACAGGATTCACTATCAAATTTCCTGAATTTACAAGTCAATAGACAGTCTTTCAATCTATCTGGTCTTTGCAGACTCAGCATGCTTCTTGTAAGCCAAGCTGTTGTCCTTCTGGCTTTGCATATTGCTGCCAGCACTAGAGGTTAGGCAGACCAAACTCGTCACTCAGTAGACAGCACAGAGAACTGGGGTGCGCTGACGGTTCTGGGATGAACAGATACCTCCGGTGGTAAGTTAAGTGAAGCTTCATACTGCTCTACAAAGCACCAAGTCAACTTACTGTGCCTTTATATCATGTTCCTCAATGCTACCTGTTCCAGAAACATAGGCTGTCTATATTGATCGCACAGACACACACAGCACACCCCCCATTACCACCTTTTTAATGTAAAATTTCCTTCCTTTTTCAGATGAAAGATGAAATAATGATCATAAAAGAAACCAGAGGGCAGCATGTGATAAAAGTTCTATTCAGTCTGTTTTTCAGAGTAATGCTGTGTGTGCTTAAAATACCATCCTGCCTCTACCAACCACTTTTTGTTTCTAAGAAAAAATTTGAATGGCATGATGTCATTGCTTGCAACAGTAAAAAGGAACTGAACACAGAAACTCCAGAAGGTCTTCTGCAGTCTTAAGTTCCCCACATACCCTAAATGTGCATGTTGTCTTTTATCTGTATTCTGAACTTGCCCCTCAAACCAGCTGTCATCCTGGATGCCTGCAGATCTATTCGAGGAGCAAACACCAACCTTATCACAAAGGATTTGCTATGGAATCAATTCTGCAGGTGTTATAAATCAGCATAGCTTCAGTAACTTCAGCTAAGTGATGATGATTTGTAACGCCCTGAGGATCTGGCCCTCTGTCCTAATTACTTCATTAATCTGCATATTCCTGAAAGGAACACTAATCTTTTTTCTAAATTACTTTTACTTCATCCCACCTGTTAAAGGTCTGATGTGGATTTATACAGAGTTCACATCATACTTTCTTACTTATTTTTGAAGAAGCATTACCCTGGGGCTGCCCATGGTCCATAAATGATCTATATGGCTGATTGAATGAAGCTGGAGCTGGTGCTTTCTGCAGGTATGAACTCAATTCCTCAAGACCAATCCATTAGAATCTAAACACCATTGACAGAGTGGAGAGGAAGAAACACATTTTTTCTGTCCCAGGGAATAAGAAGCTGGCCACTTTGGTAAGAAGTTATTTGATCAGGTCTGTCAGAGCCAGGGACTGCAGTGACTACCTTCTCATAATAACAAGTACCTTATTCCCAGAAAAAGAGAAAGTTTGTGTTGGGAAGCATGTTTTACATATTACCTCAAGATGTCACTGAAGGTAAGAGCCCAGTCAGATTCTAAGGAGCTTTAGGTATTTATAGGAATAACAAGACCATTGACTGCTACATTGGACAGTGGGGGTTTTGTTTGTTTGTTTGTTTGTTTTAAATAATAATAAAAAAAAGCTTTCTGGTGCATAACTTAGCTAGTAGAAATACAGGATAAAAACAGGTTCAGTGGAAATGCTGCAATGTTTCCATTTTGGAGCTTTTCATTGTTCACTGAATTTCCCTCTGATGCTATCTACTGTTAAAAAAGAACCCTGAGGGACAACAACTATGATCCTCCATGGCATGGCCTGAAAATTAAGGAATTCAGTCAGTAAGCAAAAACCTAGCTAACTACTGTATTTTATTTGGAAATTAATTAAAAAATAATTTTTTTAAAAAAGTGTTGTGTTGATTTCAAATTTAAAGTGAGACACACATCAAATTTACCATTTGGACATTTAAACATTTCCAGAATCCTCTGGAAGTAACATTAGCACAAAAGAAATAATTTGGATGAAGTTGGAAGAGTCATTTAGTCTGCCTAAACCCCAATATTTTTGTAAAAACAAATATCTTCAAACCATTTTCTGCAGAAATATGTTAACATTTTTTAAATGTTACAGTACTGTAGAACTGAAAAGGTATTTTTCGTAAACCTAAAATAGACGAACTGACACCTCACATGCCATACTTTATTAACAAGCCCAGGCTTTTAAATAACATGTCCAACCATAAGAGGTATTTAAGGAGTGACATAAGATTCCATACCCTAAATGAATGAATATTAACACCAATTTCTAGAAGGTTATAATTATATCAGGCTGAAAGCATCACAGAAAGATACAAAATGTACGTTGGATAGGCTAAAGGAAGATTCTCAGTACACAACAGCAAAGGTTTCCTGCTCAGATCTTTGCACTCTGCCCAACCTAAAGAACTGTTGGGCAGAGTGCTAAGAACAGGATTTTCACTCCCAAATTCACACAAATAACTAGCTCCCATAGAAGGAGAGTTAAAGGTGATGAAATTGCAATTGAGATAATGTTGGTTTTATATATGAGTTACATACCTAGAGAATAGGAATGAACTGAGAATACAATTTAAATAAAACTCACACCTTGCTGATTTCTTAAGAGTTATTTTCATTGCACTTTTAACAGGTAAGGAAATACAATTTCTTGTATTTCTAGTCATTTCCTCTTCAAAATTTATTTTAGGTGACAAAAGGATCTTTTATGCATCAAGTGAAATTATCCTCAATAGTAAGGACTAGTGTTATAAATGTCTGCCTGGCTTCTGTAGTACCAGGACGCATTTTAAAGGGCCACTAATTCATGCAAACATTTGCACATTATCATTCTGCATCACTGCAGTATTTGCAGTGTTATCACTTAACCCCATAAAATAAAGTAAAAAAACAAAACCAAAACCACCACAACAAATTACTGAACTCTTCCATTTGCGTATATCAAACCATCAGTAAGGTACTATTTTAATAAATTTTCATATTCTTTCTACAAGAGAGAATAGTTGCTAAACGTTCTGATTTCCCCCTATATATCCAACTTCATAGGTTTACTGTTGCTATTCTTTCTGTGCACTTATTGTACATCAAGGACAAATTTCATTTTCATATCTATTCTTAATACTTATCTTCAGGCAAGCCGCCCACCGATGCTACTCCCACCCTTTAAAAAATAGCATTCCTTGGGATTTAGTGACTGATCTGTAGGCCCATAAGAACTAAGTTTGAATCTTCCACTATGTTTCAGGAATGACTTCCCTGAAATTGCATGGGTGTTCAGAGACCAAAAACTAAGTGAATTTCTGCCACAGCAGTATCAGGATATTTGTTAGACTAAAGGAGAGTGCATGAGGAAAAGGAAGGGGGTGAGCCACTTAAAATTTCAATCTAAAATTTCCATTCTGTAATCCTTCTTCCTATCTCCTTCTTCTCCCCTACTTCAAAAACCTGTTTGTTATGTCTTCTGTCTTAGGAAAAAAAAAATAAAGCTACCTGATTCTCTCTTCTAGCTACATTAATCTCATTTTCCTACTACACTTCGTATCTTCTCCCTCCTCACCCCCAGGCTTTTTATCTGAAGCCACTACATCCTTCACTAGTAAACTATTGCTGCTCATCACCTGCTGTGAATCACAAACTCACTGCAGAACCTACTTATGGACCTATAGCTAGCAGGAGCCAGTAAGAGCTTTCTACATGTCCTTGCCCCAAAATGAGAGCTTACACAGACTATACCCTGCCGGTGAGCTGCTATGCAGTAAGTGCAATTTGCATTCATTGATCAGGGCCCGTTGCTTCTCAGTGATGATCGTTCAGTGTTGGGAAAAATAGTCACTGCCAGCCACTGAAATGGTGTGCATAAATGGGTCCCCAGTGTCTCCTATCACAAGGTATGCAGTCATAGATTGCCCAGAGAGGTGATAGATGCTTCATCTCCAGAAACATCAAGGCCAGTGTGGACAGGGCTCTGAGCAACCTGTTCTAGTTGAAGATGTCCCTGCTCATTGCAGCGGGTTAGACTGGATGACCTTTAAAGGCTCCTTCCAACCCAAAGTACTGTATGATTCTATTATTGTGAATCCAAGTTTGAAAATGGAAAATATTGCAATAACAGCAGGTGATACCGATGGGTTGCAGCATGGCAAATCCAGCCTGCAGCATATGATCAGCTTCCACTAGTGATATATCTACTTTTGTCAGGATAGACATCAACATCAATAGTAACTATTAATCAGGTACTGCCCAGACTGGAAACAGCCTATTACCAGTTAATAATGGGTAGTACCTGTTCTACGTACATGTAGTTCTCACTAATCATGGCTAAATAATTAATTCTTGTAAATTGATGCTTACCAGCTTTTCTCCTCTTCTCATCATGTTGTGATATCCTTATAACCAAGTTTTTCTCTTACATTTTGCTACAATATCCCCCCACCCTCTCTCTAGAGTTTAGCAATACAACATAACATTGCAGTTTCATTTTCTTTCTACCTGCAATAACCAACACATCCAATTTTCCCAAGCCCTTCTCTTCTTTTCTCCACTTTCACACAGCCTATGCCCCCTCTAGAAGGTGTTCAGAAAAAAACTGGAGCGGCATCCATAGCTAACTTCTGCCCAGTCAATGCTTACTTGCTACATCACAGTCTTGAGAGGTGGTACTCTTGGTTTATGTCAATAATGAGGAAGGGTAAGGAAATACCTGGAGGTGTCACATGCACTATTGGCTGCCTGAAGTTGATTTAAATTTGTAGTCTTACCCAAGGTTGTTTTCTTTAGAACCTAGATTACAAGAGATGTGGTTGTTCTGTGGGGTTCTCCCTCCCTCTCCACTTCTTTTTCAAGTTATATCAATTTTTTTTTTTTTTACCATGTCCTATCTAAGCAGAATTCCTTTAAAAAAGAACTGGTAAGAGAAGATCTTAAGTCAGATCCCAAAGCTCTGGAAAAATGAATGCCCCAGTTTCCTACTGTTGTGAATCTCACATATCATGTTCTTATCCAGCATTTTTAATTTATACATTTTACGGAGGTCATCAACTTGGTTTGTATTTTATAAATATACAAAATGAGTAATGAAGTGAATTGATGTTCAGTAAGATAATTTCAGAGCCAGGAATGAGTAACAGTGCTTTGAATCTCTTTCCAGTGTACTGTGTGTGCAATAATAAAGAGCTGTGGAAATGGCTGTGAAATGACAGAATCACACCAGTTCAAGTGATTATACAGAAAAGTATGAAGAAAATTGGAAAATCAGGCTCTGGGTGAGACATAATGCAAGAAGATAAACCAAATGTACCTTCCTCCTTTATTAACTTTCTTAATGAGGTTACCTCTGACTACCATGAACTCTAACAAGACCAAGAACCATTTATTTTAAATGCCAAGCAAACCCCTGCCAAGAAATAGACTCTTTCTTTATAGGGCTGATGCTCTCAAATCCTCATAGTAACTGGCAAGACTTCACCATCTGGACTTTTTTTTTTACTTTGTATGTTGAGTATGTGATAAAGTCTAATGAAAAGTTTTGCCTTTACAGGCAGAGGTATATGTTTCGGGTTTTTTTGTTTTTTTTTTTAATTGATAAACAGCATTGCACTAACGTATGTGGAAAGATCAAGATACAATTTCTTTTTATTATTCCTACTATTGCATTCCCCTACACAATGGAACCCTCTTCAGAGACATTGTTTGCAACATAATATTGATTTAATGTGCTGCTTCATATGCGTTCCACATCCTCAGATTAAAGATTTAAATTAATATGACAAGTGAAACACTAAGAAATTCAACAAATCATCAGATAGAGTTATCTACACTGGGTATATTTTATAGAAAAAGAAAATCACAAGCAAACATGCAAACAAACAAAAGAATCACTTCAGCAGCCACAGCCTAGGCCAGATTTAATTTGCTTGATTGATCTTGAGATCTTTGAGCACAAATTCATTATTCTCCTATTAACTATTATCATTGTTGGAATTTATAAGGGACCTGTAAACCTATTAAACTGGTCTTAAATGTTGCAATCCATTTATTGAACAGACTAGCAATGAAAAATTAATTATTAAATAACCACCACAGAAAAACATCAGTGGCCTTGTCACCTCAGAGCAGGATTGATAGCACAGTACCTTCTGGAGAGGTGGGGCCCTGCAACACTCAAATATAAACCTTGGAAGGATAATGCTGAGTATGTCACTGCATAAGTCACATTTTTATATTAATGTTCTATTAAATGTTAGATAGAATAAATTTATCCGGGCCTCGCAGACTCTGTCTTAATAAATGAATTGGCACTCTTTCAGATGTAAAAAATGATCACAGCTTCTCAAGGGCATCGGAAACCCTGAAGCATAAGACACCAGTAAATACAAAAAGCAAAGGCAGCACGGACAGTGATATATTTGCAAGCACTGCGGGTGAGCCAACACTTTCAAACTGCTGAGGTTAACAAAGCAAGGGCAGTGAACTCCCAAAATGGTAAAAGCACCTGCAGTAAGAAGATGTGCTTGAGTGCTGTTGCACAAACATGTCCACTACTGAAAAAAAAGTGGAAAGGGTGTGGGTTTATCACCCTCCTGCTACTATATCTCAAGATATGTTTGTACGTTTAAAATTTCATGAGCAGTATTAATAATTTATTTTTCTCCTGTTCTTTAATTTTCTAAGACTAGACTTTGAAAACAACAGGCATGGAGAAGATATATTCTCTCCCTACTGTAGAGTTATCTACAGAATGCTCACTTGCGTTTCCCTGTAGAACTGCTGTCATTAGTAATATTTAATCTGGCTAGGAAAAATGGTTACAAGTTCTTAAGTCAAAACCAATATGCCCCTGTCCTGGCACATCTCTCCAGGGACAAGATTTCTGCAAGCAGCTCCATTTCGAGAACATTTGGCTTACATAAGGCAGGACAGCTCAACACTAACACTCAGGCACTGAAAGGCTTTCACAGCATAGTTGAGCTGCACTATGTATTTCCACAGACACTAAACGAAGTGATTACAAATGTCTGTTAAAGTGGCCAGAAAACTGCCCTTCCTCACACTGTCAAACAAAAGGAAAACACATGGTATGCCTTTTTTCCAGAATTCCAAAATGTTGGTGTTCAGTAGCTGCCCACTTCACACTGCCACATGTTCCAATGTTAGCCAGCATATGAACAACAGGTTCTGATAAGCATCATGGAAAAACACAGAAAGCAGTGAGTTGTGCTAAAATTGTCTTCTCCTGCACTCTCTGCTGTTTGGATTTATGCAGCTGGCATCCTCTTGCTGAATACACAAGAGCATTTGAACAAGAAGGTAAAAAGGAAGAGGAAGAGCAACTTCCTTGGAGTCTGGCATTCTTCCAGAAAGCCAGGAAGAAATTCTCAGCATGTAAACACTATAAAGGAAAGTGAATGACAAAACAAAACACACAATTGGGCTGATCAGTTCTGAATAATGAAACAAAACACATAATTATGATGATAAATTCTAAATATATGATAATCTTGGTCTAACTACATGACATTTGCACCTCACTTATGAGTCCTACAACTGATGTTTGAGGAAATTAGAAGGACTTTACTCATCAAAAAGTGAAACCTGACTTCACATAAACATATGGTTGCATGGAAACACAAGCAGGGAGAAGAACTTCCTACCAGTAAAAAACTGACAAAAAATCCAAAGCAAGCTACACTATATCTAATCCTATCTATCTTTAAGTGACCCAAGGAAATATATTATAGCCTAAGATAAGCAGTCACAGTTTATTACAGAAACTACATATTTATAGGGAAATTTAGGGGGTTTTATTCAAAATGTGAAGGAAAAAAAAATGAAGCAAGAATGTTTTTTCTTTCATTCCATGAGGATAATAATTATAGACTGTGATCTCTTCTGAAGTGTACATCACTGAATCCAAGAACAGAAACTAGTTTTGAAACTATTATGCTATATAGTCTATGAAGGATACATGGGTTTCCAGAACAGATGATTAATGAGAGAATTCATATCAATATTTATGATAATAATTATCTAATTATTATTATTATTATTATTGGTATATTTTATTAGTTGTGATATTAAATTAATATCCTGATTTTAATTTTGTGTATGTTTTGGCTGAGATAGAGTTACTTGTCTTCACAGTAGACTGTACGGTGCCATGTTCTGGATTTCTGACCAAAACACTGCTGACAACACCTACATGTGTTACATATTTCTAAGCAGTGCTTGCACAGCCTCAAGGCCTCTGCTTCTCACACCACCCCACCCCACTGACAAAGCTGGGGGTACAGAAGACGTTGAGAGGGGACACACTTGGGACAGCTGACCTCAAACTGACTGAAGGGATCTGCCATACAACATTATGTCATGCTCAGCATATAAAGCAGAGGGTAGAAGAAGGAAAGGGGGACATTCAGAGTGATAGCATTTGTTTTTCCAAGTCCCATGTGACACATGATGGAGCCCTGCTGCCTGGAGATGGTGGAACACCTACCCACCCACAGGATGTGGTGAATGAATTTCTTGTTTTACTTTGCTTGTGTGAGTGGCTTTTGCTTTCCTATGAAATTGAATTTATCCCAATCTATGAGTTTTCTCACTTTAATCATTCTGATTCACTTTCCTCATCCTACTGTGGCGGAGTGATCAAGTGAGTGTGTGGGGCTGAGCTGCCTGCTGGGGTTAAACCACAACCAGCTTAAAATTATTCTGGTAACAAGTAAACCACTTTTTTTTCCCCTTCATTATACTACAACAACCACTTTTGTATCGTAAGTGGTTTTTTTCTTTATTTTCAAATCACCTTTGGTGGTGGGAAGGCAGACATTCAGATTTAAAGGGAGTTGAGACACAATTTCAGCTATTAAGTGAAGCCAATTGCTTTAGTCATTTTTGAGGTATACACTGCTTTGTAATTCAGACATACAAAAAATTTTAAATTTTTAAGCAAAAATGTGTATATAATCAAGCAAAATAAATATGTTTAGTGTGGATATTGTAAGAGAGCAGAAAATCAAGAACAGCATAAGTAGCTCAGGATGTTCTGGCTGAATCTAAACTTAACACTCTTAGAACATGACTCCATGTGCTGCCCAGTCCATGTGTCCTGTTTCCTGTCTCAGTTTATCAGGACACCAACAAGAGAAGTATAGGAAACGTCTCTCTGTTGCCAAAATACAAAACTTGCATCATGTTGGGAATGTGCTCTGTGATATTTGCAGAGTTGGTATGTCCCATGCTAGAGATACATGCAGCGTCTGGCTCTTGCTCCACAGTAAGGAGAAATTTGATAGTGATGGAATGAAAGGATTATCTCTTCACTTGAGAACAAAGAAAGTCATGACCCATTGCAGTAGCTGTTACTCAAGGATACATTCTTAATCCAATATATCTGAACAGTCTATTAAAATGACCCAAGAAAGTATGGAAAGTTAGGCAAGGAAAGAACTATAATGTGACAGGTACAATAAGAAGCAAATCTTAAATTTTTCTAATTCTTTAACATTTAGGATTTTTTTCTAGAACTGTAAGAATCTCAGTAGTTAGTAGTTGTAAAGCTCACATAGCTACAGGTGTTAGTTTACTTTCTCTCTAATAAGACACAAAATTTATGAGCCTATCTAAAGAAAACTGTAGCCATCAGGCATTGAATACAGACTGAGCTTTTCTGTAGCTAATCAAAAACCCATATGTTCTTGCTGAATAGGACAAATGGTCTTATAAATTAATTTCAGTATTTTCAGGCAGAAGGCATCATGCTTAAATATTTTTCTTGAATGTATGTCATCAAATAAAAGAATGCAAGCTGAAATTAGTACTTCTCTTATTAAACAGGTACACAGCTGAAACCTTCTATATAGTAAGATCAAACAGACTTTTAATAACTGGCATTGGATGCTAAGTTGTATCCACAATATAATATATACAGTTATATATATATAATGTCTTCAACAGATGGCCCAGGTCAAATCTAACCCCAAATCTAAAATACCATACAGTTTAGGAAATCCACATACGATCAAGAAATATTGCTCTAAACCAATGTAGCGTACTTCTGTAAAAAAGACACTAGAAATAGATTAGTATCAGACCATCTGTACTATTAGGTATTACAATTGGAAACCCTGAATCTACAACTGGTCACTCATGTATTAACTTTACCAAAACTAAGCATGCAAGCTTTTAAAACTGTATCAACAGAGTCAATTTACAATGAGTCAATAAAATTAAAGTCCATCAAAGAGAACAGAAAGGGAAATAAAAGCTCTACTGATTTTAACAGAAGAATTTGTTTCCATTTCTTCCCAAACAATGATACTTATTTTTTTTATCGTGCACTTATTTTAACATGCCCAATAATAACAGTTTCTAATGGAAAATTTCTCAGAGGTACCTAGATCTGAACAGATGATTACATGTCAATGTTTTTTTCCTACACAACACAAGGTAATGGATGATTAGATAGGTGAAAGGATAGATAGAAAGCAGTAGTATGTGTGTGCATATAAATGTTCATGAATAACAAGAAAGTTTTGTAGCAATCCCATTAAATGCCAAAAAGTCTTCTAGAGTAGATGTTAAATACAAACTAAAAAAAAAAAAAAGGAAAAAAGAATCCAGGACACAGGGACACATAGGATGCTGTCTTTTAGTAATCTTTGGTTTTGACGATGAAAAATTGAGATTTGTCATCCATTTATACAGTGACTAATGAGCTAATAAATTTACAGACAGATGAATGCAGAATTCTTAATTTCTCTTTAAAAAGGTGGCTACAGCCTAAATGAATTATTTTAATAAACTAGGGAATACAATAAAACACAATAAAACCCATAAATATTGTGGAAGGACTATGTTTTCAAGAACGCTACCCAACCCTTATAAGCATAAATGAGACTGTTTCCTGTGGTGCATTACTCATGAGTATAAATACTTTCTCTTTTAGCAAAGACAAACTTTTAAAAAACAAAGTAATTTCTAAAAGTTGTGTATTATAAATCCTTTCACACATGGAAATTGTAAGGGATTATAGATTGTAGTCCATATTATAGTAAGAAAGAATTATTATCCTTCATGACTGAGCAGGTAATTTCATTCTTCCTTCTCTCCTTTGCCTTCCTATTCTTCACCTATGAATCCTATTTTTCTTGTAAGCTCCTTGAAGCAGGAATTATTTATATCTATATTTTAATCCTCCAGTATTGACTGGGGACTGTAGGAACAATTGTCATGCAGATACAACAAATGGATGTACAGATAGTCACAGCTGAAAGTGTCATACCTACTCTAGTGTTGCAGTTACCTATGCTTCTTGGTTTAGAGCATGTGCTACAACAGGAAAACTGATCTTCCTTTTGTCAAAAATCCTCTGATAATTTCTAATAGTTTCTAAAGTTCACTACAAGCTTACTTCATTTATTGTCCTTATCACTCCACTCCTCCCTTTCTGTCTTCACTTGCCTGCCTTCTGTCCCTCTACAACATATTGCTACTGTAGGAGGTATTCACACTGTCTAACTTTAGTCAACTAATTTAGGGCTCTGAATCACCCTCTTGGAGTACCTACATCTCATAGAATATGACTATATATGGAATAGACACTTTTAAACTCAGGTGTTCTAATATGTACTTTTTTCAAACACTCAAAGTAGCATGGCCCAGGTGATATTGATATTCCACTACATAAAGCAGTGTCTGTCAACAGTAAGCAAATTTCTTAAGTGACATGTTACAGGTATTTTTGCACTTGCTTGGCAAAAATTTCACTTTCCTTTTTTCTCACCTAGATTTAATGCATGCAGTAAGCATGCTATCTGTGGTAAAGTATAAAAGAAAAAAAAAAAAATATTAAATGCAAATAGTATCTACTCATGGAATTTGCTAAAATATCCAGAGAATTTAAAAATCAAATGCCTTCTCAATAAATTGCTGCATTCAGCCAAGGAGGCTGCAGCTGTGAGTAAGACAGTACATCAGTCCCATGCCCAGGCACTTCCTGACCTTTCTTTTGAGACTGTCAACAAGGGTGTCAATTAGAGCAATGATTTAGAGCAACACATTTTGCATTCTTCTAAACAAAACTGTTACCAAGGCGACAAAGATCATGCATTTTGCTTGATTCTGGATGCCCAATTGGCTCAATACAGATCTTCCCCTGACAACCACTTTGGTAAGCCTCAAGATGAGAAGCAGGTAAGTGCACCACCCACATACTTTTTTTTTTATCTCTTTGGACACAGAAAAGCTTATACTGTAAATATCTGAAGGATTTCCTGGTACAATGTTGATTTTGTTTAGCTTATCCTCTCCCACATACAAACTCAACCATCTAAGAAATTACTAAATTCTTTTTGTATCAGGACAATGATAAAACTATTTGTTTCCATATACCACAACTAATATATGGCCATAAATTATGCATCCTAATTCAACATGAGAGCTGCAAGCCAGGTAAAAACTTAGCTTCTGAAAGCCTCCCCTTCAACCAAGCCATAATAGATGGCTGAAGCAACAAATGAATCAACTATCAAATTATTCATTTAAAGAATGGTAAATGAGACAATGATGAGAAAATGAAGAAAATTTTTTGTGTCTCAGTTGAAAAAAGAATGTATGAAATTCTGATAAAACTTAGAGAGGCAAGATGAAAACAATGTATAGTTGAATGCAAACTGTCCATAGGATAAAAAAGAAGTGAGTTATGTACCCAGAGTAGGAAAAAGACTAGGATACAGGTCTTAAGATTAAACTTTATCTGGAGTTGCATTAGCAGGATATATGTCGATGATCTCACAAACAATATCATATAAAGACCACAAATCTATTTTGAGTGTACAAGAAAATCTTTAGCTGACACAGGCATACGATGAATTACTTTGAAAGAAGTCAGGCATTTCTATATGTGGTTCACTAAACTTAAAAAACCCCATATATCTAACAATTACTATTACTTCATATATATCTAAAGTTCAATCAAAATAAGTGGAACTATTTTTACTCAACACAATATTGTTTGCCCATCCTGATCAGACCTGCTTCTCCCACAGCAATTACTACGAACTGATTATCTAAGGAGAATCACAGGATATGGAACAACACAACACATGTCCAAGTAGGTTTTTAGTACAAGAAGTATTTCAAACTGTATCTGTAGTAGGTTTTCAGTAGAAGCATTTCAAACTGGATCTGTATTAAGGCACACCAACCGACATTCATGATAGAACTTCTTACTTGGATTTACCAGATCCTGGGAAGAACTTGCATAACATACTCTACTTTAAATTTCATATTTCTCAGTTAATGTTATGAAAAATACTTCAAACATTGGGCTAAAATTTACAAGGCAGTTCAGAGATGTTTGCATGCAAACTAGCTACTGCTACATTAAAATTATTTTACAGTTAGTCACAGGTTTAACAAGTTTCTTTACCAGTTGTCTCTTTTTAAAAATAAGAACTATGTCTTTTGGGGGTAAGGGGGGGTCGGGTTTTTTTTGGTCTTATGGTGAGAAAAGTGTATTGTATAATAGCAAGCTATGATGTATCATCAACACTTCTTGTACTTTAAATCTTTAATTGCTTTTCTAAAGCTACCCTGGGATTAAAAAAAAAAAAAGGTACCTTGAAAATACACACAGTTTTGAAGTTATAAAAAGAAGCTAATTGAACAGATTAAAAAAAAATAAAGAAAAAGACAGTATAAACTTTACTGCTTTTCTCTTCAGGGATTTTCTTCTCCCCTTGCCCCCTGCAGCTCTAACTTACTATTGCATGAACAGAACTATGTTTTATCTGCTTAATGGAATATGAATTGGAACCTAAAGTTAAAGGCCAATCTGATTGTGCTGTTCAAAATCAATGAAATCTGAAATTTAAAAAAAAGAAACAAGAGATGAACAACGAAAAACCAGTTAATGAATGATGGTATCACAGCTACCATTGCTTTCAAATGACAAGGCAGTTAAATTCTACTGAGCTGCCCACTATAGACTTGCCTTTAAAATAAAAGTATTATTCATTCAGTAGGATTGGGTTTTTTAAAAATTACAGAGATAAATACAACATAGAAATCTTCAGGCTAGAGAACATTTTGAATTTTATTTACATTCTCTTTTGATATGGTTTTACAATAAATGGTCAGTAAGAGTTTGAGAATATACCACAAAATTTTGCAATACTGTATTTAACTTTGATAAGAAAGAAAAGATTAAGTATTTCTACTGATTCAGCCCTGGATTCCATACCAATTGGGAAAATTCAAAGGAGGCACCCTGGGAGTTATTCATACACCATTCACACACAGCATTCACACACCTGTTCATGTTCACGGGTTGTTAATGATACACTTATATACTTAAAAAAATACTTAATATGGAAGAAAATGTTATGGACATCTTGTGCATAGGCAAGACCAAAGTCTCTTCTGAAATCTTTCTTAGTATGAAGACAGAAGTTTCTTTTACTAGGATTTAGCTAGAAGAGCATTTTCTTGTCTAACAGATAAATGACATGATACTTTGTATGTTACCTGTCAAATACTTGATTTGATAGATTCTCCATTTCTCAAAGTATGTTACGGAAAAAAAAATTTTGAAGTTAATGCAATATTAATGTATCTGTCCATCCAGCTTTAGTGTTTTCAGCTGTTTTCTTCTGGGAACCATATATAATTCTGCTCTGAGAGATTTGACTGGATGGTTTAAGGATCACGGTTTGTCTTACGTAGAAAAGTATAATTAAAAGTGTCAGGAAAAAGTCAATGTCTTTGAAAAATAGAGTGCCGTCATAAAAAAAAGAACCACAAAATAACAGTGAAATCCCAAGTGATTTGAGAGTGTTCATAAAAAACAGCTTTTCAACAGTATCTTTGTCATATTTGGATGAAATCTGAGTTCCACTTTAACTAAAAAACAGGATTCCTGTTGGTTTTTATTGATATCATTTTTAATTTTAAGTGATATTGTAAGAACTAAATAGAAAAATTACATATATTTATGTGTCTGTGATTGTATATATGTCGAAAATCCCCAGTAAGTGCAGCAAAAAATTATCACTTGATCAAGCTCTTGATCAAGTATATGACAGCTGAGTATCTCACACATATACTTCTACAGCTGTAAACTTCAGGTAAAAAAAAGAAAAAAAAAAGAAAAAAAAAAAAAAGAAAAAAAAAAAAGAAAAAAAGCTAAATTCAGAAAGGTTACCTTTTATGCCTCATAATTCTACTAGGTTGCTTAGCCTAAAGAAAAAATAAATCATAATTATATTAGGGATTATATGAAATTGAAATGCAGAGGTACAAAAACCACCACCCAATCCTGCTCCCTGTAGTTATGTAAACTCCTATGATCCTAATTTGATGTTTTTCTCATCACAGATTTCAGGATGAAACTGGACTTCCTAAATAAACAAGTATTTTAGACAATATCATCCTTAGCAGGATTCATTACTTGGGGCTAACAGCATGGAAGGATGGAAAGTATTAAAACATTCTATTTGAGAAATGCAGTGTCTCTTATGGCTTATGATATCCCACTACACTGGGAAACATAGGTGGATGCATGGCCTTTAAAGGAAAATAGAGAACCAAGAAGCCTGTCTGAAAATGTGATAATCTAAATATATTTAAATACATTCTAGAGGACAAGAAAAGAAAAAAAAAACTACAAAGAAAGAAGTACAGATTCTTCCCTGAAATGTTTTAAGAATACAGGTTTATTTCCAACAGGATTTTAATACTTATTTATTGATATATTTTATCATGATGGGTTTACATGAAAAATAGTGGGCTACAGGCTTTGTTTAGTGAGTAACAGCTTCCTAGAGGTGTTGAAAAGTATTCTGTGACATTCTCCCAAATAGAAAAGCACCATTGAAAAGGCATATATTTATCTCTTAATACTACCTGAATGTACACACATTTCAAGACATATTAATCCACAGCAATTGCAAAGCACAGATATTTTCAGTATGAAGCCAGCACCAGGCACAGTATTGTCACTGTTTTCCATATGCATTGTTTCCACAAAACTCTGCCGCCAATCATTTAATGTTATTTTCTTAGGTTTGGCTGGCAAACTGTGAAGACTGACACAACTTTTTATTAGGTTGCTGCTTATTTTGCAAATCTATTGTGAAAAGCATTCAGCTTTGAATTGTTGCAGTGAGCTTATATTTTTGGTATAATTTTTTCCCTCTAAATTAACTATATGACACACAGTATAGTTTCTGTTCTTATATTTGATGCAAAAGTGTCATTAATATAACATTACATTCACTAATAGGCGTGACTGTACAGTTTATATTCTATCTCTGTCACTTTCTTATGCTGCACAAGCCCCGTGGTATTTTAGAGCCTTCCAAAATTAAGTGAAGAGCACTGAGTTTTCTTCCTATTCTTCCTTCAGATAAGAAACTCTATTTATATTTTCAGCTGTGCTATATTATTCAGGTAATTTTTGTGTTGCTATGAATGAATGAAAAGGTCACAGTGGCAAGTTTTATTGTTACTCTCTTATAATTCTGCATCCTATGTTTTACTGTATCATAGTAACTTGCTAAAGGAAAAATAATATGTGTAGTATAAATACTCTTATGCACAGAGATATATATGTGTGCATATATATATATGTATGCATAATTGGTCCATAGATAGCTAGTTTATATTCCATGTTCTCTCTTCTCATCAAGCACCAGCACTAGTTACTGAGGGGTTACTTGCATTTTCACAGGCTCGCTCACAAATTAAATACTTGATACCTTTTGTCACCTGTTAACTGTTGTCAACCTCTGTTACACCCAAAATAGTTTGGATTTGGGTTGGGTGAACTACAGTATGGAAAATGCTGGATAAAACTATGGGAATATCACAAAAAGTTCTAGCTGTCTTTATAGCGCCTTTACCAAACAAGTAGGTCTGAGTTGCAGGTGTCTGATCACATTGCCCACCAATATGTTCAGGATCTCTTTTAATGTCCATTCTGAGTTCAAGGCAGTGGAATGCATCTGTGCAAGGTGTCCCAAGCAGTCTGAGGAGCCTTCTCTGTGCAAGCAATCCTCTTGGTGAAGAAAGGTGGTGAAGTCTGTTGCATACTGTAGGCAGTCAGAGTTGATGAAGCACACATAGACTCTCTCAGGGAGAGGATGGAGAACACTTGAGAGAAAGAGAGAGAGATACCAGGAAATAAGCAGGCCTAGGGGAGGTCAGGATGTATAAAGCCTCAATATAAGTTTGCCCTTCCCCTTTCCAACCAGAACTTTAGATATTCCAAATCTTAAAATATCTTGGTTCATATCAGATTGTGAAAGAAAGTCTTGAAAATTAACAGCTGTCTAGACCACACCACTAGTTTGCTTTTTCCTTATTTTCACACAAAGTATTAGGTATAAGAAGTGGACTCATATACTCCTGCCTAATTAGACTGATTATATTCCTGATTTTTAGGATTATCGCCAAGACAATTCTAAGAACTGTTATGTTAAAAGCTTGTTCCCATCTTGATTTTGAATGTGTCTGCTCAACATGATGAATTAATTACTTTTCCATCCTCTGTCCTTAATTTCCATACTTGTGGTTACAAACAGGATAATTATTTCTCAAATATTTAGCTTTAATTTTGAAGGCAACTTGGCCCTTAACCTTGTTAGAGTAATTGAATAAATGTGTCAGAACAATGTTCCTCTCAAGAGACTCAGTCCCCATCTCAGTCAGAGACTAAGTGATTTTGGGATAGGATGCAAAATGAAGCAAAACTTTTCTCAAAGATTAAAAAACCAAAAGCATATATATTGTCAATTTTCACTATAACAAAAACTCAACAGCAGGGTGCTTCAAGGCACCATACAAGGACCAAGTGCTCAAAATGTATTAATTAATGTGAAAAAAAGAAGTGAACAGCAATTTAGTAAAATTTATAAATAAGAAGAATATCCTGTTAAACAAGTCTAAAGACAGGAAACCTAAGAGAAAATTGGGTCAGGGATATGGGTGGCCATCTTAAAAGATGTGAAAATAATTTATTTAAATGCAAATAAGGCCTATTGAGAAAACAAACAATCAAACAAAAAGAAATCCAAAAACCCAAACCCAAAACCAAAACAAAGAAACCTAAACCTGTAACAGATCATTTGCTTTATCAGAGATGTAAATTACTAGTACCATCTTATAAAAAACACATGGGTCTCACTGCAGAGCTCAATGCAGAGCCCTGCTTGATGAGCAGCTGCAGTCAAAAAAGCACATAAAATTTTCAGATGAATAAGAAATGAACTGGGGAATAAGAAAGAAAGAAAATATGTCATTATATGAATCAATAATTTCTCTTCTCTGGAATAGTGTGAAATACTGGTCACCACATCACAAATAGATATTACTGAATTAGAAGGTATTCATAAAAGAGTGATTGTAGTAATTAGGCATATAGAGACGCCTTCATATGAAAAGACTGAAAAAACTGGAATTGTTAACCTTAGGAAAAAAAAAAAAGGATGAATAAGGAGGGATATGATGAAAGTATAAAAATGGTAAGTGGCAAAGAGAAAATAGATCAGGAGCTTCTGTGCTCCTGTGTCTCATAATTCAAGAACAAAAGGACACTAAGTGAAAGTGAAAAGCAGCAGCTCCAAATCTGATAAAAGAACATACTTTTTAATGCAGCACATAATTAGATTATGGAATTCAGTGCCACAGGATGTCACTGATGTCAGGACTTTACCAAGACTCAAAGAAGGACTTGGCACTTACAAGTCTTGATATTCTTGGCAATTTTATGCTAACTGTTAAAAGATTTTGAAAGAGAGGTTATGTGCCATATTTCATGATTTAAAAGACAATAATTTAAAAAAGAATTTGGAGAAATGTTCCCTCTAAGTGAATTTTCCCATCTCTGGCTGTTTGATTATTTTGTTCTTTTCTTTGCTTGGTATGCTGGCATTTTTGCTTGAGACATCTGGGCAGTCTTGGAGAGAGGCTGTATAATAATGAATCACTATTCTGTTCTAATTACTATTATCCCAGTACTACCCCAGTATCTTAGTATCTCCTATAAAATCTTAGTACAGGACTTTGGGCTTTCCTTTTGCAGAATAATTGTCTTATGCTCTATTGTATTCCATTCCAGTAAACCAACTGGATTTGTCACCCATTGTCAATTAGTATAACCATTGCTGTAAGCTACATAGCATTGTGCCTGTGTTTGCAGCAACTGCGAAACTTCTACATCAGAACCAAATACATTTTTATTGTGACAGCTATACAATTGATTCTGTGTGTCCCAATTGTCTTCCAGCCCTATCTTAACCTCCAGCTACGCTACTGACATCTTGCTTCACATCCTGCAGCTGGAAAACATATGCAATGTCTCTAAAATAGAGGCACTCTAGTTTTTAAACTTCCTATTCTCCACAGCTTACTTACCACATTTTTCTCCTTTCTGCCTGCCTGGCTGCTCAGAGAGATAAAGTATCCTTGTTCCCATTTTTATTCTATATTATTTCTTTTCTAATTCATTAGCTTTTTCTTTACTTAGCTTTTTCTATATGAAAGCTTTCAGTGCAGGTAAACAATGACAGGTATAAGCATAAAAGAACTCCTCAGATCAGATCTGATAAGTGAAAACAATTGAAAACGAAGTGTGAGAGATACTTGTAGAGGCAAGATCGCAGATTTTGAATAGCATTTTCAAACAGCTCTTCCTCCCACTGTTATTAATTTCATTACATTCTCAAAGCTGGCGGGGAGGGAGGCAGGAAGAAAACCTTTAAGTACCTACCTATGTAGCCAACAAAATACCTGCTAAATGCTGTGGGGTTTTAGGGGTAACTACACAGTAAATGAAGATGTTGGGGATGGGGGCACTGAGAGCAGCTGTGCTTGTAGGGCCAGCTGAGGGACTGTACGTGCCTTGATGAGAAGCTGAATTCAGACAGTGCTTACAAACTGGGCACCACAGAGGGACTGTGAAGATACCAAGGGATAACACCTGAAGGAAGACTGGAAGCCCCAACTGGGATAAGATGTGACTAGCTACTGCACAGAAAATGTGGTATGTTTTGTCTTCTCTCCCCCAACAACTTCCATCATAGAAGGTCTCCAAGATTCAATGTAGCAGGTTACTAGATAATCCCCTCAAAGTCCTCCTTCCCACAAAAGGCTAGACCTTTGAAGGTCCCTTCCAACCTGGGCTGTTGTGTGATTCTATGAATTGGCACTGTATATATTACTACACTGCTTTAGCACTGACTGTCCTGAACTGTCACATGCACGCCTCACTAACCAAATATAGTTATATAATTATTTTTTCTTTTTTCTATTTCAGGATAAAAATATTAAAGTAGCAAAACATAAGTAATGTTCTACCTTGCACAAAAGTGGGCTGGTATATCACACACAATGCTACAAAGCACCACGCAGATTACATATTTGTGTTGTCTTTGGGACATCCACATTGAACTCATATGGTTATGGTTTAGATATGCCTGAGGGTTTACAGTTAGTCTGCAAGACTGGTTTTAGGCTGAGTTCAATCCACAGGACACGTACTGAGGACATTCAGGCATAAATATGCTATTGTAGTACAACATTTAATAACAAAAGAGGAGGAGCTGGTTAGCAACAGTAGGGAATTTAATTTTAAAAGCCTGGAAGGAATGGATCCTATATTATGTGGGATAATAAAAAGCATGAATATTGCTAGTCTCACAGGAATACAAGAGTTTTTTCCAATCTATGAGTACTTACAAACACAAACTCCAAATAATTAGTATGTTTATTGTTCATCTTTTAAATGTTTAAGACTTAATTCTCATTGATTACAATTCCTCCATCATGAAACAAGGAAATATCTTTAATTTGAAAGACACCTACTAGCAAAATAGTGCATTTTTTTTTTCTTTTTAAGTACTACCTAAATGAAAAAAAAACAAAAACCAAAAAACAACTGACCCACAAAGACTATATTTTCCGCCATATTTTGGCCATTTTATTTTATGGAAACTCACCTAATTTTAACTTATCTTTTGTGGGAAATATGGTTATTTAATTCATGTTTTATAAATAATTATAGATTGGGAACTGTGATATATATTATATAAAGATATGTATGTGTCTGCTCAACCCGCACGTTTCACGAACTTCTGGAAAGCACCTCCCTTATCTTCCGGGTTCCAAAAATGGAAGGTGAGAACGACTTGCTCCTGCCTACGTGCAGCTCAGCTCATCGGGACTCGCAACGGTCAAACGCTACACCGGTCATCACACACCTCTACGGCAGTTACTCAAAGCAAGGACTAACTCTGGACATTAGCATTTGAATGTGCCCAGGGACCCTTTCGGGATTTAATGTAAATAAAGTTAATGGTCGATGATTAGAGAAACAATGGGAGGAAAGTTGCCGAGGGGGAAACTAAGTGTATTTAAGTTGGGTCTTTAGGTGGGCAAGTTTGTGAACCCAGCTAGAGGCACTGGCTGCCAGGTCCTGTGTCCCTGGGGTCACCCTTGACTCTGCTTTTCCCGGGAGAACTTCGGTCAAGTAAGTTTGCTGTTCGTGGGGTTCGTATTGT
Organism: Prinia subflava; assembly: GCF_021018805.1. Classification (NCBI taxonomy): domain Eukaryota; kingdom Metazoa; phylum Chordata; class Aves; order Passeriformes; family Cisticolidae; genus Prinia; species Prinia subflava. The sequence goes on from NC_086249.1 coordinate 53,983,517, forward strand.
TTTGTTTTTATTGTTTGAAATTGTTATAATTTGGTTCTAAATTTTGTGATTTGGATATTAATAAACCAAACTATTGAATTTGGCAATAAATTTGTCCTGGCGTTTATAACAATTTTGGCGCCCAACGTGGGGCCAGTTTTGAATATTCTACGGATCCCTGCTTCTGACCGGGGGGCGCCCCGCCGTAAAAAGCGGCCTGGCAGAGCGGGTAAGTCCGGAAGAACGAACTGGCTTTACGAACCCAGAACCCACAACAGCAAAGGAATTAGGCATTAGGACAAGCTAGCTTGGGGGGGCTCGGGAACTCAGCAGGGGTTTTCCCCTGGAACCGCGGTATTGTTTCACTCGTAAAAATCTAAGTGCACGAAGAATCCACGCAGGAAAAGGACCGTAAGTATAGCGTGGTTGAGTGGGGATGACCAAGTGCTTGAGAACGTGTATGTGTGTGTGAGTGTGTGTGTGAATGAGACGTGATTTATCACGAAGCGAGAGCGGACCTTAAGGTCGCGTTTCCGCTGCTCCCGCGAGGGACACGGCCGACCGACGGGGAAGCGATTGGAACGCGTGATATTTCGCTTCGTGTGTGAGTGCTACCCGACGGGGTGGGGGAGGTCACCAGGGGGTCCTGAAGGAAAGAGGACGTCCCTTTTTGAGTTCGGGGACGAGTAAGCCTTCTTGACCGCGACCAGGGGGGTCGCTTAATTTTTTCGGTGGCGGTTACAGAGCCCCGCCGTTAACCGAACATCCACGGAACGGTCATCCGTTGGATCATTAAGTTAACGGCATCGAGTTCGGAAACTCGGGATTTAATTTTTGGTATCCCATAACTTCTGTGCCACGGGGAGTATGGGATCAGATCTCAGCAGAGATCGAGAGGATTCCTTAAGGGAAACCTCAGCGAGGGCTGCTCTTGAAATTCCTCGGAAAAGTCCATTAGGAAAGTTGTTGCAAGGTTGGCAAGAATGCCCAATTAGGAGAGGAGCATCTAAAGATCGGATGATTTATTTGTGTATGAATGTTTGGGGAGGAAAGGAGATAGGACCTAATATTATATGGCCTGTGTTTGGTACTTTTGACGAATGGGCGTGGGAAGCTCTGTGGGAACATGTAGCGAAGAAGAAAAGGAGAGAATTTGAGGAATTGGCATATGTTCTGTTATGGTATGAGGTACGAGTAAAGCTGTGTTCTGAGGAAAGGGAAACACGGAATGAACTGGACTACGGGATAAACTTCTCTCACGGCTCGGTGGCCCCCGTCCTGCCAGCCCCTACCCCTACCACTTCCTCCTCCCCGGCCTTCTCAGGGGCAGAGTTAGCACTGCCATCCGAGACCCATGCGGAGCCCTGAGCTCAGCGGCCACTCCAGAAACCTCCCTCCCGTTCAAGGAGATTCCCGAGAGGGAATCCTGCCCCCGTTTCTGGTCCTGACCCCGCACCTCGGCCACCGACGCTAAAATATGGAGAAAAAGAGAAGAAGGGTAAGGAGATCTTGAAGAGCCTGGGAAGGATTCGGGGTGGGACAGTTGGTGTGAGAGCAAGAATGGCCCGGGAGGAAAAATGGGGGAAAAGAAGCATTCCCGTAAGAAATTTGACAGTAGAGCAAAACAGAAATTACCAAAGGTGAATTGGAATGCATTAGAGAATAACTAGTGGTGTTGGGAAGCGTGCAAATTAGAAATGCGAGAATTCACGTGAGTCTGCAAAAGGAGAAAAAGATAGAAAAGGGATTAAAAGGAATCTTGCCTACTCTTTTCCTTGGTGGTGGTAGATCTTTTACTTCAGGCTGAATACATTTTGGAGACTCCCTAGAGTTGTGTATTTTGCTTTAAGAGTTTTTTTTTCTCCTGGACGAGATCGGCGGAGTTGTGTTTTTTTTTTTCTTTTTTTTCTTCTTTTCACTAACGTGGGAATGGAACGAAACCCGCCCCTTCCCGCAAGCGGCAGGGCGAGTCAGTCCATGGTTGCCGGGAGACGAAGGAAAGCGGCAGCTTTAAAGTGATTAGACGAGGCTGCCCGGGACAGAAAACCGCCCTGTAAGGCGAAATAGGAAGCAAAAATGGATAAAAGTATTGAGAGAAGAGACCAAGAATGAGAGCTATACTTATGCGTAGGAAATACCTAGGTGTTTGTTCTTGAAAAGCTGAAAATATATCTTCCTTTTAGTTGTCTGTCTGCTGCATGTGAGGATTTTGTGCAGATCAAAAAGTTGATAGTATGGTGGATGTAGCTCATCCATGTTTAAAACAATTGCTACATTTTGAATTCGGATTGTTAGCTTGAGCAGGAATATGGCATTTGTGTTGGCAGACAGTGTACTGCAAAGGTTTTGTGTGTTTCAGTTTTTCTTTCAAAAGGTTGAAGCATGTGGCCGGTGAAGCCAAAATTAGAGTGGCTGTTGAGAGGCAGGAAACTAAATTTTTCTGTCGAGATAGTGTTAGAATGGTAATTGGAGTCAGGATTCTAGTATTAAGTTGGGAAAGTGGTATAATTCTCTGTGTTGGTAGTTACAGGATTTTTCTTTATTCTTTGCAGTTCCTATTCTGTATGTATTTTATCTAGTTGGGAACCGGGATTCTTAATTTTAATTATTGACTCCTTAGAAGGAGATGGTTTGTGTTGTCCCTTTAATATTATGTCTTCTTACTTGCTCCTCAATTTGGAGGATGTGAACCTTGAGGTTACCCTGGTGCCTGTGTTTTCAGGGGTAGAGAGTAAGTGATGTATGAGAGGCAGCATTTTGTCACCGGTGTTAAGTTTGGTCAGTGTTTGCTTGTGTATTTAAGTTTAATAATACGCAAGAATAGATAGCAAATACAGGAGCTTTACTTTGGGAATTAGGCACAAGTTATCTCGAGTTTGTTTGTTAAGAAAGGCTAAGTTTGTAAAGTTTTTTTGGACTAAAGTAAAAAGCAGTAGTGTTAATGTTCTGATAATTGTACTAGATAAAGCTGTCTGATTACCGGGGCCTGATGTTTACAGTGACTCCTGGCTTTAGAAAACTTTTCTGGGCTTTAAGTTCCGAATTTAAGTAATGTATGGTTTATTACAGAGTAAGTTCTGCTCTTTGTAATAGTTTCTTCTATTTGGTGTGCTTTGTTTTTTTCTGTCTTGTTAAAATACTCCCCCAGGATTATGGGTGAGGTCTTAAGTTTTTCTCTTAATTTGTACAAATTTTGCTTACTGCTCACTGATTGTTTGAATTGGCTCTCTGATGAAGTGAAGAAGTCACTTCAGCTACTGCTGCAGGATTGTATCTTGCCACGCTGAAATAGGGGTCTGCAGCTGATCCTGTCTGTGAGAACAAACCAAAATAAGAAGTGTCGCCATCAAGCTAACAGCAGAGCTGAAAGGTCCGATAGTGCTTCTGGAATTGTGTTAATTTTGCTGATCATTAGGGGTGGCTGAAGCAAGGGTGAGAAGCAGTTGTGAAGGCAGATGCTTCTTGGGGGCTGAGTGAGAATGGCCATGGCAGGGTGCACATCGAAAATAGGGACAAGGTGGTCCCATTGTCTCACTCAAGTTGCGTCCTTCTTTTGGCTGTGTGTATCTGAGAATGTGCTGAGTAGGGGTCTGGAATATAAATTTGTAGTTCAGTTAATTAGCAGTAGTGCAGACTCATTACACTGAGACTGTAGAAACTGAGTGAGGATGTGTGTAACCTTAACAGCTGATTGTCCTGGAAACTGCTGTTGTCACCGAGCATTGTAAGATACTGGGTTTTATGAATGTTTGTCTGTATGCCAAATCACTCTGAATGTGCTGAGTTTGATTCTTGAAATAAGCCCAAATTGTTTGTGCTCATCTATGATTTTTTTAAAACTGAATTTTTCTTTAAAAAGCTAAAACCTGTGTTAATACTATGGGATTTGGAGCAGTCTTAGTGTTTATTGTTTGCTCGCTATATATCCAGTGGACATTGTCAGAAGTATTGGTAAGATGTAAAAAGAATTGTTTGTATGTTTCAGTATAAACCTCGTTTAATAAGAAGTAAAATTTTCTTTCTGATTTTTCCTGTAACAGTACAAAAAAGGGGAAAAATTCTGGATTGTATGGTACATTGGGTGAATAGTGAGGTGAGAATCATAGTGATCCAGGGACAAAATTGTTTTTATGGTAAAGGTGTGAATGTACTATTAGATAACTTGTTCTAATATTCAGATTTTCTGAATGGTAGACATGACAGGGATTCTCTCTATACAATATTCTTGTAGTATTGGGCTGGTTTGGAATTTTGTATTAGGTAAATTCAATCTGAGGAAGTTGCAAGATTTCGATGTATATTCATGAGATACAACCAGGAGATAAAGTACTGATCAGAGCTTGGAAAGCGGTGTCATTAACCCCTCATTGGGAGGGACCCTTTCTTGTCCTTTTAACTACAGATACAGCCATCCGAACAGCTGAAAGAGGCTGGACACACGCCTCCAGGGTTAAGAAACTAACAGCCCCGAGGGAAAACCCCAAATGGAAGGTCATCTCTTCCCCCGGAGATCTGAGGGTCCGGCTGCACCGAGGATGCCAACACCCTGGAAACATTAAGCTGCAGCCTAGAGGAGCCTCAAAGGAAACTTAATAACCACCCGACAAGGAGGACTGAGAGAGGGAAGGGTAACCAGAAGGAAGGTGTTAGAACATCAGGAAGGGTGAATCCGGAGCCCCAGAAATTTAAAGAGAAAGAACTCCAACCCCAAGATATCAGAAACAAATGGCAGAAGAAATATCCATGCGCTGCTCTGAACCTGGATGCCCCTGCAATCCATATATCCATTTCAAATACAATTATTGTCTTGAAATTTGGGTAGTGCACTGCAAGTGGGGGTGGGGGGGCCGCTGGGGTTATGCCCCAGGTGTTCTGAAGAAAAACAGACTCTGACTATGCGATTCTTAAACTGTGCCACACGTTTGAGATTGATAGAACCAAATTATCCCGGGTGGTATTCAATATACGAAAAGGGGTTAAAGGGAAAATTGGATCTAAAGGCCCAAGTGTTAGCCACGAAGTGCCGTCGAACTAATGTAGTGCCAGAACAAGTAAAGTAATCTCGGTGGGGAATTTTTGAAAAGGAGGTATGCCGTCCGAACCACCCCGAGGGTCCGAGCAGAGAGCCCCTGCTGTCGCGAAGAAACTTCCCCGTTGTTCAGTTGCAACCCGACAGACGCTGGGCCAGACAGAGGGAAGCTTCTGCGGATCACTCTAGGGGGTGTGAACCAGGCTGTGCGCTTGGTGAAGGGCTAGCCCTGTGACCTAAGGCTCCTCCAAAAAGTTACCCCTGTTAAGGCACAAGTAACTAGCTGGCACTCAGAGGCAGTCAAAGACATGGGAATTAGAAAGATAGAAGAAAAGCAGAAAAGGCAAACATGGTTCAGGAATCGCTGATCAGGTGTTTCTCCAAGGAGGAAAAACAATTAAGTAAAATACAAAACATGAATTAAAATTATTGACAAAAGAAAAGAAATGGGGGAATTGTGGGAAATATGGTTATTTAATTCATGTTTTATAAATAATTATAGATTGGGAACTGTGATATATATTATATAAAGATATGTATGTGTCTGCTCAACCCGCACGTTTCACGAACTTCTGGAAAGCACCTCCCTTATCTTCCGGGTTCCAAAAATGGAAGGTGAGAACGACTTGCTCCTGCCTACGTGCAGCTCAGCTCATCGGGACTCGCAACGGTCAAACGCTACACCGGTCATCACACACCTCTACGGCAGTTACTCAAAGCAAGGACTAACTCTGGACATTAGCATTTGAATGTGCCCAGGGACCCTTTCGGGATTTAATGTAAATAAAGTTAATGGTCGATGATTAGAGAAACAATGGGAGGAAAGTTGCCGAGGGGGAAACTAAGTGTATTTAAGTTGGGTCTTTAGGTGGGCAAGTTTGTGAACCCAGCTAGAGGCACTGGCTGCCAGGTCCTGTGTCCCTGGGGTCACCCTTGACTCTGCTTTTCCCGGGAGAACTTCGGTCAAGTAAGTTTGCTGTTCGTGGGGTTCGTATTGTTTTGTTTTTATTGTTTGAAATTGTTATAATTTGGTTCTAAATTTTGTGATTTGGATATTAATAAACCAAACTATTGAATTTGGCAATAAATTTGTCCTGGCGTTTATAACATCTTTCTTCTTGAAAATTTACATTGTGAAAAGAAGTAGGAGACCACCTGATCAGGAAGAGCAGATTTACCTAACTGTTACATTATTTTGCAACAAAAATTTTCACCTATGTGTTTATGCTCCTTTTTCAGGTCTGTCAACCTTCCTTTTGGAGTCATCTGTTCTAAATATTCTCACCAGTTAAAAAGCATGGCCTGAAGTCAAAAAACATTTTCATATGAACAATTGACACATTTACTGAAAACTGTTCTAGCTAATATGCTTTCCCCTTCTTGGCAAAGAAAAATAAATGTCACCCATCTATTAAAACAAAAGATAAAATATTTCATTATGGTTATGCAAAATTAGGTTTCCTGTATTATATTACCTCATTCATGTTACACAAATGCATGCTATCTTCTTGTTTTGCATAGTGAAGCTAAACAACACATTGTACACTGTTTTCCTATATCTCATATTAGGCCTGTGTTCTTTTGTTATGAATTGTGTCTGATATAGACAAATACAGTTCTTTTACCATTAAAATAATCTTCTTATCTTGAAAATTTAGGTCGATTAGATAGAAATGAATGAAATGAAATATGGATGTGATAGATTTCATTATTTTAGTTAAAAAGGGCACTTGGTTTTGTTTGGTGCCACTGTATACTTGATAATGTGCTTTGGAAGAAGTACCTGTGAATACCATTCCCTCTGATTCCATTATGGTAAATGTCTTAAAAACATTTGTTTAAAACATGCCTTAAAACAGAAAACAGAATTTGTGCCTATTTTAAAAGACAAAAATTAACTTGTAGAATGTTATAAGACCCCATTCAGCACTTCTAAAAAATGAACCTCCTAAACCTGGAATTTCACTTACCCAATTACAAGTTAGGTTTCAGGAGTAAAGGTGAAACTAAGAGACCTTCTTAAAACAAAGGCTTAAAGAGTTTTAGCCTCTCCAATCTATTACAACTTTATCTATATAACATAGAAAATCATATTCAGTCCTATGCAGAACTCACACAATTTCTTGTAGCTTTCTTTATACATTATTTGGGATTTGGCATACATGACACTTTATCCTCAATACAAAAGTGATTTTTCCCCCTTCGGTGCAGAGATTGAGCTATGCTTTATGGTTCTGAATTGGTTTCCCTAAGATAGAAAAGCTCCTTCTTTTCTCAGACATTTCAGTTAGGAATGGTGTGGTTGGAAGACACCAATGACAAAGTACAGCTTTTTTTATTTTGTAGTTTTTACGAGGACATAAACCACACTTCCATGAAAATAGTTAAGCAATCAGAAAAGCTTAAACATACTTAATATTAAGTCTAAACATAACTAATACCTAAGTATAGTGATAAATGTAACTTGCACTTATCATAAGTATATGATATGGCCTATGCATCTATGCCTTAAAAAAAAAGAAATCCTAAAATAAATCACAGGATCCCAGCAATAGCAAAGATAATAACAAATTCTCTGCTTCTATTGTCCTAGCATAAATTTATCTCTGGGTATTACTGCATAGAATCTAAGTTGTTACTATTCCTTTGGTCCACATTAAGATTTTCCAGTATTAAAATATAAGTAATATCATATTTGTAACTGCTTCCACAAAACCACTCATGTATCAAAATCATCCTCTATTCAGGATTCTAAAGAGAACAAGAGTCCAGATGTGGAACCCTTATCCATATAATTAATCCCATCATATTCACTACTTACTTTTAAGTAAGTAATTACTTAAGGAGTTTGTAGGCTGAGGCCTGAAATTGTTGATTTTGTTCTCAGCCAGTAATTTATGTATGTATTGTTTTCTCTTTTTAAAAATAATTTTAAATTTAAAATTTTAAGTCATTTTACATTTATCCAGGAAGATCAGTTTTGGAAATTTTAAGTTTATAAGAGGAAGTTCTAAGTTTATAAAGGGCATTACAGAGTGGTCATCTTATCCTATGCAGTGGACAATTACTGCGTAAAATATCTTGTATTTTTGATTCCCCTGAGATAAAAATTGCTACTAAGAGGAAATATGAAAATGCAAAGCAATCTCTGAGATAATAAGAGTTTTATAAACCACTGTGGAGATAGACATTCTGGATCATTCTTTTCCTTAGTTCATGAAATTCAGTGGATTTTCAGTTCATGATAACCAAAGTTCTCTCTTGAACTATTCTTCTTCATTTCCCTTCTAATCTCTGCAACTGTCAGTGTTCAGACATAAGAACATTTTTTTCCAGCTTATTCATTTCTTCCAAAAGATCGCAAAATACAAAGCAGACAATTATTTATCAAGAGATGGATGAAAGTGGACACTATTGTCACATTTTTAGTAGACTTGCAGATGACAGCAAGTTGGGTGGGAGTGTTGCCTGTTGGAGGGTAGGAAGGCGCAGCAGAAGGATCTAGAAAGGTGGATCAAGGAGCTTAGGTTAGTGGCATGAGGTTAAATGTGGCAAAGTGACGGGTTCTGCACTTGGGTCACAATAATCTCATTCAGCCCTACTGTTTTGAGTTATTTTTTAGTTATTAAGTTCTGCAATTCCTAAGTGCTAACACAGGCTTCAATTGCCACACAGTAAGTTAAAAGCCAAAGGATAAACTCTCTGCAGTAAATGAGATGATGGCTGAAGACCTGAGAGATGGCATTTGGCCAAACTGAAGATTTGTATAGGACAAACGAGGTTGAGAAGTAATCTTAATCAATAGTGGACAATTTTTGACAGAGATAATAAAAAGATGTTATTGATCTTGTCAACCTTAACATTATCTCACACTCTCCCTAATTACTATGGCCAAATTAGAAGTAGTATCTCTTACTAAATTGTTCATGCCAACCAAATTTCCATACACTTAATTCCAAACAATGAACAGCCTGCAGAACAACCTTTATTCATTACTTTGTATACTTTTAACATTTTTTTCTAAAACAGTGGTTAGGATTGTGACTCTTGGCCTTAACAGAAATCAGTAGCAGGTGTATGATGTCCAAAAGAAAATTAGCATTTCGTTGATTTGTTACTTTGCTGTGTGCTACTTCTCTACCAGTGTCTTCTAATGTCTTGGGCAATTTACAGACTTAGTTTTCATCAAGTGAGGTATTTGAAGAGCTAGATTGGTCCCAACATTATGCAAACTACTTATAGCTGTTCCAAGCTACTTCTTGCATGTCCTAATGGGCAGTATTTTGGCTTTGCAACATCAGTTGGCCTATTTAAACTATATCTAGTGAGCCCCTGAAAAACATGTGGCTTTATAAAGGAATCAGTGATGAACCTATAACAAATACTTTTTCAAAAGGTCTAAATATAACATTTCAACAATTTTACAATAAATCTGTCATTGTTCATCCTGTGTGTTTTTTTGGATATATTCACCAATTTCTAATTTGGAAAATTCTGTATTTTTATTGTACTGGGAATTTAAATTTAGCCTATTGGCAAAGACAAATTAACCAGAACAATTTCACAAGAATCTGAAATAGACAGAACAAGTGTCTGAGTGAAACTATAGAAAGGCTGATGAAATGCATACATCAGAGAAAGCAGCATACAAAAAGGCAAAAGACAATTATAAGGGAGGATTTTAAGGAATAGAATTACAATTCAGGCATTGTTTGGGAAGGCCATTATTTTCAGTTTTTAAGAGCAGTTTAACTATACCCAAATATCTATGACAATATATTAAACATCCCCCCAGTTACACCATATGCAGCCAACCTGTCATTCTCAAGGTGCTCTGCTGCCCTCAAAGAAAGTAAAAACATTTTAATAAATAAGCAAGGTACAAAATCACATTTCACTTTGAGGCGACTTCCTACTACTTTGCTCCCATCAGAGAAGTTGGAGGTCCCTTCAAGTAGGGGCCATTTTCTATGTGTTTGTAGAATAAAGGGCTCCATTGGAAATAGTAGCTAGAGCTCTCCCTCTGCCCCTCCTCATTCACCAGAAACTTTGTACTGTGTAACCTTCCACAGGGTAGAGGAAAGGATTCACGAGAGTGAATCCTCTCAGCTTGAGCATGTAAAACTTATTATTACTATGACAGAAATCTCATTTTCCCAGCATACTCTCTCTCTTGCAGAATATACAGGGTTTAAATGCAGATGCGGTCAAAATCTCATTAATGACTCAGATCAAGAGTTGTCACTGATAATTAAAACATAAATGCAGCGACTTCCAAATCTTAAAATGACACAGTAGCTGTGCATTTTGGGAAATGAGAAGAACTATGACTATAATGTAACAATCCATGAATATTTCCTTCCTGCTGTCTAGGAATTGCTAGGTAATATGAAAAGAACAACATAGCCTTTATATGACATTTTCAAACTATCTGTTAAAAAAAGGAGAGAAATAGTCCATGCTTTTCTTGATGCCTATCATACTCTGCTTTCTTGATGTGTGTGTGGTTTGCTTTCACTCTGCAAAGAGTTGCTTTAAAAAAAACTTTAAAAGCTTATCCTGTATTTTTAAAATGCATGATTTTGTGAATCTCATTCTAAACATCCTCTAAAGGAGCATATCCTACTGGAATACAAAGTTTGAAATACAGTGGCAATTTTACATAGATTTACATAAACCACTACTTGCTAGTAATGGATTAGAATGTGAACTGGGCACCAGCTGAAGGTAATGGCCACTAGTGGGACTCACTGTCTTCATCATATATCATAAAAAATGCTCTCTGGCTATTAAAGTTAGGGAGTTACATAAAAGAAAAACCTAAAAGAAATAATGTAACAGAAAAGAAATCTGATTATCATCACTGGAGATCCCCTAATACTCATAAATAGGAAACTAATCTCTATTTCAAATTTATATTTAAATCCTGTGTATGTATTGGGGATTGATAATGATTCCATCTAAGAGTCCCATCTCATAAAAAAAAAGAGAGAAAAAAGAAGAAACACAACCACAGAAAACAAAAAAATAATGATTAAAAAATATTTTCATTCTAAATTTCACTCATAAACCCACAATTTGGAACAGGTGTTTATGAAATCTTTTCAATTTCATGTGACATGTAATATGTGAGCTGATTGAGACAAAATAATAACCAATCAAAAAACTGTCAAGTACCTAAAATGACTCTGTATTGCAAATGAGTTCTTTGGGAAGTCAATGAGACAACCCAAAGTGACAACCCAAAATGTCTGTGACAAAGAAAGTGCAACTGGAGTTTTGCACAGCAATAATACTAGCTGTCTAGGTGGGCAGAACTTAGATGAAAGCTAAGCACTTCCAAACCAAAAAACCAGGAGTGTGTGGTGCATTGACAGTCTGTACACCAGGTACACAAAGACTGCTGTATTACTGCCCTCTTCATCTGGACAGGTGAAAGAAAATATAATGTAAAGCTCATAGTTGAAGATAAGGACAGCAAGAGATCACTCAGCAAGTACTGTCACAGACAGAACAGACTAGCTGGGGAAATTAACCAAATCCATTACCAATCAAATGAGAGCTGTATAATGAGAAGTAAACCCAAATCTTAGTGACATCTTCCTTCCATACCTGCCTCCTTCCTGTACTTAGCTTTATACCCTAATCTCTACCTCCTTCCTCCTCCAGAAGAGCGGAAAAGGAATGGGGGCTGTGGTCAGCGCTTCACCCTCAGGGGGAGAGCAGCTCACACTTCCCCTGCTTCAGCATGGTATCCTTCCGACAAGAGACAGACCTCCATGAACTTCTCCTGTGGGAGTTGTTCCCACAGGATGCAGCTCTTCAGCACGTGCTCAGTTCATCACAGGGTGGAGTCCTCCAGAGCAGGTTGCCCATGTGGGTCCCCCATGGGACTGGTCACAAGTCTTGCCAGCAGACCTGCTCCAGCATGGGCTCCTGTCTCTCCATGGGCCCACAGGTCATGCCAGGAGCCTGCTCCAGCACAGGGTCACAGCCTCCTTTGGGGATCCACCTGCTCTGGCATTAGGTTCTCTGGGGGCTGCAGAGGCACAACAGGGTCTGCACCATGGACTGCAACACAGTAACTTTTTCCCCTTCTAAAATGTTATCAGAGAGGTGTTACCACCATCACTGATGTGTTTGGCCTTTCATCAGCAGTGAGTCCATCCTGGAGCCAGCTGGCATTGGCTGCACTGGACATAGGGAAAGCTTCTGGCAGCTTTTCACTGAAGCCACCACTGTAGTCACCCCCACCATCAAAACCTTGCCACATAAACCCAATACAGGGAGAAAACAACACCCCTCTCACAGGTGTCAGCCATCCACCTTAGAAAGCCCACCAACTTGCCTACCAGACGTGTTGAAATGTCATTTTAAGTAAAAATCTAAGGTAAACTCCTTCCAGCACAAGTCCCGGTCTCTACAATAGGTATCTCTCTTAAAAAATTACCAATTTGCTTTTTAATACACATTCCACTTTGGCAGTGCAAATTTTACCATATTTTGGTGTAACTCTGTATTAAAAAAATACAGGAGCAAATCAGGCCTCAAAAGCTGTTCTTCACAAACTCCTTGCAATGTAATTGGCTCTGTCTGTTTTTAAATGAAAAGCAGCACACAAAGGGTAGGACCTGGGGAGGAAAAATCTTTGAAATGAGCAAATAAATGCAAACTCATGAACAGTACTTATCTAGCCACTACAAATTAGAAGCCCTTCCCTTTTCTATTTACCTCAAACTAAATCACAGTTATTATTTCAATATATTTCGAAAAACAAGTAGTGTGTGTATGCTTGAGGGCTCTGTACTGGAAGACTAAGGAAAAACCACCAACAAGCTGCAGATTTATGATGCATGAATGAAGCAAATGTTAGTCACATGGCTGAAAAAGCCTCTCATCTCTTACTGCTAGACTTGTTTAGCTATTGTTCACTATTTATCCTTTCCCTCACAATCCAGAAAAACAGGAAGATCCTTGAACATCCTCTCAATTCCTTCTTGAATTGTAAGTCTTTACATACCTATCAACAAGCCACAGCCTCAGGAAGCTTTCTGTCTCTGTACACCAAAGAATATTGGCATGACTAGCATAGTAATTCTGTTTCAGGCATTTGGCTTAACCATCTTTATTGCGAACAAATTGCTTAATGGCTTTGAGTAGCAAACACATACAGAGCTGTGCCAACAGATCGAAAAACAGCTGAGTAGGTATGGCTTGTGATCATATTTATTGGCATTGCTTTTAAAACCTCTTCTGAATCATCATTTGCATCATCATCTAAGTCTGATCTCTTGTTCAGCAACTCAATGCTTTTTACCTGTTTGTTCTAAAACCTCAAAGAAATCAAAAGTCAGGACTTGGTTCCTCCATTCAAAAGCCTGAGAGTCAATAAAGATGTGTAGGAAGAGATACCTTACTTCATTAACAACATAGTTGAAAGGAGCAAAGCTCCCTAAAAGTAGAGGAAGACAGGGAGCAGTTCATCTATCAAGAACATAAATACATAAAATGGCAAAATCTGGCAGCACACACAGGTACCACAAGACCAAATCCCTTTGGGCTAAAATGCTTTAAGTATTTCTATAAAGTAACAGAGACTGGACAGGTACTCAGGCAAACCTCTCTGTGTATGGCAGTGCTGAATAAATATGGATGGAATTTATAACAAAATGCATTAAATATTATTTAAGAAAAAATCATGCCTTTGAAGCATGGCACAAGTACACCCATCCACCTAGTTTTTCATATACTGCAATAATTAATACTATTGTGCATATTTTATCTTGAACATGTTGGCATTGATTGAGAACTTACTTGCTATTTCTGTTAGGAGAAACAAAGGAATCGTAGAATATTGGCTTCACATATACTTATTTACTTATGGTACATGTCAGGACACCTGACTTGGTCTAAAATTTGGACACAAAATACAGCTTTCATGATCAGAAATAAAACATGAATAGCAATAAAAGATCAAACCTAGAACACAGCAAAATCTTCGTGAATTTTTTGTATTTTGTATATATTGCTGGTGGATTTTTTAGCATCTTCACAGCTGAATGGCTATGACTACTACTTCTGCTTTTAGCCACTCACCTTCACAGCTGCAGCCAATAAATCCACTGGCCTCTGAATTTATAGAAATAGGTTTTATTTCTTTAGGTAGGTTAGGTACAAGTTCTGCCATGCAGCCAAACACTTTGCACAGTTTCTACTGTTTCCAGCAGTGACTACATAAAAAAGTATTTAACTGCTCCTTCTGTGCAGCCTGAAGGAAGTATAGTGAGCCAGCCTAGTCACCAATTTAACTAGGTCTGTGAGCAAACTTAGAGATCAAGGTCAAATAAATTAATTTAACCCTGTTTAACAGACCAGTCAGTTCCACTGTCAAAGTCCTCCCCTAACTACCACTTTTTTTTTTTTTTTTTTTTTGGACTGCTTTCTGGATTTGACCCACCACTGAAAACCAAGCTTTCTTCTCTTCTTTTTTTTTTTTTTTTTCTTTCCTTTTTTTTTTTTTTTCTTTTTTTTTTTCTTTTTCTTTTTTCTCCCTTTCTCTCTTTTTTTTTTCTTTTAATTTGCTTGTTTGTTTGTTTGGGGTATTTTTCTCCCCCATATGAAAAAGATCCAGTAATTCCATATCATTACATATGGAATTTAATATATATATGATACATAAGGATGTATTTTACATATTATATATATATTGCATGGAAATCCAAATTTTTAAGACTAATTTTCTGTAATATTTTGGATATTTTTGAGGACTAACCTATAATATGAAGGTCTCACATTAGGTGTAGGGAAAGAATATTTGTCTTGAAAAATTTATCCAGAATACTCGATGATATATATTCCAAATTGAATATATGCTTCTGACCACTGACTTTTAACTCCTGACTCTACTAGGAAGGAGACTTTCTTTTGAGTGAGTCATAAAAAACTCAACATTAATTTTCATCCCGACACCAAACATCTCTCCAGTGTAAAGAAATTATCTATTGAAGAAGATTACAGCAGCTTAGAATATTTTAAGTTCACGTAGTAAAACCACAAAAAATAAATAGAATCATATTTTTGTTAAATGTGTAGTAACTGCTGATTTTTCAGTCTTGGAATTTGCCTAGACCATTAACAATAATTAAATAAGTTGCTCATGTTTACTCTGTTTTAATATTGGTTTAGGTGTCCAGAAGAAAATGGTAATGTTTAATATTTAAAAATCAAACACTTTGATTAAACATTAGTGTGTTAAACTAATATTAAGAAAAATGAAAATCGTTCATAGAACTGACCATAAGTCTTTTGTGTTGCAAGCACCAAATACGCTTTGAAATTTGACATGTAGGTATTTTTTCAAAAAGTAGCTTGACCCTAAGCTCACAAATATGAATTGTAATTAAGAAGCAATATTTCTAAGTCTGTACTTAGTGCTGTGCTGTGCGAAAAGATGGATGTTTACCATCAGAAAGAATCTGCATGAATCTGACTAAAATCAGATAGGACCATAGCAGCTCAAAGAGTCAGGACAAAAGGTACTCAGCATCCAATCACCCTACTTAGTGTCTCAAACAAATTATTAATTTACACTATTTTTTATTCTCCTAAAAATAAGTGGAATTCTCCCATTGTAAATATTAAACTCATAGCCCCCTCAGTCAGGTCCGCCACTTTATAAATGCCTCAGAAATTTCCTTAAAATCTACTAGGTGGGATCCAAAACAGCTTCTATACCTTGAAGCCATTATACCTTCTCTTAATATTATTTTTTCCCTTTTCTTCAGAAATATTATCCTATATCAATCATTTATAACAGTTCAGTTCTGTTTCTCGTGAAAAACCCCATTATAGTAGTTTGAACTCCAAAAAAAATCTGCAGGGATTTTCTAAACTCAAAAATAAAACCAAAACCAAAACAAACTACACATCAAATATGTAGAGTTCAGATTTTGAATGATTTGGTTATTGCACAAGTCCAAAGAGGTTTGGATCCCCCCATCCCCCTCCCCCTCCCAAAGAAACAAAACAAACCCCAAAAAACTCACAAAAAAGCACTCCCTAGAAACCAGCTGTTTTCAATCCTGAAATGCTACAGGGATTACAGACAGGGATAAGCATCAGTTGCCAGGGTGCAAATGTAAAAGCCTACACATTTGTTCATTTTATATCATAGATGCAAATTATCTAAGTGCAATTTCCACTGTATTAAGGACACAGTGTATTATGCTTCTAGCTATCAGTCAGGTTTAATAAAGAGAAACCCTCCTACTGAATGAACAGTACCCCTTGGCTACTTTTAAAATAATCCATTGAGAATAGTGCAATATTCCATACATTTGTTAAAAGTGTTATGTATCCTTAAGGAAATAACCCAAAGAAGAATTGCTCACTTTTTTCACATATATGGAGTTAAAATGCAAATACTCCAAGTTTAGAGGTTGGGTGTTTTTGGTGGGATGCTTTGAGGTTTTTTTGCTTTCATTATTGACAACAGTAAAAAGATTGTTTAAGACTAGCTGTGTCAGAATTTTGGATACCAAGTGTGACAGGCTCTGCAGGTGTACAGTGCTTTCCTTATTGATACAAATTGAATCTGAACATAGCAATTTATTCAGCAAATCAAACCAATCACTGCACTGCAGTTTTCTCTTTCAGCTCTCATTTCCCAACCAAGTACTTTTAACCACTTTGCTATATTTTCTTTACAGCAAGGTTTCAACTGCTGCTATATATTGTTTTATGGTCAGAGTATAGGGGTTTAAAAAATTTTAAAGACTGTTATGTTGCCATAAGTACAACATCATTCACACCTATTCCATACTAGTTGCTTGTCTCCAAACACACTGCCATTAAATGTATTTCTCTCTACGTTACCCTAGGAGAAAACTCACCATGGTTACCCCAAGCAAAGCATCTAAAGAGCTCGCAAGTAATTTTTTTTCTAATAAACTGTAAATATTTGTCCTAAGAGCAAGATTATCTCAAATCCTTCATTTTAATTATGAATCTTACTTTAAAAAGAGGTTCTTTATGCAATTGTGTTGTATGTTATTTTGTTAAAAAATACTTAAGCTAACCAGTCCTCCAAAATAACAAAATGATTAATTAATGACAACTAACATCAGATTGCCCAAAAGATAAATTAGGAAAGAGAAGGAACCAACTCAGGAAAGGAAGAGTAAGGCAGACAGCTAAAGTGGGAGAAAACAATCCTACTGTGCTGAGCCAATATGTAACCCTGGATTAATAGTTAGCCTTGGCAAGGCTCAAATGTGAAGACGCTCACATTGGGCAACCCAGACCTGCTGCTACCAGAGGTTGTTGCTATGGTGACCAGTGACAGCCAGCAAACAGGAAAATGAATTTAGAAAAGATAGCTAGGAAATACTGTAAGGAAGAAAGAAAAAGGAAAAGTTTTGTGTCTGTAAGGAGATGCACGGTTCCATTGTTTGCTGCTTGCCCTACTGCAGCAGAGGAATGCATCACCAAAATGGAGCCGAACTTCCACTTTACCTCCATGGTGGCTGAAGTGTATTCCTGGCTCTATGGGTTTCTAATTGAAAGAAATTATTGTCTCGTTTATGTGCCAGCTTTTCAGTGACTCAGCAATCCAGCAAATTCAGCTGCCTCTGAAACCTGTGTGGAACTGTTAGCTCATTGTTCTCATCTAAACTATTTAGAGGAAGCCTGGAGTGGCCCATTTCTGTCTTCTGCCTTTAAATCAGCCTGGGGATGGCTCCATCCTGACATGTAAAAGGTTTCAATGGATGAAGTATTTGTCACTGAAACAAAAGGGTTTGGAACTTTACAAATCTAGTGGAAAACTCAGTTGATTTCTTTTTTCAAACAAAGAACAAAGCAGAGACTGGCCGCTTTAAAAGCAAAATCTGCCTCAGAGAAGGCTAGCTGAAGCTGCAGTCAGTGGACCATAAATCACAAGTGCCCATGCCCAGCTGTGCAGCACTGCATGGAAGAAAAGGTTTCGGATGGCAGTGTCCCTCGGCAATAGCTGTGGATGTGTGTGCCAGAGAGGTAGTTATTGTTGTTTACTTGCTGTGCTATCAACGTGGTATGCTAGAGAGCACACTTTTAGGAATCAGCATGTGTGCACTGTATTATCTTATCTTGCACAAAACATTGTCCCAGACCCCTGGAAAACTCCTGCTGGAGTACTGTCAGAAAGAGATAAAAATGAAGTACTACATCTGTTAAAGCTGAAGTGCTGAACTAGACTTCCCTACCTTTTCCTAAGACTGACCGTGCACCACGATAAAGAGGAGGAACTAGACATCCGTGTATTCAGCCCTCAAAATCTACATGGATATCTGTGTGTATGTGTTTTTCAAGCCTAGAAAAAGCATGAAGATGGGTAGAGCTGAAAAAACTAAGATAGAATAAACATGGAAGAAGTTGTTCTTTTTAGAGAATAAATATAAAAAGAAGCATGTACACAAAAGATGCTTTTACAGAAATAGCAGGCACAACCGCAGTTGAAAAAATTGGCCAACTTTTTCTCCTCTTTCAGCCCAAGGAACATGTGGGTTCAAGCCACTTCACTCTCCCTTCTGAGGTCATGACTAGGGAGAGTCACTTAGCTGTGCCCTGCTTTGTTTTCTCCATAAGTAAAATGGAAAAATACAGACCTAATCAGCCTTTTAAAAGTGCTTTCATATTTAAAGAAATGAAAAGTGCTAAGTGAGTGGTAAATGTTGCTTGAGCAGATTAATACTTGGGTGATCAATATACATTATGAGACTGCTCTTATTCATCATATTTCCCAGCTGAAGGAATGCAAGAAATAATAATATAATGATTACAGCTGGTAGAAATGTCCCTAGTGAAGGCTGCCAAATTTTCTTGAGCATAGGGGGAGCTATGTTCTCATTTGCTTACACTTCAGTGCAAATTGTACTGTATGGAATCAAAATTATGCCTTTCATCTGAACCGTGCTGGCTTTTTATATCAATGTGTTGGCTTAATTTCAATATTTCAGTGCAATTTTTATTTTATTTTATTTTATTTTATTTTATTTTGAAAAGGACAAAGTTTAAACCCAAGTCATTTAGCTACTACTCATAATGAGAATTCTTCTGGTACTTTCTTTGAAGAGCTTCTTGAAGGCTTTGACCTACAACCTGGTATTATACAAAGAAAGAGAACTGAGATCACAGAGTTCTCTTTTGCTAGATCCATGAAAACAAGTCCAAACAAATTTCATCAAGTTACAAGTTTCAAAAGGTTATATGCATTCAGAAAATAGGGCACTTTTTTTTTTTTTTTTGTAAGGAAGCAGATTTCAGCTACAAGTATATGAAACGTTCCTACAAGCACAAGCAAGAAAAATAATATTCTAAATATTTGGAGAGCAACCTTGACAGTTCCAAAATATTTTCAAATTTCAGATTTAAAGCACTTGATCACAACTTTGTCCACTATTACTAATAAGAGCTCTAAAGTATAACTATCTAGCTGATTTATATAGAAAGTAGACATTTGTTGGAAGTTCTTGTAGTTTCTTCATATTCAGAAAGGATAGAAGACATTTGTAATAGGTAAGAGCAACCTGTTATTTTTCACTAACTGATAATACTCACCAAAATTATTACTATCCATATAAAAAGCTAGACCATAAAGTACAGCAAAAGACAAAAAATTAAACATAAATCTTTTATGCAAAATCCCTTGCTTATTTATTTCTTGCACTTGAAGCCATAGGAGTAAGACCAGTGGTCTGAAACTATGCCAGAAGCAGGCCCTCGAAGAAGCACACCAGTTACTCCAAAACTTCTCAAACCTGCCATCTTCCTTTCTCAGAGGGCCCAAAGAAGACAAGGGTGGACAAAGATGAAGCTGTGGAGATTTTCACACTGGAGGAATCAGTTCCTCCTTTCACAGATGGCTGCATCACATTTCTTTTTACCATTCACTTCCTCTTTCGAGAGTTTCAAGAGAATTGTAAAAGTGTGAGTGTCTCTGGAACATGTAGAATCACACTTAAAAAATCAGGAAAGGAAAAAACCCTCTGTAGCTCAGAATATAAACTTTTTCAGAGAGGACAGTTAATTTTTTTAACATCAACACATCTTTGCTTGTGTGTCATTTCACAGCATTTTGTCATTGTTACACTAGACCTTCCCTGACGTAAATTGTTGCTTAAGTTGCTAAAAATCTTGGGGGAAGCCAACACTCTGTGTAATCAAATCAAGCCTGACACAGAGATAAGCAAAAGTGCCCTCATTTATAAAAGAATGAGAAAATAAGCCAACCACTGAAATAATTTTAGCTCCTAAGTGAAATAAAATCATGGTGATAATATGTTCACTTACAAAGGTAAGAACTTGCTAGTTAGCCACCCGATCTAAAGCCGATGTTTATTTAAAAAATAAGAAAAAACTCCAGAAGTAAATTCATACAATACCCACTGCTGGCAATGCTAGGAACAAATATTATTTCTTAATAAGAAAAAAACCCCCTTTTTTTACCCCTCCTTTATTTCATTAAATAATGGAAACACCTGCTTCTTTTAAGTATCTTTGAAGTGTTTGCCACTAGTACTAATGCTTTACATGAAAAAAATTCCCCCTTTTTACTTTTAAAGTAAGAACAGCTAGATAGCAGTGTTCTAGGAAAATTTGGTTTGCCTTTCCTGAATTCATTACTCATTGAAGTCCACCTATCACTAAAATAGTTCACATTATGCATGAAACATGAGAACAGAAATACTTTTTTACCTGCAGGAGATCTGGTTCTCTCTTTATCCTTATTCATTTAAGGAACAATTACATGGGCTAGAAACTTTTGGTTATAGATCTTACCTCTCTTTAGGGGCAAACTAGTGAATCTAAAGTTTGCAACAGGCTGTGAATTAAATCATTATATTCTTAGTATTTCTTCTGGGGAAACTAGATCTTAATACAAAAGGTGGTGAGAAACTCAGACAGACTGTCTTCAGTAGGAGTGAAGGGTAATTTCTGTATACCAATTAGTTTAAGACAGTAGGAAAAATAAAAGGAGCTATCACTTCAGAAAACAGCTTAAATTCGCCTTTTTCATGTATTTCCTAGTTAAACCAGAATAGGCATTTTATAAATATTTCCTATATATTTTTAAAAAGTAATTAATTTTGTAATCTTCTTTCTCTAATTTCTTTTTATTTCTAACTGAAAAGGAAACCACACATATACAAGCACAATATTAAGCAAAAACAAAGAATCCTGGTAAAACCAGAAGGAGAACCTTATTTCTTGTGATGTTTTGCTAAGAACAAATCAAAAGATTTTGGCCAATAAATGGCTTTTTTTTCTTTTTAGTGGAAACCTCTTAACTGTCTTACCTGACGAATTCTCTGCTTCGTTGCATGCCTGCCAGTTTCTATCTGCATTGGTGCTAGGAAGCCCAAATGGCCCAACCTCTAAACCTACTAAACTGAAAGTCTGACCCCTAAAAAATCAGTGTGATAATCTATAGCTTGCTGCCTTTTGCTTTAGCTGTCTGTTGCATGCTTTGATGAATATCTGCCCTGCAGGAAAAACATATGAAAATCACATCATGTGCAACTGGTTTGAACTGTTGTGCAACCATGGGACACTGAGCCACTCTGGGGAAAAAGTTAAAGTGAACTACAGTAGATAGATAAATGTCAATTTCATGGGTTTTGACATTGTATTATATTACATTTAAATTAAAGAAAATACAATCCTGGTTTCTTCCTGCTCTGAGCTTGCTGTTTTTTTCCTTTCAGAAGATTCTGATAAAGTGCATGATCATCCTCTTCTATGGCTCTCAATTCCTCTTTGGTGAAGACAGCAGGGTTTACATGATACAATTCTAATGACCGTGGCCCTGTGTGGCAATGTGAGGTACCAATGCAATTGTAATGACACCAGGCATCTGCGGGGACAGCATCAGGTGACATTCCTGCTGCTGAATGCTGCATGTCCCAAAAGGCAGGCGTCGTGGAGATACAGGCAGCACCAGGGAAAGCGTCATAAGGATGCAGCAGTTGTATGGATGAAATGGAGATTTAAGAATCACTGCCAGAGAAACTATATGATGGACTGTAAATTAAAATGGAGGCTTAACACACAGGGAACTACATGCTAGAGAGGCTGATTTTTAGATTGTCCTGTCTATTCAAGTTCAGGCAGCTGTAGAGACCACCCCTTGTTAGGCAATCCCAAGCTCCCCATGACACCCAGACATTCCAGGTTTGAAAAGGCAACTGCCAGAGCTTTCATAGTCACAGCACAAAATAAGTACTCCTCAGTTGCTCCAGCAGGCAATTTACTTGCAGCTTACTATTGTAGTATGGTGACTGGGATGTGGTGGCTTCATTCTCAGATGTAATTTCAATGCCTTCCATGGAGAGATTTTAGTTTCAATCCTTTGCAAGTCATAGTGCCTTAAAAGCTCAGAGGACCACATTTTGGTCTCTGAATTACTGCTGCTGTTCATAAATCAGTCTTCTCAGGTCTGCCACTGCACACTGGGAATACTTCCACCTGAATCATCAAAGCCAAATAATTCAAATTGTTTACTATGTTTTGGTGAGGATTTTTTGGAAATCTTCTTAAGGATAAAAAAAAAAACCAAAACTAAACTAAACAAACCCCAAAACCCAAAACTATTTTGAATTAAAATAACTAGATGTGAAAACAGTTTTTAAGAACTCACAGGAACAGCATACCTGCCCCAAAACCTGTATGGTAAGTGATAAATTCCACACTGCACTATCCCTCTGCATATGCCAGTGTTTCAAGTAGGATGCAATACAACCTGTAAGACTGATCTTGAAATAGATTAAATATGCAACTACTATATCCAATAACTAGTGTTTTCCCAGAAAAAGGGACATGCGTAGCACTTTTTCTGATAGACCATGAGCCCAACACAATTATTTCCTTTCCACCCATCTAAACAAAAAGCTGCCCATAATAAAACAAAAAATAAATGTGCTAATCACATATCTCAATTCTTCTGAAACACTCCCTCCCTGCATCCTTTATTGTATTTTATATTCCTTTGAAAACTGACTTACACCCTTACAAAATGGTAATTTGTCTTAGCCTCCTACTCTTAAAAAAAAAAATCCCCTTGATTGTCCTGAAACGGGAAAAACAGTACAAATTAACTTTCCTTTCTGCTTATTTGTACAATTTAAAATGATAAAATTCACTTCACACTTCAAAACTCTACAAGGACACTTTGCCTCAAGTGAAAGTAGTTCCACATGGACCATTTTGTGCTTGTCTAATGTGTAAATGTGGTGTTTTATGTTGAAGTAAGTTTAAGCAACTATACGGTGCATATACAGTAACTCAGCTATCACTTGAGCCCCACAAGTGCCATGCCCTGAGGCGTGCTACGGGCCATGATTCTCACGGCAAGCAAAGTATTTCCAGTGGACTATCTGCAGTGGTGTAGCAGAGAACAGAATATATATTCTAGACCTGCCAAAGCAATATGTTCCAGAAAACACAGCATTTTTTTTCTGCAAGTCACAAGGGTAACATGTGAAATTTTTTTTTTTTTTAATTTTTTTTTTTTTTTTTTTATATGTTTTGGTCACATTTCAAAGCACACCAAGTTCTATTACAAAGTTCTGGGTAAGAGATCTGTTTCTTGGTTTATTCACACTTTTCCATGAACACTTTCTGTTGGTGTTCCCAGAATAGGAATATTAATGACAGCACGCCACCATCTTCCCACAAGTGGTGAAGCAGTGCTGACAAATCCCATATGGGCATGACACTATGAATAAGGCTCCACAAAGACTAGTACCAGGCAGCACATAGCACTACCAATATGCAGTGTAACAATGACAGTCTGAACTACATCTCCTCAAAGAAAAGCAAGACAACAGCAATTTTATAACTTCTGGAGGTGGAAAAATGGTATCAGATGATTTCATGGCAGCTGGAACTGATCATCCCAATGTCTCTTGCCTTAGTCACATACAACTGCAGTTTCAGTGGTGTGTGCCACTGTGCACTCAGGAAAGGGAGCACAAATGAAACACTGCCTGGTGTGAAGAGGAGATGCTACCTACTTCATCAACAGCCCTGCCTGTGCCCAGCTCCTGCCACTAGAGCAGACCTTGGGCTGATGCGCAGCCTGGCCTCATCCAGGCTCTAGGGAGGGCCCAGGGCTCAGGCTGCTCGTGCCACCTTCCAGCTGTCCTGCTCCTGGCTGGGGCAACAGGGGCCCTGCCCTGCCCCCTCAAGAGGACAACTCCAGCTGCCAGCCCCAGCCCAAAGGAAGTCACTGTCACAAATGCACCCAGGCAGCCACCAATTCCAGAGTACAAGAGATGGAGTGACCACAAATATCTATTTTAAAAAGCAAGAAAATGGTCAAGATTTGGGTAATAAACCTAAAAGCCCTTCTTTTGGGGTTTTTGACAGATTTCTCATATCCAGTTTTTCAAGGCAAACCTTTTAGCTTCTAAATGCCCAGAATAATGCAAGATAAATCCAAGTGTGATTTTTTTTTTAAGTGTTCTGGTTGATTTGTTTCCCAGAGTAAAACTCCTCACTGAGATGAAGGCCCCTTGTACACAAGCACATACACCATGCATCTGTAATCATACCCTGTAAATGGCATCAGCAAAAGAAAGGAGTGACATTTTTTCCTCTTGATCACAACAGAATAAACAACATTTTAAAGGTTAAATTATTCAAATTCTACAGTTACCTGTAAAAAAAGAAGACAACTCTGCTGTACCTTCAGATTTCTTACATCCAATTATTTTGATTTTTTTTAATCCTGTTCCAGGCTTCCTGACTACTGCTGCTTAAGGGGCAAAAAAAAAAAAAAAAAAAAAAGGTGTTGTAACTAGAGGCAACTCATTTACTTCCACTGATAGCTACAGCTCCAAATACAAGTCTTTCCGTTCAACTCAGAGAAGTTAGATGAACTACACAACAAGTTAGTAAAATGGAAACAGACAACACCTAAATGCATATCACAAAAACTTGTGCATTAGAAAAGGCCTTTTAAGGTCAGACAAATGTCAGAGGAAGAAATATGCCATTGTACTTAAACAGTTTCTGAACAGCTTCAGAAAAAGTTAAAATAAAATTAGGGAATCTAGTTTGAAAACCAGTTTTAGTTTGCATAAATCCCTGCAAACTCACTGTTGTTGATGCTGACAAACTTCCACAAACTTGATGGAATCATACTGTATCAAAGCCACAAAAAATCTGACCTTCAGTGACAGAAGAAACTATAGCGTTGAAAAAGCATAATATAATTTTAAGATTTTAATGATTTTTCATCTTCTGATGATGTCTTTTTCTATTAAAAAAAAGAAGTAAAACAAAATTAAACAAGGGGTTCTGTGAATTTGTTCTGTGTAATTGTGCAAGAACTGAACACAAAGACTCCCCTTTCCTTAGAATATTTCTCAGTGATCCCTTACAGCTCAATTCTTCTGCCTCCCAGAAGCACCCCTGCTGATTATCTTCCTGCCTCTAGGTTTGATTTTGCATAGATTATCCCAAACAGAGGTTTATGCATGAAAAACTACTGTTATCTTAAAAAAATAAAGCAGTTTGAGAACTGAAAAGCAGCAGAGCATGACAATCCAAATCGTTCTATTCCTTTTTGATCAATGACAGCTATACATTTACATCCAGATCATTCGTTAACCCCATTTTCTGATGTTGCTCCCTTTCTAAGGCTGTAACACCCTTAATTCTTCCATGGTTATGAAAAATAACTAAAAGGAAACAGGGGAAAAAGACATACCATGTTATGTAAAGTTATAATATGACTGAGCTCATAAAGGAAATGCTGACTGAGGAATTTAAAGTTTTTCAAAACTTTTGATCTTGTTTATACGTGTGAAGGTTTGATGTGAAAGGTAGATGCCAACTGTAAAGTGAAATCCCTCTCAAGAAAAAAGTAAAAACCAGACCTCCTGTTGAAACATACCAAATGATAACCAACAATTTTCTGATCTTGAAGAGAACATCTTGCAAGTGTCTTGCATTTAATCTTATCTTATGCCAAGCAGCCCTACTTTTTCTTATCATTATATTTTTTGTCATAGACAAGTATTTGGTTTCACAAATTTGACAAAAAAAAGAAAGTTGCTAGAATAGATGTTCAGTAAGCCTTATTAGAGCAACTACTCTGTTATATTTGCATTGCCCATGGGTCCCAAGAAAACATGCTGTTTTGTGAGGACCCATTTGCAATTTTTATATAACAATTACTCTTTTCATTTGGGATAATCATAGTTATTAGTAAGCAGATCCATAATAACCCCTTCATATTTAACTCTGAGCTCTTAGCTAAGGAAAATCTGAGCCTGCAATTTCAAACATTTCTAGATCTAATTTGTTTTCTGTATCTATTACTTTTAACCTTGGTTGCAAAGTACAAGTAGGAAAAAAAAAACATTTTAAGCATTATATGCACAAAAGAATCTTAATGCAATTTCATAGAGTTTTTTGCTTCTTGTGATGGTACAGAGGCATACATCAAGATCTAATATCTAACTGAATCTGCTAAAAACTGAAAAAACTTATTTTCTGACATTATTCTGGTGATAATAGACAAATGATATTTGAAACATTTCACCATTAAAAGCATGCTTGTCGTCTTTGTTTATAACAAAATAACCTTTATATGTATGCAAAATTCTAGCAAATAAGATACAGTATCGATTCTCTATAACAAAAGAATGACTTGTGTATATCCGTCTAGTGGTGACAGAAAGGGCTTTGAAAATGGCATCATCATGGAATTGTTCTGAGTTTGTGGGCTTGAAGAGGGGGTGGGGAAGAGGCTCTTATTTTTAAAGAGAAATCCAGAGACAGTCCTCATATGCCACATGTGAGCAAAAATTGTTGTTCAAATGTCACTCAGACCTGACATAGAAGGGAAAGGCTGGCATAAATTTGAATGAATACAGAAAGGATACAGAAATATATTTTAGTTTCAACTAATTTATTAGTATATGCAGAGAGGTTCAAAATGAACTTCTATCCACCTATCAGTGTTCTCCTATTGAACCCTTCTTCCACAGCAAATAGTGGAAGAGTTTCATTACACTTGCACAGAGTAACATAAAACAAATGTTCAAAAGTCAGAAAAGATTACGGGACAATTTATTCCTATTTGCAATGTTAGCATTAGTCTGACTTTGGCCAGATATTCAAATAAATTTGCATATGTCTTTTTAAAATATGAACACCTAATAAAAGCAAAGTATGGCACTCCATTAGTAGCAGAGTATGTTTAAGATCTAATGGGTTTCTGCACTCAGAGATACATTAACCCCATTTACGAATCACACGTTACAGGGAAATAAGGTGAGAAACATTCTGGTAAAAATGTAAAAATATTAGTGATAATAAACTAAATGCAGAAGATCTTTAATGCCAAGAAACAAAACCAAAAAAAACCCAAAACCAAGAACAACAACAACAAAAAACAGCCACATAGGAAATTAAAATATTCCTGAGTGTGCTGGAAAACCAGTTTTCCAGTGAAGGTAATTAACCATATTGTGCATTTGGCTAGTATATTCTTTGTTTTTCTGATTTCTTGAAGTCAGTGGGTTCTCCCTAAAGCTCTATAAAAGGGATGGGCTTTGAAGAGTTATTTGACTGAAGACAGAAGATGGGGATTTAACTCTGTAGAAGTGTACAGAAGTTAACAGTGAGATCCAGAATAAAAGCCCAGAAGGAGAAAGCAATTAGGGCAAAATACAGAAAAAGAGATCGGTTCTAGACACCCTTAGTAAAAGAATTAGAGGAAATGTGATCTATAAAAATAATCAGCTGCAGAACTCAGAAGAACTTTGAAGGAGATGGTTTTAAGTCTAATAAAAAGTCTATTTGCATTAACAGCAGTATTTTTAATTTTTTTTCCATTGATTCCAAGGGATTTCTGATCAGACCATATGAATTTCACCTTGTTGATGTGAAGGCATATTTTTTTTTCTTTAAGTCATGATAACAGAAACACAACCTGTGTCGAAATCTAAATAATCTAAATTTTGAATCTGTGGTTGCATCGTCCAACCCACAGTCCATATTGTCCATCAAAGGTTACAGAAAGTGATCAACGAATGCCCTGAGAACTTTAAAATTAGTATGTACTAAGTGCAGAGTTATTCTTTTCTTTTCCAAGCACAGATCAGCAAACAGAGCTTGCTGAAAGTCACTGGGGCTGCTGCAATTTCAACTGGCTAAAGATGCCTCACAAGAATTCAGTGAATCACAAATTAACACAAAGAACAAAGAGTCTCCAAGTAATCCAGACTGTATTTTCTGTGTATACAGATAGTTAAATCCTATTTAAACTGACAGCATTTATGACACACAACATTATACAGTCAAATGAACTGCCCATATACTAAAAAGTGAATGTAATTCTTTTTCCTGAGAGTTGTGTAGGCAGTATCCCATCCAAATTTAGGTTAGGTATACTAGAATTCTAATAGCCAGTAATCTGATGAGCTCATTAGGGATATGCAAGAATTCATTACCTAATGTGTCTAATTTAACCATATTTTCCCCTTGAATGAAGCCTGCCTTAGCGGAAATTAGTGATCCAGCCCACACACTCCAATACTGTTGGCACTTTCAGTTTATATTTGACATTTTTTTTTAGAATTCTAAAAATTACTTTTTCTGTCTTCTCTTCTGATCTCCACTGGGTATTTATATGCAGCAAGCATAATTATGCTTTTGGCAAGCTAGTGAAAATTAAACCCTTACGAGCAAAGAAAGGAGGGTAAGAAAGCAAGGAACAGGAAGAAAATATGGTTTAAAGTGAACTTATTATAAGCTTACTGGAGTATAAGCAGAAGGCAGCTACATACTGGAATCTTGCAGCACACTTTTAGGAGGTGGTGACATTTGGCTCATGCTTAATGAAAGCTGAGGATGGATATTTTAGTGATTTGAACAAGGAGTGTATCTACTGGAAGATACTAAAGCAATTACTTTGGCAAGCTGTTTGTTTCAAATATCCTATCATCTGATCCTAAAAATCTAGCGTCACTGACAATCAGAGATGATCTTGTGTGGTAGGTCTCACAATACTACATGCACTATACACCCTGAGCTCTGATTTTCAAGTACATCATGTCTGCATTTGTTTCCTCACCAATAAAATTACAACTGCTAGTATACGACCCTTCTGTCTACTTTTACTGAAAACTTCTCAAGATTTTGTTGTCTCAAGAGCTGCAAATACTGAATTCAAAGTGAAGGAAATAGTAGATGAGATATTTAAGGGAAATTCAGCAATGTAACATTCTCCCTTCTTTAATACAGTCACAGTACTCAGGGACTGAGAGCCTGCAAATCCTGCTGAGTGATGTACAGATGCACTGCTCCAAAGAAGTAAGGGGCTGTGAAGAGCCTTTTCCCACAAACTTGAGAAAAGCACTAAAAAGAGGCCTATTCCAATCAATGACCAAATACGTCTGTGAAGCATGACCTTACAATGGCCATGATAGGTTCTACAGAGCCATCCAACACAGCCCAAGACTGCTGTACTCACAGGACAAGCCTGGGATGAATATAGGTAATTTTTGAAAAAGGTTTTGTGAAACCACCTATCCTGTGCCAGTATGTCTTTAACAACACTCCTCACACTCTCAAACACAACCTGAACAATTTGTATGGAAGCAAGTTTTCCTACTCAGATGTGTCCTTGAAGAAGAGGCCACTATAAATCTCATAAAAATTTCACTCCACAGGAAAAGCTGACAGTCTCAGTTGACTAATTAGAGGAAAGAAAGGCCACTTTCAATAGCTGAAATGTCAGCAGCATAATTCCACAAGTTTTAGCAAAGATATTCTTCTATACGAGTGAAACTTCCTGAAACTGTTTTTTATGAGTGTGTGTGAGCTATGGTTTGTTTGGCAGAATATATACTAAAAGTTGTGCACCACAGATGAGAAAGATGACAGCCACAAACAGTTAATAGATTCCTTCATCTATCAATACTCTTTTGTCATTATAGTACATTTCTGCCTACAACAGCAGCCTAAGATAATTTGTAACCTGTTGCTAGAGAAGGCATGAAGAGAATGCTTCATGGTTCTTCTCGTCGAGCCCCCTTGCCCCTGAAATGGAATAAACAAAATGTGGATTATTGCAAGACCGTGTGTTTTGCACATAGAAGACACAGAAAGCAGCATTACTGCAAGCCTGATGAGAGAGTATAATAAAAAACAAATCAGAATGAAAGAAAGGACTGTGATTAATACATATGGGCGGGAACCAGAGTGAAAGGTTAAGAGATGAGACCTGAATGGTCTTTGTCCTATTATATTTTAAGAACCTGATCTCCATTCTGCCAAGATAAATTAGTGCCAATAAATGCAGGTCTGTATTTCTAACTTGATACTTATGCAGATATTGTGTATTAGTCATTTGGCAGAACAAGCCTCAAAATAACAAAGTCTGTTTGGTAAGAACATTGTGTAAAGTGAAGTTAAACTAAGTTATTTGTTTAAATGGTACAACAGAGATCCAAGTGGAAACAGGGTAGTAAACTGCTAAACAGATACGATCAAATAATGTGATAAGAAATGGACAAATAATTTAACTGGGGAGAAGGGGGAGTATGACCTAGCAACAGTGCATCAGTATCTGAATTGGGAGTCTTTAATCACCCCTTTGAGAAGCATGCAAAGTTGAGGGCTGAAAAACTGTCCTGCCAAAAAAAAAAAAAAAAAAAAAAAAAGGGAGAGAGAGAGGAGAGAGAGAGAAAAGATTTAAATAAATATTAAGATACCACCACATATCACAGCCAGAAAATTTTATTTTACTGAATAAAAGCTAGATTTGGCAGTCCAATTTTTTCAGTATCAATGAAAGTTTGAATAGCTTTGGAATAGGTGTGAAGCTTTGTCAAGCAAAGTTAAGAAGACACCATTACAAAACAGAAAAAAAATGATGGGGAGGTCACTGAAAAGTGATATTTTCCTCATTACTCTAAGCTCTATTCATCTTCCCCGAGGAATTCCTCTGACTGTATTCATTGACCCCAACAAACATTTGGGTTTATGTTTGCTTCATAGATGAACTGCTGATGATTCCAGAAGAGTGTTTTAAGAATTCCCATAAGGGCAGTTAGTCATGCCAGGGGTGTTCTGTCAAGGAGCCCAGAGACTGGAAGTGCTGAGAGGCCCAATTCTCCCTATGCTTGCCTCTCATTCTGCAGTGGGGACTGCCTGAAGCATCTCAATTCCTATCAGAGCCACAGATCCTAAAATCCAAAGTAGCTGATCACTAAACTGAACTTGCTGGCCTGTCAAGAATGCCAGCTTCACTGAGCAACTGCAGGGAGTCCATTTAAATTCAGAACAATATGTGCTAGCACTCTTGAAACTCATTTCCTTTTATTTTTTTTATGTTTGATTCAGAAAACTGCAAAAGGGCTGTGTTTTCTCCATCCATCTTATCATTTGAGAAAACTGAAAGTTTTTTCAAATGGTAAGACTCCCAAATCTGGATTCATTTTTTTTTTTAATAGTCTCCAGTGTTATAGTCTATTTAAATCAAGTGATAGTTTTCAGCTCTACCTTTTGGAGCTCTTACGGTTTCCGTCACACATTTAGTCTATCCATGGTGTGCATTATTTGCATTTTTAGATCCTAGTTATTCCCCATTTTCCATAAAAAAAGAAATCAATCTTGCCATCTGAAAGTTAGAATACCAGTTGGTTGCTTTTCTGGTTTTTATACAGCATATGCAGCTCTGTGAGAGGCTTAACTGATGAAGCTCAGTTTAATATGGCTTTATGTCTGGCATTTCAATTACCCCACGCAAGCTCTGTTTTTCAAAGCTTAGGGGGTTCATCAGCTCTCTCTTGCGAGGATTCAGATGTCTGAAAGTATAGTTTATATACTGTAAGAAGTATGTACACCTAATCTCTGACAAGTTTGTCATACCTATCAGATGACAGATAAAACATGCTCAGTGGCTGGGAGATCAGTGCATTAACAATTACCAAAGTTAATAAGAGATTATAAATGTCAGCTAAATGCTTTTCCTTATTAGTACATTCTTACCAAACAATTCTATTCCTGCCAACTTAATCTCCAGATTCCAAATATGCTCCCATGCCTGTTTCTCTGTACACTACCATGTTTTACCCTAAGTCCTTGAAGCAAGACTGGTTTCTGCTTTCTGTCTAAGTGAAGCTTTCACCTTTCTTTCACTGAAAGAAATTATCACTTCTGATTCTATTAAAATGCATTTTATGTCTTTTTCAGGCAGGATTATTGGCTGTAAGATTAATATGCACCTCCAGTTTCAGAGGTCATACTGGCTCTTTAAAAAGAACCAATTTCTCTTTTGGTCATTTATCAAGAATAATGCAAGGTAATACATCTAACCTGGAATAAACAGAGAAAAGAAAATCTGTAAGACTGTAACTGTCAACTAATATAGCTTTGCCTTTACAAACAATCAGTATTTTTTTCCCTGAAATTCATACTATTACTAAATGCAGTGGTCATGCAATCTAGATACTGCAAGGATTCCCAAACCATGTTTAAAAAAGAAGTTGCCTTCAGTTATGGGAGTTTTGTTATCCTGAACAATATAATCATATTTCATAGGGCATTTTGTATCTTTTAATTGTCAAAAAAGAATATGAAAATCCATTTTCCACTGTTTTGGTGGTGACAACTTTAATAATAAATATTTACTGTGGGTAAATATTTTTTGTCGGACCATAAAAATGGGAAAAAAAATTCATGCAGAATGGGACTTTCTTGCAGGTTGAAAAAATGGGTATTTATTGTACAGCACACATAAACCACTGAGTGAAAATCTGCAGTGAGGGCTGGCAAGCTGATGTGTTTCTTAGACACTATGCATGCACATTCCCTGTCTTACTGCAATGACCTTATGATCCCTAGTGCCAAGTGCTCAAGTCCCAGCTGTGGATTTAAACTCAATCTCGTTTTGAGTTTCCATTCTGTTGGCTGCGGAGTCATTCTTCACTGCACTGCTCAAGCCTGAAAAGGCTTCCTGACTCGGAGGCAGACTCAGATAAGCAATGGCTATAAGAGAAGTTGTAATTGCACAAGCTCTTTCTTTCCCCAGCAGGTATAACTACAAATGAGCGTCACTGAAAATTCTTCTGAGCTTTAACAGGGTAGATAACCTCATAGGCAATTGTAAATCTAACACAGTGTCCAGATTAGCAAAGTAGACAGAAAAAGGGCCTGTTATTTAACTCCTTCCCAGCAAGCATGGTTTTTGTGGTGGGTAGGCTGGTTTTTTCGGGTTGGATTTTCTAAGAGTTTGTTTTTTTAAGGAAGCCTTCTGGAGCAAGAAAGATGAGTAGCAGGTCTAGCCTGAACTATAGTGAAAGCTTCACTGCTGGAATTTTACAGAAATTAACACTACAAAATCAGGTAGCCAGAAATTAGGGAATGTCAGAATAACAAATATTCTATTTTGGTTTTCCCTCTCTGTACACAAACATTGCAAATGACATCTGCAATTTCTTTTCAGTGAGTGCACAGATCACACACTGCTTGTTAAACAGCAGCTTGTCTGTGCTTACTTTATCCTCACTATTCAGTGAATACACCACACACTCTTTCCAGCAGGTTGTTCTTGATACAAAGATATTAACTTCCTCGGGGGCTCCTGATTCTCTCACTATAGCTTTTTAGTTCTTTCTAAATATTAACAGATTTATCCACACATCATCACTGTGCAGTATGTGGTAGCATTGCTGGGCATTTTTCACAAAATAAGGCTGATGTGCATCTGTTGAAACTGAAAGAGAGGTGCAAACTAAATTTCAGAGCTCCAGGGTCGCACTTCTCCCAGTGGTTAGTGCTTCACAGCCTCCCACAGGGTCTGAACAGACGCCCCTTGGCCTCAGCTGCCGGGGCAAGTGCAAAGGCATTCTGCACGTCAGAGTTACAGCATCACAGGCTGTCACACAGGGAGTGAGAAACACAATGAGAAACACAAGCCTTTGCGGAAATGAGAGCTTCATTTAAGTCATGTGTCTCCAGGATGACTTCAGGCATAAAAAGGTCCTCTTTCCCTAATTCACTTTCCAGGAAATGAAGAGGATGACAGCATATCTGGCAGAGGCAGCTGACCTGCCTTTCTCAGTCTCAGTATCAGAGCAATCCTACAAAAGGAAGCTTCCACTGTTCCAATTAGCCCTCATGGCTATTTTCTAACTTGGAATTTCTACTTCATAATTGTTGTCCAGTGCTGAGTTTCTTATTAACATTTTCCTCAGTGAACATTCCTATCCAGTCTCTGCTCCTGCTCTTCCAGATTCTTAAGCCCTGTTTTTCATGCCAATATA